>NC_083353.1:25309774-25616581 GCF_030254825.1 Meriones unguiculatus | reverse complement strand
TTTATGTAAATCTACCGGGTCATTCTCTTCAGCAATGTTTGGTGTTCATGGAATCGGCCCATTGTGTACAATGCCACCTTTGAGCAGATGGTTCTGGGAGGCATAAGGAAGAGGATGAAGTGTTTGAAAAGATTGAACACATACTATTTTTCCATAGGACCTTAGAGTAATACCTAGAACCTCATAAGGAAGCTTATAATAGAGCAGACAGTATCAGCCAATTTGTCCTAAGATACAAACTGCACATTGTGTTTCTCTGTCAAAGTCCTGCTTCAAAACCAAAGGGGTAAACTAAGTCAGAGTGTAGATCCCCAGTTGCTGCCTGGTTGGTAATCCAGCAGGCTTTTTCTGATGCTAATTTTTCAGGCTGCAACTGATGGTTACCAACCATGGCTTCCACTGACAGTGGCAAACTGAGGGGGCAGAATTAGATTACTGGTGTAGGCCAGGCCAGTGCTGGTAGCTTCGTAGCATGGTCTTACATCTACCGTGTAAGCATCGGAGATGGCTATTGGCTCTAGCATTGGTGCTCCACTGAAAGTGGCAAAGCATCGTCTTAAAAAGAAAAGGAAGGAGAGAAAAGACCACACACACATACACACACACACACACACATTTACACCTGATGAAGTAAGACAGACTCCAGCAGGTAGGTTTCAACAAGCTTTTCTAGCTTTTCTTTCTCCCAGTTTATACACCCAAGAAAATTCTTTTAAACAAAATAAAAATTACAATTTGATTACATGTTATTTTTCTTTAAGTGAATTACAATGAGTATATGTAAGAAAAATATATTCCCCAATACCTTCACATGATCAAGGTTTTACATATTCTGGGTGAAAAACCAAAAAGCAAAACAAGTTATTTTCAAGAATCCATATACATTTGTAACTAAACAACTTGTTATAAATTAACAAGGTGAGTAAACAAGGTAATTTCTTAGCTACTTTTCTCTACTAGCAGGCTGCAATTTACAGTTACAAAGAAAGAATTAACTTACAAAGTAATCTCTCACAAAAGTCTTAAAAGAATCACAAATCTAAACTTTTATATAATAAAAACCAACCAGCCATCTCTACTTTAAATCTTTAAGGTGTACATCTACACATTAATAATTTTGTTTTAATTCACTATCAGGAAGCTGAGAGCAAAAGCAAGTATAAGGAAGTCAATTGTTTTGTTGAGAATGTCACCTCAGCCAGTGCTATCTTGGGCCATTGTTCTCACTCACCAACCTTTAAAAGTCCCTGGCCTTACTATTAAGGTGTACTTTCCTGAACTTCAGAATGTTCTCTAAGATAATTTACATCACAGCCATTAACAAAAATATCTTTACTTAACCTTGCTAAACACTCTGTTTTTTCCTAAAATTTTCTACATCATATCCACTGGCAAAAGCATCTTTTCCTAACCTTGCTAAATAAATCTATTTTTCCAAACTCATTGTAAAGTTAATGGCCATTGCTAACAATCTGCATCTGAAGGTTCTCCTCAAAGGTGGTAGTTAAAATTAAATCATTAATGTCTCCAACAACCTTGCCTAAAAGAGATCAAGCATTCTTAATTTTAAGTGCCAGATACGCTGCATAGTCAGGGGCTGGAATTTCCATTAGAGTTTTCATATGATTCGTATATTAGGAGGATTATAAGGCTACAAGGGTAATAAGCAGAGCTATGGTTCCATAACAGCATGAAAGACCTAGAAATTGTACTTCCTTGTACTTCTGAGCTCTGCCACAAACTGAGACAAACCCATCATGGCTCTGCTAACTGGTTGATTGCATTCCATGCATTCTAGAGCTGTTTGCTATTCCTTTGGCACACACTCCAGCAATTGTCCTCTTGTCTTACGTTTTGTATACTCAAAATTGTCTCCATATTCCATAGTTCTTTGTAAATTCTCAATTCCCCCCAGACTTCGAGTTCAGCCTCAACAACCTCTGCCAAACTCAATGTCTTCTGGAATCAGCACTACACTCAGGACTCTTAACTAAGGGTTTCGTAGGTAGCAGGGAAGCAGATTTCTGCTTCTGTCAGACAAGTCAGCCTGCAAATTGCTTTTCCTCCATTACAGGAGGAATAAATTCTAGATTCATTCACCTTATCTGCCTGTGTCCTTGTGGCTCACCAACAGGGTTTTTCTTCCCATGAACTGGTTCACATAACAAAAAGCAGGCAGGAAGGCTTGAAATCGGAGAATCAACCCTTTTCAGCTTGTGATATAATTTGTGAATATTTAGTAACTGCCACTTTGATTGAGAAATATGTCACTAGGGGATGGGCTTTGAGTTTAAATCCTGACCCCACTTCTAGTGACTAGTTGTCTGGCCTGAAGATGTGAGCTTTGAACTGCTTTAGCTGCTTTAGCTGACGCCTGTTTGATGGTGATTCCATGTCCTTCTGGAACCATAAAACAAATTAAACTCTTTGATAAGGTGCCCTAGATATTATATTTTATCACATCAATGGAAAAGGCATTAATATACATCCTGGGTGAGTTATTGCATATAAAAATAAAAGAAATGTGAAATCAGAATGAACTACCTCATCATGTAAATTTACAATGTTTTATCCACATGAGTTTGTAGGTACACATGAAGTAAAAATGGACATAGGCTTGAACAGATTACTGACACTTGTCAGATTCTTTTAAATACAGAATAAATAATCCCAAGTAACTAAAACAAGTGTGTTGGCTAACAATCTTACTAAATATTTTGTAGTCATAGATTCCCTTCAGTATGCATTATTTTATATAACATGGAAAGGCTTTACTACATTGATTACATTCATAGGGTTGCACTCCAGTTTGATTTTTTTTCACAATTTGGAAGAGTATTCTGATGTATAAAAAGCTTTACCGTATTGACTATATTCATAGGATTTTTCTCCAGTCTGAATTCTTTCATGACTTTGAAGATGGCTGTGAAGTGCAAAGTTTTTATCGCATTGGTTACATTCATAGGGTTTCTCTCCAAATGGATTCTTTTATGTTTTTGAAGAAAGGTGTGACATACAAAGGCTTTACCACATTGATAACATTTCAAGGATTGCTCTCTGGTATGAATTCGTTTATGAGTTTGAAGACTTGTATGATGTGCAAAGGCTTTACCGTATCGACTACATTCATAGGGTTTCTCTCCAGTATGAATTCTCTCATGAATTTGGAGATAGCTGTGACATGCAAAGGCTTTACCACACTGACTACATTCATAGGGTTTCTCTCCAGTATGAATTCTTTCATGACATTGAAGATTACTATTAATGCTGAATGCTTTACCACATTGTTTACATTCATAGGATCTCTCTCCCATATGAACTCTTTCATGTCTTTGAAGATGAGAGCGATGTGCCAAGGCTTTGCCACATTGACTGCATTCATAGGGTTTCTCTCCAGAATGAATTATTTCATGACTCTGAAGTTTACCATTACTAAAGAAGGCTTTACCACATTGACTACATTCATAGGGTTTCTTTCCAGAATGAATTATTTCGTGCCTGGAAAGATAAATAGAATGTGTAAACTTTTACCACATTGCTTAGACTGATGAATCTGTCTAACTGTGTAATTTCACAGTTTTGTCTAATTGTAGAAAAGAAACAGACCTTAAGATTTTGTTACATTGTTTCATTTATGAAGTACCTACTTATTAGGTGTCTTTTGTGTGTCTGAAAATAAATTTGTGAAGAGTAGAGCGTTTTGTATGTGGTTCACATATACAGCATCCATTTTCCAAGCAGGTATTTTCACATCTTTGAAGAGAACTGGAAGAACTCACAGCTTTACCACAGTGATTGCATTCATAATGTTTTCCTATAATACGACTCAGACTATATTTGTATTTGGAACAACACAAATGGAAGAATTTTCATAATTTAATAACAGGGTTTTACTGCAGTGTGAGCTTGTTAATGTATTCCCAATAAAGTCTGAAACACGATTAATTTTATACATTTACAAAATCTTTCAGAGTGGTGACAATGTCATATCTTCTAATTGTTCTGGGAGAGAGAGTGGAATCTTGCCTTTCTCCATATCCCTAATGTTCATGTTGCTTGTATCTAATGTGACCTGTGATATACATATTAAAGCAAGAATAACAAATAAGTGCTATCCACATTGGATTAATACAGTTTAACTTATTACTCATTACAGACATATAATATAAAGATTAAGGTTTCTCCACAAAAACATTTTTGCATCTCATAAACTGCCCATCTCAGTAAACTTTCATAAGCCACTACAAGTACATGAGTAACATGGGACTCAGCATAAACTAATTGAGCACTAGAAGGTTTTGTACATGTAATTTTTGTGTAGGTCTACTGCAATATCTGAGTAGCATCAAACTAAATGAATTGGCAGTTCTACAGAGTAGATCTTATGTTGTGATGATTACAATGTTGATAGCTCTTAAATCATTGATTCCTTGTCTTGTTCCTTGCAAACATGAATCAGCTACTTGACCCTGAGGTATATGAAATATTTACTACTCATCAATGACTTAAAGCCGTGCTCCTTTACACTGTTGCTTTTCCTTAAAATTTCCAGAACACATTAAAATATCTTTATAAGCACATTTATGTCATCTTGCACATGAAACTCACCTTCCATGTATTTTAGAATTTTGACAGTGTTCTTCAATATCTTAGTCTTTCCATTTGTAACCTAAAATAAATTACCAGAAAATGAACACGACTGATAATTACATAAAATTTAAGTTACTATCCTCAGTGATCCTTAGAACTATGCCTGTTTTATTTACCACATTCTGCTTTTTTTCACAATCAAAATTATAGAAGAGCATTGATAATCAAGAAAACCTTTCCCCCATATTTAAAAAGTAGAAGAAAATCAAAGTCTTACCTATAGCAGTGAGATTCCTGTAGGTCTCTAGCATGATATTTACATGGACACTCTTCTGGAAGGATTCAGCAAAGCACAGTCTTCCAGAGTGAAGTTTATGTGCACATCATTATAGGTCATTACATCCTAAAATATCCCAAAGATGTGTCCAACAGAAAGCATAATTCAGACAATATTGTGAATATATACATCTTTTACAACTAAGTTTAAATGATTCAGGTGATTTCCATACTTATTCTATGACATGAAATAGAAGAGGTGGTTCATTCCTGTCATTTCTGTGCTCTTTGAATAGGATAGAGCTTTGCAAGGGAAGTTCCTCTTAACAGACATATAGACATAGAAAAAGAAAAACAAACCAACAGATCAATCATAATGAGTACACATCAGAGAAGTTGTATGAACAATTACTAACTACAAAAAAGCAAAACAAACAAAAAACATGGGCAAGCAGGTTATTTGGGCACATGCCTTTATCCCTAGCACTCAGGAGTTAGAGGCAGATGTATCTCATTGAGTTGGAGGAAGGCCTAAGCTATGGAATGAGTTCAAGGACAACCTGAGGTGTATGTTAAGACCTTGTCCCTACTCATCCCCACCAAATAAACAAACAAACTAAGGAACAAACAAAAATTAACCAATCAACCAACTAAATAAATGAAAATGTTAGAGAAAAAATTAAAAAATTTGAAGGTCTCACTGAAGTCATTAAAAAAGTTATGCATTCACTCTAGCTCTGCTTTTATCTCCCAGAAATATGAATACTCACAGTTTAAACTATTAATAAGATACTACTAAAAGAGAATGCATGTTTAACCAGTTTGAAATGGATAGATGAAAATAAAGCAATGTATATGTAGATCATGAAAAAAAAAACATAAGAGAACCAAAGATATGTCTTGAGAATCAAACGTACTTTTTGGACTTCTAAAGCAGGTGAGTTCAATTGGCAGTACTTATAAGGCACTGAAGAAACTATCGAACAAATACATGTGTTGGTCTAAGAAAATGTTAAATCTAAAAAATTCCAATGACAAAAAATCCAGAAAATCTTAGATATCATGCAAAGACTATATCTAAGAATAATAGGAATACAGAAAGGAGAAGAATAGAAGCTCATTGGCACTGAAATGATTTTAACAAAATCATAGAAGAAAATTTTCATAACTAAAAAAAGAAATATATAAATATACAAGAAGATATACAGATCACCAATTAGATTGAACCAGAAAGCAAAGTCTCCTCACAACCTAATAATCAAAATGTAGAAAGAACATTAAAACATGCAAGAGAAAAAAAAAAAAAAAAACTAACATCTGGAGATAGGCCTATGAAAATTACACCTAACTTCTCAACTGAAACAGTAACAGGCAGAAAGCCTTGGGCAAGATGTACTAAAGAATAAAGAGTCCACAGATACCGGCCAAGATTACTAAACCCAGCAAAACTTTCAATCACTAGAGATGGAGAAAATAAGAGCTTCCACAATTAGAACAACATCTATCTACAAATCCAGCCCTACAGAAAGTGTCAGAAGAAAAACTCTAAACAAAGGAGGTTAACTATACATACAAAAAGACAGGAAATAAATAATCTCACACCAGCAAAACGTAAATAAAAAAAAAACACACAAACACATGCACACACACACACACACACACACACACCTCAACTACTACCAGCAACAACAAAACTACAGATATTAACAACCATTGGTCACAGATATCTCTCAATATAAAAGGCATCGATTCCCTAATAAAAACTTCAGACTATCAGAATGCATGTGAAAACAGGATCCATCCTTCTGGTGCATACAAGAAACACACGTCAATATCAAAAAGGGATTGGAAAAAAGATTTTCCAACCAAGTGGACCTGAGAATTAAGTTGGTGTAACTTTACTAATATCTAACACAATACTCTTTAAACCAAAATTAACCAAAAGGAATTGGAAAATACATTTCATATTCATCAAAGGAAAAATACAGCAAGCAGGTATCTCAGTTCTGAACATCTATGCTGCAAATGCAAGGATACCCATATCTGAAAACAAAAACAAAAACAAAATTATGACTTACCCTTAAACCATACATGTATCCTTACATACTGGTAGTGGAAGACTTTATCACCCTAACTTCACCAACCAACACTCGAGCTAACATATATTAAAAACCAAATGGAGTTCCATAGAACATTGCACCCAAACACCAAAGAATATACCTTCTTCTCAGTACCTTGTGGAACTTCATTCAAAACTAACCACATATGCATTTGCTTAAGAAGTTTCCACGGATAAAGGAAAATTGAAATATCCTCCAGTATCCAATTAGTCACCACATATTAAAGCTAGATTTCAACAACAACAAAACAACAAAAGGCCTACAAACTCATGGGAACTGAACCACTCACTTCTTAATGAATATTGGGTCAACATTGAAATAAAGAAAGAAATTAAAGATTTCCTAGAATATAAAAATGACTGCACGACATACCCTACATATAGGACCCAATGAAAGTAGTACAAAAAAGAAACTTAATATCATTAAGTGACTACGTAAAAAAAAAAAAAAAAAAACAGCTCATCTGAAAAGTATAGAACTAAAGAAGCAAGCATACCCAAAGGAATAGGAAAAAGAGAACATTATTATTATTTATTTTTTATTTTTTCCCCATTTTATTTTTTTTATCAGTTACATTTTATTAACTCTGTATCCCAGCCGTGTCCCGATCCCTCATTCCCTCCCAGTCCCTCCCTCCCTCCCTCCCTCCCTCATCTCCACCATGACCCTTTCCAAGTCCACTGATGGGGGGGACCTCCTCCCCATTCATCTGATCCTGTTTTATCAGGTATCTTCAGGACTGGCTGCAAAGCCCTCCTCTGTGGCCTAACAGGACTGCTCCTCCCTTCGGGGGTGGGGAGATCAAAGAGCCAGTCATCGAGTTCCTGTTAGAAATAGTCCCTGTTCCCCTCACTTTGGGAAACCAATTGGTTACTGAGCTACCACAGGCTACATCTGAGTGGAGGTTCTAGGTTATATCCATACATGGTCCTTGGTTGAATGTCAGTCTCAGAAAAGATCCTGTGCCCAGATATATTTGGTCCTTGTGGAGCTCCTATCCTTTCCCCATCAGACTAACTCCCCTTCTTTCTTATGATTCCCTGTACTCTGCCAAAGGTTTGGTCATGAGTCTTTGCTTTGAAAACACTGCTAGTAAGAGTCTTTCAGATGCGCTCAGTAGACTCCTGTCATACGTTCAATGCAAATCCCATCTGTCTTTCTAAATGAGGATTGATCATCTTACCCCATGTCCGCTCAATTGATTATCTTTTTTAGGTGTATAGATTTCATTATGTTTATCATATCTTATAGGTCTATATAAGTGAGTATATCCCATGTTTGTCTTTCTCCTTCTGGGATATTTCACTCAGAATGATCTTTTCTAGATCCCACCATTTGCCTGCAAATTTCATGATTTCCTCCTTTTTGATTGCTGAGTAGTATTCCATTGTATAAAAATACCACAATTTCTGTACCCATTCCACCGGTGATGGACATCTGGGTTGTTTCCAGGTTCTGGCTATTACAAATAGAGCTGCTATAAACATGGTTGAGCAAGTGTCCTTTTTGTGTACTTGAACAAACTTTGGGTATATACCTAGCAGTGGTATAGCTGGGTCTGGAGGAAGCACTATTCCTATTTGTCTTAGAAAGCGCCAGATAGCTTTCCAGAGTGGTTGTACCAGTTTACATTCCCACCAGCAGTGGAGCAGGGTTCCCCTTTCTCCATAACCTCTCCAGCATGTGTTATCGCTTGAGTTTTTCATCTTGGCCATTCTGATGGGTGTAAGGTGATATCTCAGGGTCGTTTTGATTTGCATTTCCCTGATGGCTAATGAGGATGAGCATTTCTTTAAGTGTTTTTCTGCCATTCGATATTCCTCTGTCGAGAATTCTCTGTTTAGCTCTGTTCCCCATTTTTTAAGTGGATTACTTGGATTGCTGCTTTTCAGCTTCTTTAGTTCTTTGTATATACTGGATATTAGTCCTCTGTCAGATAAAGGGTTAGTGAAGATTCTTTCCCAATCTGTAGGCAGTCGTTTTGTTTTGATGACGGTATCCTTTGCTTTACAGAAACTTTTCAGTTTCATGAGGTCCCATTTATTGATTGTTGCTCTTAGAGCCTGTGCTGTTGGTGTTCTGTTCAGGAAGTTGTCTCCTGTGCCAATGAGTTCTAGGCTGTTCCCCACTTTTTTTTCCAATTGATTTAGGGTATCGGAATTTATGTTGAGGTCCTTCATCCACTTTGACTTTAGTTTTGTGCAGGGTGATAAATATGGATCTATTTTCATTTTTCTGCATGTAGACATCCAGTTGGTCCAGCACCATTTGTTGAAAATGCTGTCTTTTTTCCATTGAATGGAATTGGCTTCTTTGTCGAATATCGAGTATTCATAGGTGTGTGGATTTATTTCTGGGTCTTCTATGCGGTTCCATTGATCCTCCTTTCTGTTTCTATGCCAGTACCATGCAGTTTTTATTACTGTTGCCCTGTAGCACAGTTTGAGATCAGGAATGGAGATACCTCCAGATGATCTGTTGTTGTACAGGATCGTTTTGGAGATTCTGGGTTTTTTGTTTCTCCATATGAAGCTGAGAATCTTTTTTTCAAGGTCTGTAAAGAATTGAGTTGGTATTTTGATGGGAATTGCATTGAATCTGTAGACTGCTTTTGGCAGTATGGCCATTTTCACAATGTTAATCCTACCAATCCATGAGCACGGGAGATCTTTCCATCTTCTGATATCTTCTTCGATTTCTTTCTTCAGAGACTTGAAGTTTTTCTCAAACAGGTCTTTCACTTGCTTGGTTAGGGTCACACCAAGGTACTTTATGTTATTAGTGGCTATTGTGAAGGGTGTTGTTTCCCTAATTTCTTTCTCAGCCTTTTTGTCTTTGATATATAGGAGGGCTTCTGATTTTTT
The DNA here is from genome assembly GCF_030254825.1 of Meriones unguiculatus. Lineage (NCBI taxonomy): Eukaryota > Metazoa > Chordata > Mammalia > Rodentia > Muridae > Meriones > Meriones unguiculatus. Next base: position 25,606,731 of record NC_083353.1, on the reverse strand, counting down.
TGAGTTGATTTTGTATCCTGCCACTTTGCTGAAGGTGTTTATCAGCTGAAGGAGTTCTCTGGTTGATTTTTTGGGGTCGCTCATGTATACTATCATATCATCTGCAAATAGTGACACTTTGACCTCTTCCTTTCCGATTTGTATCCCCTTGATCTCCTTTAGTTGTCTTATTGCTCTGGCTAGGACTTCAAGTACTATGTTGAAGAGATATGGGGACAATGGACAGCCTTGTCTTGTCCCTGATTTCAGTGGGATTGATTTAAGTTTCTCTCCATTGAGTTTGATGTTAGCTATAGGCTTGCTATATACTGCCTTTACTATGTTTAGGTATGTGCCTTGTATCCCTGATCTCTCCAAGACTTTAAACATGAATGGGTGTTGGACTTTGTCAAATGCTTTTTCGGCGTCTAAGGAGATGATCATGTGGTTTTTCTCCTTCAGTTTGTTTATGTAGTGGATTACATTGATGGATTTTCGTATGTTGAACCACCCTTGCATGCCTGGGATGAAGCCTACTATGTCATGGTGGATGATATCTTTGATGTGTTCTTGGATTCGGTTTGCAAGTATTTTATTGAGTATTTTTGCGTCAATGTTTATAAGAGAGATAGGCCTAAAGTTCTCTTTTTTCGTTGGGTCTTTGTGTGGTTTAGGTATTAAGGTGACTGTGGCTTCATAGAATGAGTTTGGTAGTGTTCCTTCTGTTTCTATTTTGTGGAATAGCTTGAGGAGAATTGGAGTTAGCACTTCTTTGAAGGTCTTGTAGAATTCTGCGCTGAAGCCATCTGGTCCAGGGCTTTTTTTGGAGGGGAGACTGTTAATGACTGCTTCGATTTCCTTGGGAGATATAGGGCTATTCCGTCTTTCTACCTGATCTTGATTTAGTTTTGGTAGATGGAATCTTTCAAGAAAATTATCCATTTCATTTAGATTCTCAAATTTTGTGGCATATAGGCTTTTGTAGTATGACCTAATAATTGTTTGGATTTCCTCAATGTCTGTGGTTATTTCCCCATTTTCATTTCTGATTTTGCTGATCTGGATAGTTTCTCTCTGCTTTTTAGTTAGTTTGGCTAAGGGTTTGTCTATCTTGTTGATTTTCTCAAAGAACCAGCTTTTTGTTTCATTGATTCTTTGGATAGTTTTATTTGTTTCTATTTGATTGATTTCAGCCCTTAGTTTGATTATTTCCAGCCGTCTGCTCCTTTTGGGTGTATCTGCTTCTTTTTGTTCTAGGGTTTTCAGTTGGGCCATTAAGTTGTTTGTATGTGATGTTACGAATTTCTTCTTGCAGGCACTTAGTGCTATAAATTTTCCTCTGAGCACTGCTTTCAGTGTGTCCCAAAAATTTGGGTATGTTGTGCCTTCCTTTTCATTGAATTCTAGGAAGTCTTTAATTTCTTTCTTTATTTCTTCCTTAACCCAGCTGTCATTGAGTAGTAAGTTGTTTAGTTTCCATGTGCGTGTCGGCTTTTTGTTGTTTCTGTTGTTGTTGAGGTCGAGCTTTAGTCCATGGTGGTCAGATAGTATACAAGGGATTATTTCAATCCTTTTGTATCTGTTGAGGTTGTGACCCACTATATGGTCTATTTTGGAAAAGGTTCCATGGGGTGCTGAAAAGAAGGTGTACTCTTTTGAGTTTGGGTGAAATGATCTGTAGACGTCTATTAGGTCCATTTGATTTAGGGATTCTGTGAGTGCTTTTATTTCCCTATTTGGTGTCTGTCTAGTTGATCTGTCCCTTGGTGAGAGTGGAGTGTTGAAGTCTCCCACTATTAAGGTATTAGGATCAATGTATGATTTAAGCTTTAATAATGTTTCATTTACGAATGTCGGTGCTCTTGTATTTGGGGCATAGATATTCAAGATTGTGATGTCCTCTTGGTGGATTTTTCCTTTGATGAGAATATAGTGGCCCTCCTTATCTTTTTTGATTAACTTGGGTTGAAAGTCTATTTTATTAGATATTAGGATGGCTACTCCAGCTTGTTTTCTGGAACCGTTTGCTTGAAAAACAGTTTTCCAGCCCTTTACTCTGAGGTAGTGTTTGTCTTTGTTGCATAGGTGTGTTTCTTGGATGCAACAGAATGTTGGATCCTGTTTCCTTAACCATTCTGTTAGCCTGTGTCTTTTTATTGGTGAGTTGAGTCCATTGATATTGATAGATAATAGTGACCAATGCATGTTAATTCCTTTTGTAATGGAGTCGATGATCTAACCCTGATTCATTGCTTGTTTTCTTTTCATTTTTGTTGGGACATTATCTGTATGCCCTGTTTTCTTGGGTGAATTTGTTTTCATTGGATTGGAGTTTTCTTTCTAGTATCTTCTGTAGGGATGGTTTGCTGTGTAGATATTGTATAAATTTAGTTTTGTCATGGAATATTTTGTTTTCTCCATCTATGTTGATTGAAAGCTTTGCAGGGTATAGTAGTCTGGGTTGACATTTGTGATCTCTTAGAGTCTCCATGATACTTGCCCAGGCCCTTCTGGCTTTCATAGTTTCTGATGAGAAGTCCGGCGTGATTCTGATAGGTCTACCTTCATATGTTACTTGGCCTTTTTCCCTTGCTGCTTTTAATATCTTTTCTTTGTTCTGTAGATTTAGTGTTTTGACTATGATGTGACGTGATGTGTTTCTTTTCTGGTCTAGTCTATTTGGAGTTCTGTAGGCCTCTTGTATATTTATGGACATCTCTTTCTTTAAGTTGGGAAAATTTTCTTCTATGATTTTCTTGAAAATATTTTCTGGACCTTGGAGTCTGGAGTCTTCTTTTTCGTGAATTCCTATTATTCTTAGATTTTGTCTTTTCATAGCATCCTTGATTTCTTAGATATTTTGTGATTGGAACTTTTCTGATTTTACTTTTTCTTTGAGAGAAGTATCCATTTCTGCAAGTATGTCTTCAGCTCCAGAGATTCTCTCTTCCATCTCTTGTATTCTGTTGGTGATGCTTACTTTTGTGGTTCCTGATCTTTTCTCCAAGTTCTCCAGCTCAAGGGTTTTCTCATTTTGTGTTTTCTTTATTGATTGTAATTCTGTTTTCATGCCTTGCACCATTTCTTTCATGTGTTTGAATTTAGATTCCTGTCTCTCTACGATGGCCTCTATTTCTTTTTTCATTTCCTTCTTATATGCCACTAATTTTTCCTCTACTTGTGTATCTATTTGTTTGGCTATGTTTGCCTGTGTTTCTTTAAGGATATTGTCTATTTCTTCTTTCTTTGCCTCCAATTGACTGGCCATCTCTTTGAAAGACTTGTTCATTTCCTCCTTATGAGCCTCAAATAATTGGGCAAGCATGGCTTTAAAATCATTTTCCTGTGTTTCTGCTGAATTGGTGTATCCATCGATTTGGGGGTTTGCTGGTGAAGTCATGATGTCCTGATTTATGTTGGAAGTGTTCTTTCGCCTACCTCTGGCCATTGGCTTATCTGAAACCTTCCCTGTTTGTTTTTGGATTCTGCAGATCAGACTGGTGCTGTCTCTCTCTGGTGTCTGGAGAGTTCTTCAGGAAGCTGAGCACTCTCAGCATGTGCTGAGGACTAGCTGTACCTGTGGGAGGAAAGTACACAGGCGCAAACGGGGCAAATGCAAGCGTGTGTGTGCGCGCGCGCACATGTGTGTCTGTGTGTGTAAGTGTGCGTGGATGAGTTTCTCGAGGGACAGAGTGATGGCTAATGTTGAACCCTTGAGTGTGTGGGAGGGGCTCTGTACTGTATATGTCGCAGGCGCTAATGATGATCGCAGCGCAATTTCTGGTATTAACTGTCTTAGCTCCTCAATCAGGCCCACAGGGCAGGAACTTCAATGTCCCTAGTGCCACTCTGTTTCCCAAAGTGGGTATGTGGGTGGGAGGGGGGTTCGATGCCTGGCTTCTGATTTAGAAGGACCCAGGATCTGGGGAACTGCAGATTCTCAAGGGTGCACTCACTTACAGGCAGGTCTCTTGGCCGAGATGGTGGTATCCTGGGCTCTCTGCTCTCTGGTTTGGCCCTGCTTCTTTGATGTGTTCAGCCAGTTCTGTGCTGCTGTCACTGCCAGGTTCTGAGGTCTTGCTGCAGCTGGAGATTTCAGGGTGGTCACTTCAGCAGGGATGGGGTAATCAGGCTCTCTGTTCTCTGGTTTGGCCCTGGTTAGTCTTAAACTGGAGGGCTGTGGTGCCCCGCCAGTTCAGTACTGCTCCGCTGCCACGTCCTGCTGTAACTGGAGACTGGCTTGCTAGTCCCAATGCTTTCTGGGAAGTCCTGGGATCTCTTCGTTGTGCTCTCCAAGCTTGGGAGGCCCAGTGCCTGGTGTGTCCAGGTTGTATGACGTTTCTGCCTGGTTTCGGTGAGTATATAGCGTATTCTCTGTCACTGTGGGATTGGGCGGGTTGTACCGTCAGTGATGGCGATCCTGCGGAGCTAGTATGGTGTCTAGCAGATTCGCGCCCTGGGAGGATGGTGCAGCCGCTGCGCGAATCTGGGACTCCGGGGTACGTACTGCTGGCTTTTGTCTGCCGCTAAAGTGGTTGGGGCTCCGTCTCAGCGGTTGTATACCCCAGGCAGTTAGGTCTGCGCTGAGAAAGATGAGTCCGCTGTGCCGCTGTGCCCAGGAGGAAGGAGGTCTGGGGGAAGGGAGTGCAGCAAGAACAAAGGATCTTTTCTCTCCCTCCCCAAGCAAGTCTCCGGGTGACCGGAGGCCAAAGTTTTCACCTCCTGCGATGTTCTCTGGTGTTCAGAAAGCCTCGCTGTGGTTTTCCTGGGTTGGGGGTCCTTCCATTCTCCAACTCAGAAGATCAGGTATCCCACTGCTCAGAAACTGTGTGTGCTAGTCGCCATCTTGGCTCCGCCCGAGAACATTATTTTTAAGAAAATCAAGGTAACAAGAACCTGGCTCTTTGAAAAAAAATCAAGAAGATGGACAAACCCTTATCCAAACTAACTAAAAGACAAAGGGAGAATATACAAATTAACAAAATCAAAAATGAAAAGACATAACAGACACTGAAGAAATCCATAAAATAATCAGATCATACTTTAAAAAATTGTATACCATAAAATTGAAAAAAATAAAAGAAATGGATAGATTTCCCAATAGATGCCATTTACCAAAGCTACGTCTCAATCAGACACACACACACATGCACACACACAAAATTTAAATAGATCTATAATCTGTAACAGAGGCAGTCATTAAAATCTGTACCCTTTGATTTTCCAAAACCCTAGTTTATTTAGGGTTTTTAAATTCTTCTACCTACCTTCTATCCCACTGATCATAGGAAGGGGAGAAAGAAAGTTCTTAGAATAAAGGATTTTGTGGACCTTTTTTAGCAGTATTTCCTTGGGGCAAATACACTCTATGCTTTCCAGATACCAGCATTCCTATCCAATAGACAACACCCAACAACAACATGAATTGGCACAATTCAGCAAAGAAAACAAGACTCCCAAAAAAAACAGAGTCAGCAAAAGCTGCAAGACTCAGCTGGATTGCTACAAGAAGTTGTCTGCTCTGCAGTGTTTCTCTTTGAAAAGTTTAGAAAAATGAAGACCAGCAATGAGTAGCAATACAAATGCATGTCTCCCTGTCTGTGGGCTTCTGTTTATCATAGCCCACACAAAGCTGTTTTACAACCTGAACATGCCATGCCCCTTGCACAGGACAGCTTCTAGCAAAACATCACTGGCTCTCTCATGTGTCAGTTTTCAGCTGGCAAGATGATGTGTCCCTTCATGAGTTTGTTTTTAACTGAGGATAAACTACAAACATTTCAACACAAAAATTTCCAAACCCAGAGACTTGCACATTCACATGGTTTTAGTGCAGAATTTTATTAGACATTCAAAGAAGAGCCAATACCAACACTTCTCAAATTATTCCAAAATATTACAAATGTATATTTCCAAATTCTTTTATGAGGCCAGAGTCACCCTGATATTCAAACCACAAAGATTACACGAAGATTACATAAAGATTACATAAAGACAGAGGATTATAAAAAAACTTCCCTTATAAATATACATAAAATATACTCAATAAAATAATTTCAAATCAATTTTACAAACACATCAAAAAAGATTATTCACCGTATTCAAGTAGGCTTCATCCCAGAAATTCAGGGGTGGTACAAAATATAAAATCTGTCAGTGCAATCTACCATGTAAATATATTGAAAGAAAAAAGTACATTATCAAATCATTATATGCTGAAAAAGGCTTTGAGAAAGTCCAATGCCCCTTCATGATAAAAGTCTTGTGGAGAGTAGAAATACACAGAGTATACACAAACATAATTAGGGAAATTTACAGCAAGCCTATAGCCAACAGCAAATTAAATGGTGAGAAACTCAAAGCAATTCCTCTAAAATCAGGAACAAGACAAGTTTGTCTCCTCTGTCCATATCTATTTAATATTGTACTTGTAGTTCTAGCTTGGACAGTAAGAAAACTGCAAGAGATCAAAGAAATACAAATTGGAAAAATAGTAGTCAAAATGTCAATAATTGCAAAAGATATGATAATATATATGAGAGATTCCAAAAATTCTGTCAGGGAACTCCTACAGTTGATAAATACCTTCTGCAAAATGGCTGGGTACAAAATTACCTAAAAACAAACAAAACAAAAACCAGTAGCTCTCCTATAAACAAATGAAAAATAGGCTGAGGAATATATCAGGAAAACAACACAGTTGTTCACAATAGCCACAAATAATATAAAATATCTTGGGGTAACTCTAACTAAGCAAGCAAAATACTTCTATGACAAAAATGTTACAGAACTTTTCTTTATCTTTAGCAAATGAAATTTAAAGAAATATCAGAAGACAGAAAGATCTCTCATGCTCATGAATGGATAGGATTAACATAGTAAAAATGGCCATCCTTCTAAAAGCAATCTATAGATTCAACATAGTTCCTATCAAAACTTCAACACAATTCTTTTCAAAACTTGGAAAGTCAATACTTAATTTCATATGGAAAAGCAAAAAACAAAACAAAACAAAACAAAACAAAACAAAAACAGGATAGCTAAATGCATTCCTGAGCAATATTAGAATTTATGGAGTTATTGCCCTCCCTGATTTCAAATTGCACTACAAAGTCATAGTCATAAAAATCTCATGGCATTTGCATAAAAACAGACATGTCAATTAAATAAAATTAAATCATCGACCCACACATAAATCCACACACCTAAGGACAGTTGCTTTTTTATTATGAAGCTAAAAAGAAACAATGAGAAAAGAAAGCATCTTCAAGAAATTTTGCTGATATAACTGGATATATATATATATATATATATATATATGTAGAAGAATTCAAAGAGATCAATATTTGCACAAACTTATGTCCAAGTGGAACAAAATCTCAACATATAAACAGACACATTGAACCTGACAGAAGAGCAAATAAGGAACAGCCTTGAACACATTGACACAGGAGACAATTTCTTAAACAGAATACTGATCAGGCAGGCACTAAGATCAACAATTAATAAATGGTACCTTGAATACTGAAATGCAAAGGACACCATCAATTAGAAAACATGGCAGCCTACAAAAGATTTTCATCAAATGTGCATGCAATGAAGGGCTAATATACAAATTTTAAAAAAGAACTCAATAAATTAGACAACCAGTAACTAAACAATCCAATTAAAAATGGGACAAAGAAATAAACAGGGAATTCTCAGAAGAGAAATCTAAATGGACAAGAAACATCCTTAGCCTTCAGGGAAATGCCAATCAAAACTAGTTGAAATTCCATCTTGCACCTGTCAGAACAGCCAAGATCAACAAAACAAGTGACAGGCAAAGATGTAGAAAAAGGCAAACACCTATTCATTTTTGTTGGGAAAGCAAACTTTACAACCACTATGTAAATCAATTTGGTGGTTCCTTAGAAATTTTGGTAATTGAGACCTCAAGATACAGCTATACCACTATTGGGCATATAGCCAAAAGACACTCCATCTTACCACAGGGACACTTGCTCAACCATATTCATAATGGCTTTAATTCATAATAGCCAGAATCTGGAAATATCCTAGATATTCCTCAATGGAAGAACGGATAAAGAAAATGTGGTATATTTTAAAAATGGAGTATTACTCAGGTTTTAGAAAAAAAATAGGATCATGAAATAGGCAGGAAAATGTATGGAACTGAAAAAAATCTTCCTGAGTTATGAATTATATAAAGTTGATGGGCTGCTTGATCTTTCTGTGGGTTCTCTAGCAACTAGAGGTGGGGCATCTCTAAATTGGGCTCTGTTGCCTGCCTTTGAATCCTTTTCCCCTAGCAGGGCCTTGTCTTGCCTCAAGGGAAGAGGAGGCACTTAGTCCTGATGAGACTTGATGTGCCAATGCAGATTGGTATGCTGTGCAGGGAGACTCCATTCTCTGAGTAAGAAGGGGGAGGGGGATAGTGAAAGTGGATGGGAGGGTTGGAATGGGGAAGAGGTAGTAGACCTGCAATTGTGATGTACAATGAACAAATAAATTAGTGGAATAAAATAAGGACCATGAAATTCACACACAAATGAATTAAACTAGGAAAAAAATTATCCTGAATGTGGTAACCCATACACAGAAAGACAAACATGATATGTATTTAGAAGAAGATATTAGCTGTCAAGTGTAGGATAATCACACTGCAATCCACACAATAAGAGAAGCTGAGTAAAAGGAAGCGTTCTAGGTTGGATAGCATGGATATCTTTGGAAAGTGGAAATAAAATAAATATTGAGGGTAGACAGGTAATGGGGCGCATGGTGGGGATAGAAACAGAAAGTGAGAAAGAGGCAGAGGGAGAGAGTATAATGAGAGACAACTTGAGTCTCTGAACATTTAGGCGGTAACATAGAATCCTGGTGCAATGGGATCTTCTGGGAACCTATGAGGGTGAACCTAAAAAACCCTCCTAGTTATAGAGTATATAGAACCTGAACATAAACAGGTAAACAGGTTAAGTTCCCACTTGTGGGACTGGGACACTAACTCAGCCACAAAACCTTCTAGCCACAACCTATTCTCTGTAAGATGTGCTGCAGCAGTGGTGGCAGAGTTTGTGGTTATGGGTAACCAATGACTGGCCTAACTTGAGGACCAAGCCATAAGAGAGTGCCCATGCCTGAAACTTCCTGGATGACCAGGAACCCAAAGGTAGATGCCTCAAAGATCTAGTGTTAAACTATGTAATACTGATTTTTTAAAAAAAGTCAATGAGGTGTCCCGGAGTCCCAGATTCATGCAGCGGCTGCACCATCCTCCCAGGGCGCGAATCTGCTAGACACCATACTAGCTCTGCAGGATCGCCATCACTGACGGTACTGCCCGCCCAATCCCACAGTGACAGAGAATACACTATATACTCACCAAAACCAGGCAGAAACATCATACAACCTGGACACACCAGGCGCTGGGCCTCCCAGTCTTGGAGAGCACAGTGAAGAGACCCCAGGACTTCCCAGAAAGCATTGGGACTAGCGACCCAGTCTCCAGTTACAGCAGGACTTGGCAGTGGAGCAGCACTGAACTGGAGGGGCGCCACAACCCTCCAGTTTAAGACTAACCAGGGCCAAACCAGAGAACAGAGAGCGTGATTACCCCATCCCTGCTGAAGTGACCACCCTGAAATCTCCAGCTGCAGCAAGACCTCAGAACCTGGCAGTGACAGCAGCACAGAACTGGCGGAACACATCAAAGAAGCAGGGCCAAACCAGAGAGCAGAGAGCCCAGGATACCAGGATCTATGCCAAGAGACCTGCCTGTAAGTGAGTGCACCCTTGAGAATCTGCAGTTCCCCAGATCCTGGGTCCTTCTAAATCAGAAGCCAGGCATCGAACCCCCTCCCACCCACATACCCACTTTGGGAAACAGAGGGGCACTAGGGACATTGAAGTTCCTGCCCTGTGGGCCTGATTGAGGAGTTTAGGCAGTTAATGCCAGAAATTGCGCCGCTATCATCTTTAGCACCTGCGACATATACAGTGCAGAGCCCCTCCCACACACTCAAGGGTTCAACATTAGCCATCACTCTTCCCTCGAGAAACATTTCCACGCACACTTACACACACAGACACACACACGCGCGTGCACACACGCTTGCATTTGCCCCGTTTGTGCCTGTGTACTTTCCTCCCACAGGTACAGCTAGTCCTCAGCACACGCTGAGAGTGCTCAGCTTCCTGAAGAACTCTCCAGACACCAGAGAGAGACAGCACCAGTCTGATCTGCAGAATCCAAAAACAAACAGGGAAGGTTTCAGATAAGCCAATGGCCAGGGGTAGGCAAAGAACACTTTCAACATAAATCAGGACATCATGACTTCACCAGCAAACCCCCAAATTGATGGATACTCCAATTCGGCAGAAGCACAGGAAAATGATTTTAAAGCGATGCTTGCCCAATTATTTGAGGCTCATAAGGAGGAAATGAACAAGTCTTTCAAAGAGATGGCCAGTCAATTGGAGGCAAAGAAAGAAGAAATAGACAATATCCTTAAAGAAACACAGGCAAACATAGCCAAACAAATAGATACACAAGTAGAGGAAAAATTAGTGGCATATAAGAAGGAAATGAAAAAAGAAATAGAGGCCATTGTAGAGAGACAGGAATCCAAATTCAAACACATGAAAGAAATGGTGCAAGGCATGAAAACAGAATTACAATCAATAAAGAAAACACAAAATGAGAAAACCCTTCAGCTGGAGAACTTGGAGAAAAGATCAGGAACCACAAAAGTAAGCATCACCAACAGAATACAAGAGATGGAAGAGAGAATCTCTGGAGGTGAAGACACACTAGCAGAAATGGATACTTCTCTCAAAGAAAAAGTAAAATCAGAAAAGTTCCAATCACAAAATATCCAAGAAATCAAGGATGCTATGAAAAGACAAAATCTAAGAATATTAGGAATTCATGAAAAAGAAGACTCCAGACTCCAAGGTCCAGAAAATATTTTCAAGAAAATCATAGACGAAAATTTTCCCAACTTAAAGAAATAGATGTCTATAAATATACAAGACACCTACAGAACTCCAAATAGACTAGACCAGAAAAGAAACACATCACGTCACATCATAGTCAAAACACTAAATCTACAGAACAAAGAAAAGATATTAAAAGCAGCAAGGGAAAAAAGCCAAGTAACATATGAAGGTAGACCTATCAGAATCACACCAGACTTCTCATCAGAAACTATGAAAGCCAGAAGGGCCTGGGTAAGTATCATGGAGACTCTAAGAGATCACAAATGTCAACCCAGACTACTATACCCTGCAAAGCTTTCAATCAACATAAATGGAGAAAACAAAATATTCCATGACAAAACTAAATTTACACAATATCTACACAGCAAACCATCCCTACAGAAGATACTAGAAAGAAAACTCCAATCCAATGAAAACAAATTCACCCAAGAAAACAGGGCATACAGATAATATCCCAACAAAAATGTAAAGAAAACAAGCAATGAAACAGGGTTAGATCACGGACTCCTTTACAAAAGGAACTAACATGCATTGGTCACTATTATCTATCAATATCAGTGGACTCAACTCACCAATAAAAAGACACAGGCTAACAGAATGGTTAAGGAAACAGGATACAACATTCTGTTGCATCCAAGAAACACACCTATGCAACAAAGACAAACACTACCTCAGAGTAAAGGGCTGGAAAACTGCTTTTCAAGCAAACGATTCCAGAAAACAAGCTGGAGTAGCCATCCTATTATCTAATAAAATAGACTTTCAACCCAAGTTAATCAAAAAAGATAAGGAGGGCCACTATATTCTCATCAAAGGAAAAATCCACCAAGAGGACATCACAATCTTGAATATCTATGCCCCAAATACAAGAGCACCGACATTCATAAATGAAACATTATTAAAGCTTAAATCATACATTGATCCTAATACCTTAATAGTGGGAGACTGCAACACTCCACTCTCACCAAGGGACAGATCAACTAGACAGACACCAAATAGGGAAATAAAAGCACTCACAGAATCCCTAAATCAAATGGACCTAATAGACGTCTACAGATCGTTTCACCCAAACTCAAAAGAGTACACCTTCTTTTCAACACCGCATGGAACCTTTTCCAAAATAGACCATATAGTGGGTCACAACCTCAACAGATACAAAAGGATTGTAATAATCCCTTGTATACTATCTGACCACCATGGACTAAAGCTAGACATCAACAACAAGAGAAACAACAAAAAGCCGACACGCACATGGAAACTGAACAACTTACTACGCAATGACAGCTGGGTTAAGGAAGAAATAAAGAAAGAAATTAAAGACTTCCTAGAATTTAATGAAAAGGAAGGCACAACATACCCAAATTTATGGGACACATTGAAAGCAGTGCTCAGAGGAAAATTTTTAGCACTAAGTGCCTGCAAGAAGAAATTCGTAACATCACATACAAACAACTTAATGGCCCAACTGAAAACCCTAGAAAAAAAAAAAAAAAGAAGCAGATACACCCAAGAGGAGCAGAAGGCTGGAAATAATCAAACTAAGGGATGAAATCAATCAACTAGAAACAAATAAAACTATCCAAAGAATCAATGAAACAAAAAGCTGGTTCTTTGAGAAAATCAACAAGATAGACAAACCCTTAGCCAAACTAACTAAAAAGCAGAGAGAAACTATCCAGATCAGCAAAATCAGAAATGAAAATGGGGAAATAACCACAGACATTGAGGAAATCCAAACAATTATTAGGTCATACTACAAAAGCCTATATGCCACAAAATTTGAGAATCTAAATGAAATGGATAATTTTCTTGAAAGATTCCATCTACCAAAACTAAATCAAGATCAGGTAGAAAGACGGAATAGCCCTATATCTCCCAAGGAAATCGAAGCAGTCATTAACAGTCTCCCCTCCAAAAAAAGCCCTGGACCAGATGGCTTCAGCGCAGAATTCTACAAGACCTTCAAAGAAGTGCTAACTCCAATTCTCCTCAAGCTATTCCACAAAATAGAAACAGAAGGAACACTACCAAACTCATTCTATGAAGGCACAGTCACCTTAATACCTAAACCACACAAAGACCCAACAAAAAAGAGAACTCCGGGCCTATCTCTATAATGAACATTGACGCAAAAATACTCAATAAAATACTTGCAAACCGAATCAAGAACATATCAAAGATATCATCCACCATGACATAGTAGGCTTCATCCCAGGCATGCAAGGGTGGTTCAACATACGGAAATCCATCAATGTAATCCACTACATAAACAAACTGAAGGAGAAAAAAACACATAATCATCTCCTTTGATGTCGAAAAAGCATTTGAAAAACTCCAACACCCATTCATGTTTAAAGTCTTGGAGAGATCAGCGATACAAGGCACATACCTAAACATAGTAAAGGCAATATACAGCAAGCCTCTAGTCAACATCAAACTCAATGGAGAGAAAATTAAATCAATCCCACTGAAATCGGGGACAAGAAAAGGCTGTCCATTTTCCCCATATCTCTTCAACATAGTACTTGAAATCCTAGCCAGAGCAATAAGACAACTAAAGGAGATCAAGGGGATACAAATCAGAAAGGAAGAGGGCAAAGTGTCACTATTTGCAGATGATAGGATAGTATACATGAGCGACCCCAATAATTCAATGAGAGAACTCCTTCAGCTGATAAACACCTTCAGCAACGTGGCAGGATACAAAATCAACTCAAAAAAATCAGAAGCCCTCCTATATACCAAAAACAAAAAGGCTGAGGAAGAAATTAGGGAAACAACACCCTTCACAATAGCCACTAATAACATAAAGTACCTTGGTGTGACTGTAACCAAACAAGTGAAAGACCTGTTTGAGAAAATCTTCAAGTCTCTGAAGAAAGAAATTGAAGAAGATATCAGAAGATGGAAAGATCTCCCGTGCTCATGGATTGGTAGGATTAACATTGTGAAAATGGCCATACTGCCAAAAGCAGTCTACAGATTCAATGCAATTCCCATCAAAATACCAACTCAATTCTTTACAGACCTTGAAAAAAAGATTCTCAGCTTCATATGGAGAAATAAAAAACCCAGAATCTCCAAAACGATCCTGTACAACAACAGATCATCTGGAGGTATCTCCATCCCTGATCTCAAGCTGTACTACAGGGCAATAGTAATAAAAACTGCATGGTATTGGCGTAGAAACAGAAAGGAGGATCAATGGAACCACATAGAAGACCCAGAAATCAATCCACATACATATGAATACTCGATATTTGACAAAGAAGCCAAATCCATTCAATGGAAAAAAGACAGCATCTTCAACAAATGGTGCTGGACCAACTGGATGTCTACATGCAGAAAAATGAAAATAGATCCATATTTATCACCCTGCAGAAAACCAAAGTTAAAGTGGATCAAAGACCTCAACATAAAACAAGATACCGAAATCAAGGGGAAATAAAAGTGGGGAACAGCCTAGAACTCATTGGCACAGGAGACAACTTCCTGAACAGAACACCAACAGCACAGGCTCTAAGAGCAACAATCAATAAATGGGACCTTATGAAACTGAAAAGTTTCTGTAAAGCAAAGGATACCGTCATCAAAACAAAATGACTGCCTACAGATTGGGCAAAAATCTTCACTAACCCTGTATCTGACAGAGGACTAATATCCAGTATATACAAAGAACTAAAGAAGCTGAAAAGCAGCAAACCAAGTAATCCACTTAAAAAATGGGGAACAGAGCTAAATAGAGAATTCTCGACAGAGGAATATCGAATGGCAGAAAAACACTTAAAGAAATGCTCATCCTCATTAGTCATCAGGGAACTGCAAATCAAAACAACCCTGAGATATCACCTTACACCCATCAGAATGGCCAAGATGAAAAACTCAAGCGATAACACATGCTGGAGTGGTTGTGGAGAAAGGGGAACCCTCCTCCACTGCTGGTGGGAATGTAAACTGTTACAACCACTCTGGAAAGCTATCTGGCACTTTCTAAGACAATTAGGAATAGTGCTTCCTCAAGACCCAGCTATACCACTGCTAGGTATATACCCAAATTCATTCAAGTACACAAAAGGGATGCTTGCTCAACCATGTTTATAGCAGCTTTATTTGTAATAGCCAGAACCTGGAAACAACCCAAATGTCCATCAACGGAGGAATGGGTACAGAAATTGTGGTATTTTTACACAATGGAATACTGCTCAGCAATCAAAAAGGAGGAAATCATGAAATTTGCAGGCAAATGGTGGGATCTAGAAAAGATCATTCTGAGTGAAATATCCCAGAAGGAGAAAGACAAACATGGGATATACTCACTCATCTAGACCTATAAGATATGATAAACATAATGAAATCTATACACCTAAAAAAGATAATCAATTGAGCAGACATGGGGTAAGATGATCAATCCTCATTTAGAAAGACAGATGGGATGTGCATTGAATGTATGACAGGAGTCTACTGAGCGCATCTGAAAGACTCTAACTAGCAATGTTTTCAAAGAAAAGACTCATGACCAAACCTTTGGCAGAGTACAGGGAATCACAAGAAAGAAGGGGAGTTAGTCTGATGGGGAAAGGATAGGAGCTCCACAAGGACCAAATATATCTGGGCACAGGGTCTTTTCTGAGACTGACATTCAACCAAGGACCATGTATGGATATAACCTAGAACCTCCACTCAGATGTAGCCTGTGGTAGCTCAGTAACCAATTGGTTTCCCAAAGTGAGGGGAACAAGGACTATTTCTAACAGGAACTCAATGACTGGCTCTTTGGTCTCCCCACCCCCGAAGGGAGGAGCAGTCCTGTTAGGCCACAGAGGAGGGCTTTGCAGCCAGTCCTGAAGATACCTAATAAAACAGGATCAGATGAATGGGGAGGAGGTCCCCCCTATCAGTGGACTTGGAAAGGGGCACGGTGGAGATGAGAGAGGGAGGGAGGGACTGGGAGGGAATGAGGGATCAGGACACGGCTGGGATACAGAGTTAATAAAATGTAACTGATAAAAAAAATAATAATAAAATAAAAAAGTCAATGAAATGATAGCTTACAATATTCTGCTATATTCATAGATGCTGCCTAGTTCAATAGTGATCAGAGGGGGAGCCCCCATAGTGAAGGGAGCAAATACAGTAATCTACATCCAAACATTAGGGTTAACTCAGGGAGCCGGGAGAAAGAGGAGGAGGACGGAGGATTGTTGGAGCCAAAAAGTTCAAGGACACCACGAGAACATGGCCTAATAAGTCAACTAAGGAGAATTCATAAGGAGGGCAATGAAATACTCCAAAAGACACAGACTGAAGTGTTGTATAAAGTTATTAATATTTATGATGGGTTTAACTTCTGGTATTGCTGCTGTTAATCCTCAGCAGCTGTAAAACCAAATCACCACACAGAGACTGGGTTTTTAGTTAACCTAGAACACAATGATGGGCAATATTTACTCCCTCCTAAACCTCCATGCCCTCAGTTTCCTAACATTTAGATTTCCCACATTTTACTTGCTTTTTGTGAAATCTTAGGTCTGGTTCATGCTCCAAGTCCTCCAAGCTCTCCTCCCGCTCTGCTCTCCTAGTGCATCCCTCTCCTCGAGCTCCTCCTCGTTCTCTAGCTCCTCCCCTCTTTCCTGTCCTCTGGCTCCTCCCATTGCACAACATTGTATCCAGCTGCTTTATTTGTGTCCTGTTTACACAAGAGCTGGGACAGGATGCTTATAGTGAGTATCACAATGCAATATCCAAATTGAAACCAGAGAGTTGTGGGTGGGGAAATCAGCATTTGAATTAACAAGGGTAAGGCATATACATTTTAAAAGAACATTATACCAACATTTCCCCTTTAAGTCCAATAAAGGCTCTTTTTCTTTCAATACAACAATAATTATGAAATTATGAAAACTGTTAGGTAAGATCTACACATGCAATGTCTAGTCCATGTGTAGTTAGCACATGGAGAGGGTATCTTAGGAGAAAGTGTCTGATTATCCTATCTATCTTGATAAGTTTAAAATTCTATACTTAAATTAACTTTTATCCTTATTGGTATTAAATATATATAAAGATTTCTTAATTTCTAAGCAACTTAAGCTTAAATGTGGTACTGTAATTATTTGTTCTTCAACCCCATCAGAGACTTGAGACGGAATAAAATTAGTTATGAGAGTAAATAGGAAGTGCATGTTAGCAGCTTCCAAAAAATAAAAAAATTGACAGAGACAGTTTGCTGCTGAACAGTTAGTCACCCATAACTCTCTATAACATTGGAGCATCATCTTCAGCCTTCTGGCTCAGAATATTTTGACAGACATATACGTGAAGCAGGAACTTTTTAGGACTTGCTTACCCTGTCTTGGCAGAGTTTGGCAGTTGACTTGTCCTGCATTTAAGCTTGCCCATTTTAGGCAGAATTTGTCTGTTGTGAAGCGAGGGTATTTTCTTTACCCGAGTGGCTTGTTTGCCACATTTGAAGCCATCTCCATATGGAGGTTCTTTGATGCTCATTATCTTCTTTCAGGTAGGTGGGGTGCTGCCAGGAAATGACTTGTCTCATTGTCAAAGAATCTTTAAAATAATAAGAACATTTTAAATGCCATATTCTGTAGGTCTCCGAAGTTTTTGAAGACTACCTATCTTTATGTAATCGCTTTGTATACAAAATCATATTTATCTGTCAAACCTACAAGATATACTCCTGTGACAAATTAAACTAGTGTCTGACATGACTTTGAGTTGAATAACTAACAATTAACTTGTATACCTAATATCCTAACCAACTTTTAATAGTAGTTTAAAAATATTGGAAGTAACCTTGACTTTTTATCAATATACTAAAGCTTATACCAATGTATTAAAAATACTTATTTTTGCATCAATATGCAAAATCCTATACCAGAGTTAAAATTAACCTTATTTGTGAATAACAAATAAAACCTTAAGTTGAGTAGATTCAATAATCTACCCTTTTTCTATTTCTATAAAATATCCCTGTATATTCCTTGTTTCACTTGGAATAAGACCATTAATAATAAACATCTCCCAATGACAATAAAATTTTGTAGCCATATCAAACAACCAAAAACATACCCAGCCCCCTTTAAAGGAAATTGGACGCCATTCTCATGAGTTTCTTCTAGCTGACATTGTGGACATGTAGAAATCCTATAGGGGGCCCAAATAAAAATGGTTAATTAAGCAAGTAATAACATTTGTGGTCCAATAACATTTGAATGTTGAGAAATTTCAGGCTTAATAAAAGTCTTTTTTGGAACAGTCCACAATGCTGGACCAGTTAAAATTAGTGGCTTTCTTCAAAGTTCTTTTGGGAGCAGGCTTTGATGTGAAACGGCAGTTGAAGAAGTTGAGGCAGGTACAAGCAGAATGCTGGAACGTGCAAGATGCTGGAACAGATGTGTCAGTTTCTCAACATGCTGAAGAATGATTCTGTTAGGTTTGCTCTAGCATCTCTGTTGTCTAGTTCTTTTGTTCTGCAAACATATAATTTCTCACAAGCATTATAGAGTTCTAAAATTATAAATGTATGAGAGGTGCAGGATGAAACTAAAATGTAAGCCAATTTTATCTATGCAAATTAAAAGGTTAGCATAATACATTTTGAGGATATTATAGCCAAGAATTACTGGCCAAGTATTGATGGAGTTCTGACTGGAGACATTTTTTATGTCTGTCAGTTTCAGAGGTATTTCCAGGTAAAGGGATTATCAATTTATGTTACCTGTTCTGTTTGATCTTGATTTCTCTCCTCTTCTGAGTGGCTAAGGTCTTCCGGTGGTCTTCCACTGTCATTTCTGATTTTTATTAGTTTTGAAGGAACCCATAATTTCTCTTCTCCTGCATGAACATAAGCAAAACCTCTTCCCCAGCGTAACACATTCCCCACTCTCCACTGTGAAGTTAGGGTATCTTTGAAATATATAGGCTGACATAATTCAGCAGTTTTTTCTATAACCCAGTGTCTCTCCGCAGCTGTTGTTTGTTGTTCATTAACATTTAAGAAATTTAAGGTCAACAAAGCATTATGTAATCTGTCTCTGGGGGTTTTTAATACCCCTCTCTGTTTGTTAAGCATGTCCCTTAAAGTACGATTGGATCTTTCAATAACTGCTTGACCAGTAGGATTGTGAGGTATACCTGTGACATGCTTCATCTTGTAATATGTAAAAAATCCTTCCATTTTATTAGAGACATACGCTGTAGCATTATCAGTCTTAAATTGTTTAGGTATGCCCATAATTGCCATCACTTCTAATAAATGGGTAATAACTGAATCAGCCTTTTCAGAGCTTAAGGCTGTTGCCCACTGAAACCCTGAATATGTGTCTATAGTATGGTGCACATATTTCAATTTACCAAACTCTGTAAAATAAAGCATGTCCATGTGCCAAATTTCATTTCTTTGGTTACCTTTAGGGTTACTTCCTGCAGGGAGTGGAGTTTGGCTATATAAAGAACAAGCTGGGCATTTTCTCACAATGTCTTTGGCTTGTTGCCAAGTGATAGAAAAGTCTCTTTTTAAACCTTTGCTGTTAACATGGTGTTTTTTATGAAATTCTGAGGCCTCTAACACGCTTCCTATCAATAGTTCATCAATTTCATCATTGCCTTGTGCTAGAGGACCTGGTAAACCTGTATGAGATCTGACATGTGTTATATACAATTGATTATTTCTATTTCTGATTACTGGTTGTAATTGAAGGAAGAGTGAAGTTAAGTCTGAATTATCCTGAATTAGATCAGCAGTTTCTATATGCAGAACAACTCTTTCTGCATATTGAGAGTCAGTGACTATATTAAGAGAGTCCTGAAAATCTGATAACACCAAGAGAATTGCATATCATTCTGATTTTTGAACTGAATCATATGGACTCTCCACCACTTTACTCAGATTTTCTGACTTATAACCTGCCTTTTTTGATTTATTGGCATCTGTATAAAATGTGGGAGCTCCAGAAATTGGAGTTCCTTTTACTATATGAGGGAGAATCCAATTGGTTTTTTTATAAACTGAAGTCGCTTGCTTTTTGGGTATTTGTTGTTGATTTCTCCCAAAAATTCACACCAAGCTCTTTGCCAATATTCGTTGTCTGCCCATAATGACAAAATCTCAGCATTGGTAAAGGGCACCACAATTTCAGCTGGATCTATTCCAGCCAGTTGACGAAGTCTCATTTTTCCTTTTAGGATCAATTCAGAAACCTTTTCTATATAGGTTTTTAGTTTTTTGTTTTGTTTGTGTGCCAAAAATATCCATTCTAAAATATAGTCCTCCCTCTGCATAAGAATTCCTGTGGGAGAATGAGTGGAGGGCAAAATAACCAAAATACAGGCCCTCTTTGGATCAATACGGTCTATACATGCATCTTGTAATTTCCTTTCTACCAGAGCCAATTCCTTTTCAGCTTCAGCTGGTAACGTTCTTGGACTATTTAAGTCCTTATCACCCTGTAAGGTTTGAAATAAGTTACTTATCTCTTGAGTAGCTAAAGCAAGGGTAGGCCGTAGCCAGTTAATATCTCCCAGCAATTTTTGAAAATCATTAAGAGTTCTTAGCTGTTTTTTTCTAATTTGTACTTTTTGTGGTCGAATTTTCTGTAGACCTATTTTATATCCTAGGTAATTAATAGAATCTCCTCTTTGTATTTTTTCGGGAGCAATCTGTAATCCCCAACAAGGCAAAGTTCTATTTATTTTATCAAAAATATTTTCTAAGGTTTTCATATCTGAATCAGCTAATAAAATATCATCCATATAGTGGTAAATTATGGATTGAGGAAACTGCTTACGAATTACCTCCAACGGTTGTTGTACAAAATATTGGCACAAAGCAGGACTGTTTAACATCCCCTGTGGTAAGATCCTCCAGTGATACCTCTTTATTGGACATCTTCTATTCAAAGTGGGTACTGAGAAAGCAAACCTTTCCCTATCATGTTCATGTAAAGGAATTGTGAAAAAGCAATCCTTTAAATCAATCACTATAATAGGCCATTCTTTAGGTAACAAGGAAGGCAGTGGGATTCCAGATTGTAACGATCCCATTGGCTGAATAATTTTGTTAATTGCTCTTAGATCTGTTAACATCCTTCATTTGTCAGATTTCTTTTTGATGACAAATACCAGAGAATTACAAGGGCTGTTGGACTCCTCTATATGTTGAGCCTCCAGCTGTTCCAGGACTAGCTGTTCTAGTGCCAGTAATTTTTCTTTACTCATAGACCATTGTTCAATCCATATAGGTTGGTTAGCCAACCACCTCAGTGGTAAGGCTGTGGGAATTTTATTAGCAGTGGCTTCCTAACAGGCAGTTGAAGAGACGGCCTCTGCTGTATTTTGTTTATGGACAGCCTGGACAGTCTGAAACTGTTTTTGATGACATTTTTTTTAATAATTTTAGCTTCTTTATCAGGAGTATTACCTCTTTTTTGGCTTGTCTCAGAACTTGGGGGGATGTTAATCTGGGTCTTCCATTGTTGTAACAGATCTCTTCCCCATAAGTTTATGGCTATCTCAGCCACGTATCGTTTTAGTTTTCCTATTTGACCTCCTGGTCCTATACATTTAAGCCGTTTAACACCTAACACTTTGTTTCACTTTAGATAAATTCCCAACTCCTTGGAATTGAATATCCACCTCCTGAAGTGGCCAATTTGGAGGCCAGGATTTACAAGTAAGAATTGTGACATCAGCCCCAGTATCTACCAAGCCTTCAATTTCAATATTATTTAAAATTATCTTTAACTTTGGCCTTTGATCATTTATAGAGGTTTGCCAATATATTTGTTTTTTGTTCTCCTGGTTTTTTGATTTATCTATAGAATCTGGTTTGGCCTCACTGTCCAAGTTTTTAATGTTTATTCCCAGAGCAGTGGTGTTTAATTTTCTTGTGGAGGAGTATCCCTGTCCTGTTCTGGGGCCTGCAAGAGGCCCCCTTGGGCGTTTTTTGATAAAGGATTACCCCATTTATCTATGAATGCTCTAATTCACTAGGCCAGTGACGACCCTTGCCACATCTTCTGCATATTCTAGGAAGCATAGGCTCCCTTCTTGAATTATATTGGTTTTCCTGGTAATTTCTTCTGTAGTAATCTCGCCCATCACAATTACAACATCTCCCAAGGTCTTTTGAGGTAGCTTCTCTTACCAAGGTCAAATTGGGTGAATGAGGTCTAATATCAATCATATTTCTAATCCATTCGTCTATTGGAGCAGATCTTGCTCTTAATGGCCTTATTGCCTCTTTGCATTCAGTATTAGCATTTTCAAAAGCTAAAGATTCTATTAGTGCTTTTCTAGCTAGTGGATCTGATATACTTCTATCCACAGCTGAAGTCAATCTTTGTGAAAAGTTAGTAAATGTTTCACTTGGACCTTGTATGACCTGGGAGAATGGCTCAAGCCTTTTTCCTGATTCCTCAACCTTGTCCCAAGCATTTCAGGCTGCTAAGCGACATAATGCTAAGGTTTCTTCGTTATATACAGCTTGTATCTCTGTGTCAGCATACTGGCCATCACCAAGCAGCTGTTCCTTAGAAACACCAACACCTCTGGCTCTATTTTTGGGTGCTATCTCTCTAGCCTCTTCTCTCCACCATGATAGCCACTGTAAATATGGCCCAGGTTCTAATATTGCCTTTGCCATATCCTCCCAATCCTTGGGGATTACTCTACTTTTGATTGACCAGGAAGTCAACATTTGTTTTACAAATGGTGAATGCATTCCAAAATTAGTAACACTTTCCTTAAATTTCCTCAGATCTAGCACTTCCACAGGGCGCCATTCAGCTTCATGATAATTCAGTGGATGATCATCATCTGCTGGTTTCTGCTGTATAGTGACTGGATAAGCCAACGTTGGTTTTCTAAACACCTTTGGTTGGCTTTCTTTATTTTTGTCTTTTGCCTCTACCTGAGTATTTTCTTTACTTAGTATTCTAAACTCTTCTCTTAAGGTCTGCACCCATATTTCATACCTATCTCCCTGTTGTTTGTTTTGTTCAATAATCTCTTGAATCTCTTGTTTTATGCTTCTCTTCCAACTTTTAATTTTTTCTTTATATTGTTCTAGTTGTTCTTTGTGCTGTTCCAGTATCTTTTCTAAAACCTCTGCCCTATCTTCCTGTAGTTGATTGCGTTCTGTAAGTTTTTGTATCTCTTGTTTTTGGTCCTGTTTCCAGTCTTCATTTTTTCCTTTATGTTGTTCTAGTTGTTCTTTGTGCTGTTCCAGTATCTTTTCTAAAGCCTTTGCCTTCGAGAAGACATAAAAGGCTAATGCAATGATTAAGGTTAAATTGAGGACTATGAATGTAAGCATAGTTACAATTTCTAGACTTTCCTTTATTTCAGTCTTAAAACCATAGAATAGATTATCAGCCAAGCTCCAAGAAATCTGTTTTATTGTTTCTTCCATCCTGTTAGACTGTAGTGGCAGCTAGTTTTGTTAGGGAAGTCTCAGGTCTGCCCACAGTAGGCTGCCTTTTGCTCCAAGGCCTGTTTAAGAGTCTCTCTTAAAGAGACAGTAACTGACCTGAGAGTTTTTAGATTTTAAGTTTGGTTTACATCACTGGGAGCTTATTCCCCCCACCAAATTATGATAAAGTATGATTTAAAGGGTGTGGATTCTTAGATTAGTTGGGCGCCATTTGTTGTATAAAGTTATTAATATTTACTATGGGTTTAACTTCTGGTATTGCTGCTGTTAATCCTCAGCAGCTGTAAAACCAAATCACCACACAGAGACTGGGTTTTTAGTTAACCTAGAACACAATGCTGGGCAATATTTACTCCCTCCTAAACCTCCATGCCCTCAGTTTCCTAACATTTAGATTTCCCACATTATACTTGCTTTTTGTGAAATCTTAGGTCTGGTTCATGCTCCAAGTCCTCCAAGCTCTCCTCCCACTCTGCTCTCCTAGAGCACCCCTCTCCTCGAGCTCCTCCTCGTTCTCTAGCTCCTCCCCTCTTTCCTGTCCTCTGGCTCCTCCCATTACACAACATTGTATCCAGCTGCTTTATTTGTGTCCTGTTTACACAAGAGCTGGGACAGGATGCTTATAGTGAGTATCACAATGCAATATCCAAATTGAAACCAGAGAGTTGTGGGTGGAGAAATCAGCATTTGAATTAACAAGGGTAAGGCATATACTTTTTAAAAGAACATTATACCAACACTGAAGCAACATCATGGAGCCTGCATGGGTCTGAGCTTGGTCTTCTGTGTACATGCTGTGGTTGTTTGATTTGGGGGTTTTTGTGGAACTCCTAAGAGTTGGAGTAGGGTATCTCTGACTCTTTTGGATGTCAACATTTTTTTCCTCCAACTGAGTTGCTTTGTCCAACCTTGATACGATGGTTTATGCATAGTCTTATAGAATTTTGGTATGCCTTGTTCAGCTAATATCACTGAAGATTTGCTCTTTTCTCAAGGGAAATGGAGGAGCAATGAATATTGCAGAGAAGGGATGGGTGTTGAAAAAAGAGGAAGAAAAGGAGGAATCAGTCAAGATGTATTGTAAGAGGGAAGAATAAAGAACAAGGAAAAAAAGAAATTATAGACAAACTTTAAAACTCCCACAAAATTAACTCAAAGTGACCTCTCAAGTGTAAGTGTTTTTGAACCACCAGATACTAATATTTCTTTTGAACAAAGAAGTCCCATGGTCTAGATTTATCTCTCAAATGGATATGATCAGAAAGGTCTGCCTTGGCTCTGTAGTCATTCATATTCCGTTTTGGTTTCTGGCAAAACTAGAATCAGTGAAGTGCACACACAAAATGACATTGAAGAATAATTTAATGTCTGCTTCCTGCCACAAAAACTATGTCACAAGTTGTGGAAAATGCCTTATCCACTCTCTCAATTCCACGAACACCTGCAGAACCTCTGCAGCTGAGAAACTCCTTTCGTCCTTGGGACTGAAGCTAAGTAACAAGTAGTACTCAAGGTAGGAAGCTTGAATCTCATTGAGAAGGTAGAGTAAAAGAGACATCTGATATCTGTGGTGGATATGGATGGGGAATCCAGTGGAAGAAGGGGTTGAAAGGAGAATAGGAGAGAAGTGTGTGGAGGATGGCTGAAAAGAAAACTGGAGTTAGTGGATTGTGGATGGAGGAGTAGCACTGGCACAGGCAGTAATCTAGTACAGTGGAAAATTCCGGGAATCTATGAGGGTGACTCTGGCTAAGATTCCCTTGTGATAGGACCTATGGAGCCTAAACAAGCTATCTCCTCTAAGCAGGCAAGATGTCATCCTGCCTATAAGCTGTACAGAGACAAGAACCTAGCATAACTGTCATCAGAGTGGCTTCACCCCCTAACTCATGGAAACAGATGCAAAAACATGCAGACAAACATTAGGTGGAGTTGGGAATTCCTATGGAAAAAAAGGAAGAAGAATTGTAGGAGGCAGAGGGGTCAAAGACACCGCAAGAAAACCTATAGAATCAACTAACCTGGGCCAATAAAAGCTCAAAGAGAGTATGCCTTGGAAGGACCAAGACCCGCTGCACACATGCAACAGTTGTGTAGCAAGGTCTTCATGTCAGACTCCTAATAGTTAGAGCAGGAACTGTCTCTGACTCTGTTGCCTGCCTTTGAATCTCTTTACCTAACTGGATCACATTGACTGGCCTCAATAGGAGAAGCTGTGCCTAGGCAACTGCAACTTGAAATGCCAAGGTTGCTTGTTGTCATTAGGAGGCCTTCCCTTTTCTGAAGAATAGGAGAGGAGGAATTACTGGGGAAAGGTGAGAGAGAAGGACTAAGAGGTGAAGAAGAAAGAAAATCTGTGCTTGGGATGTAAAGAAAATTAACTAATTAATTAATTAATTAAAAACATATCAGAATGCCTCAATAACACTTAAACAGCACTACATAAAAGTATATACAAATGAATAATGGAGAGAGGGCATCTGCAAACAGAACTTAAAACTTGGAGTTATTTCCTATATCATAGAAGCAGAATGTGAAATCAGAGAGAGAAATTAGGACTGTAGAGATATTATAGAGAATGAAAACTTTAAATAAATAAACAAAATATATATCCAAAATTATTTCTTAAGTACATGAGTGTCCTGAAACAGCACATCATTCTTCAGTGACGGGGTCCAGAAGGGAATGTACCAGGGGATGAGAAAGACTGGTAAAATACAAGGAAGAAAAGATAAAAGCTTGGGTAGAGAGGTCTCATGCCATGCAAGCTTCTTAAGAAGAACATTGTCTCCACTACTTCCAGGTAAAAATAGAAGGAAATGGGGGATGTTTATGAAGACAGCAGAAACAAGCATACTGTAGAATAAACACACAAGGAAGTTAAACAGTGCTGCTTAAGGGGAACACACAGGGTATTTCAAAAACTTTCTGATCTAGCCCACTGCAGCCTTGGAATTGAAAACAACAGCCCTATGTGGAGAGAAGAGTTGGAGGTCTCAGGAACAGAAGTGAACCCTCCCCAAATGTCCTGGCACCAGAGCATGACCAATTCTCCCAAACATATTCTTGGTTTTGGAGAAGGAGCTCTCTTAATTTCACTGTAACTCAGAGCCCTACAAAAAGTGTCGAAGGCCTAGGCCCCAGGCTGTTACTAGAAAAGCAGGATCCTAAGTTTGAGAAGGAGCTATGTTCCTCCTCTACATATGAAGGATTCAGGGAAAGCCTTGCTTGATCAGGCAGTTGGGTCAGAGAAGAAATAAAGAAAGAAATTAAACACTTCCTAGAAATCAATGAAAATGAAGGCACAACATACTCAAACTTATGGGACACAATGAAAGCAGTGCCAAGAGGAAAGTACATAGCACTCTGTGCCTTTAAGAAGAAATTCAAATCATCTCATTCAAGCAACTTAATGGCTCACGTAAAAGCCCTAGAATAGAAAGAAGCAGACACACCAAAGAGGAGTAGACAGCTGGAAATTATCAAACACATGGTTGAAATCAATAAATTAGAAACAAATAATACAATTCAAAGAATCAATGAAACCAAGAGCTGTACCTTTGAGAAAATAAAAAAAGATATACAAACCCTTAACCAAGCTAACTAAAAGGCAGAGAGACACTATCCAAATCAACAAAATCAGAAATGAAAAGGGGGACATAACCACAGACACCAAAGAAATCCAAACAATAGTTATGTCTTACTTCAAAAGCCTATATGCCACAAAATTTGAAAATCTAAATGAAATGTGCAATTTTCTTGACCAATTCCACATGCCAAAGCTGAATCAAGACCAGGTAAATCAGTTGAATAGCCCTTCCCCTAAGGAAATAGAAAATGTCAACAGAAGTCCCCCATGCAAAAAAAAAAAAAAAAAAAAAAAAAAAAAAAAGCCCACGGCAAGATGGTTCCAGACCTTCAAAGAAGAGCAAACACCAATACTCTTCAAACTATTCCACAAAATAGAAACAAAAGGAACACTACCAAACTTATTCTATGAAGCCACAGTCACCTTGGTACCTAAACCTTTTGAAGACCCAACAAAGAAAGAGAATTTCAGGCCAATCTCCCTCATGAACATTGATGCAAAAATACTCAACAAAATACTTGCAAACCGAATCCATGAACACATCAAACATCATCGACTATGACCAAGTAGGCTTCATCCCAGGCATGCAGGGGTGATTCAATATATGGAAATCCATCAATGTGATCCACCAAATAAACTGAAAGAAAAAAATGCATGGTAGTCTCTTTAGATGCTGAAAAGGCATTTGACAAAATCCCACATCCATTCATGTTGAAAGTCTTGGAGAGATCAGGGATACAAGGCACATACCTGAACATAGTAAAGACAACACACAGCAAGCCTATAGCCAACAATAAACTCAATGGAGAGAAACTTAAATCAATCCCACTGAAATCCAGGACAAGGCAAGACTGCCCACTCTCTCCATATCCCTTCAACATTGTTCGTAAAATCCTTCCTAGAGCATTTAGACAATTAAAAGAGAACAAGGAAATACAAGATGATATGATAGTACACCTGAGTGACTCCAAAAATTCTACTAGGGAACTCCTACAGCTGATTCACAGCTTCAGCGAAGTGGCTGGATATAAAATTAACTCAAAAAAATCAGTAGCCTTCCTGTATACAAAAGACAAAAGGTCTGAGAAAGAAATTAGAGAAACAACACCCTTCACAATAGCCACAAAGGACATAAAGTACCTTGGTCTGAAACTAACCAAGCAAGTCAAAGACTTGTATGAAAAATATTTTCAGTCTCTGAAGAAAGAATTGGAAGAAGATATCAGAAGATGGAAAGATCTCCCATACTCATGGCTTGGCAGGATTAATATATTAAAAATGGCCATTTTACCAAAAGCAATCTACAGATTCAATGCAATTCCGATCAAATTACCGACACAATTCTTTACATCCTTAAAATAAAAATTCTCACCTTCATTTGGAACAACAGGAATCCCAGAATTGCTAAAATAATTCTCTACAATAAAAGATTTTCAGGAGGTATCTCCATCCCTGATCTCAAGCTGTACTATAGAGCAATAATAAAACCTGCATGGTACAGGCACAGAAACAGACTGGTGGATCAATTGAATTGAATAGAAGACCCTGAAATAAACTCACACATTTACGGATACCTGATTTTTGACAAAAATGACCTCATTGGCACAGAAGACAACTTCCTGAACAGAATACCAACAGCACAGGCTCTAAGAGCAACTATCAATAACTGGGACCTCATGAAACAGAAAAGCTTCTGTAAAGCAAAGGACAATGTCCTCAGAACAAAATGACTGCCTACAGATTGGGAAAGGATCTTCACTATCCCTTTATCTGACAGAAGACTAATTTCCAGTATATATAAGTACCTCAAGAAGTTAAACAGGATTTCCTCCTTTTTGATTGCTGAGTAGTATTCCATCATGTAAAAATACCACAATTTCTCTATCCATTCCTCCATTGATGGACATCTGGGTTGTTTCCAAGTTCTGGCTATTACAAATAAAGCTGCTACAAACATTGTTGAACAAATGTCCTTGTTGTGTACTTGAGTAAATTTTGGGTATATACCTAGGAGTGGTAGAGCTGGTTCTTGAGGTTGCACTACTCCTAATTGTCTGAGAAAGCACCAGATTGACTTCCAAAGTGGTTGAACCAGTTTACATTGCCACCAGCAGTGGAGGAGGGTTCCCCTTTCTCCACAACCTCTTCAGAATGTTTTATCACTTGAGTTTTTCATCTTGGCCATTCTGATGCGTGTAAGGTAAAATCTCAGGGTCGTTTTGATTTGCATTTCCATAATGGCTAATGAGGTTGAGCATTTCTTTAACTGTTTCTCTGCCATTCAATGTTCCTCTTTCGAGAATTCTCTGTTTAGCTCCATTCTCCATTTTTTTAATGGGATTATTTGGTTTGTTGTTTTTTTGCTTCTTTAGTTCTTTATATATGCTGGATATTAGCCCTCTGTCAGATAAAGGGTTGGTGAAGATTCTTGCCCAATCTGTAGGCAGTCATTTTGTTTTGATGACAGTGTCTTTTGCTTTACAGAAGCTTTTCAGTTTCATGAGGTCCCATTTATTGATTGTTGCTCTTAGAGCCTGTGCTGTTGGTGTTCTTTTCAGGAGGAGTAGCCCTGTTAGGCCATAGAGGAGGTCTTTGCAGCCAGTCCTGAAGATACCTGAAAAAAAAAACTGGATAGGATGAATGTGGAGGAGGTCCCCCCTATCAGTGGACATGGAAAGGGGCATGGTGGAGATGAGAGAGGGAGGGTGGGATTGGGAAGGTATGAGGGAACAGGACACAGCTGGGATACAGAGTTAATAAAATGTAACTGATAAGAAAAAAAAGAAATTAAAAAAAAGAAGATGTTGAACAGGAACAAATCAAGTAATCCAATTAAAAAATGGAGTACAGAGCTAAACACAGAATTCTCAAGTGAGGATTATCGAATGGCAGAGAAAAACTTAATGAAATGCTTAACCTCATTAGCCATCAGAGAAAGGCAAATCAAAAGGACACTAACACTTCACCTTACACCCATCAACATGGTTAAGAGGAAAAATTCAAATAACAACACATGCTGCAGAGGTTGTGGAGAAAGGGGAACCCTCCTCCACTGCTCTTGGGAATGTAAAATTGTACAACCACTCTGGAAAGCAATCTTGCACTTCCTCAGAAAACTAGGAATAGTACTTCCTCAAGATCCAGCTATACCACTCCTCAGTATATACACAAAGAGGATCAAGTACACAATAAGAACATTTGCTCAACCATGTTTGTAGCAGCTTTATTTGTAATAGACAGAAGCTGGAAACATCCCAGATCCCCCTCAGTGGAGGAATGGATACAGAAATTGTGGTACATCTAAACAATGGAATATTACTATGCAATAAAAAAGAAGGAAATCATGAAATTTTCAGGTAAATGGTGAGATCTAGAAAAGATCATCCTGAGTGAGCTATCCCCCAAACAGTAAGACACACACACACACACACACACGGTATATACTCACTCATATAGACATATAATATAGAATAAACCTACTAGAATCTGTATATCTAAAGAAACTAATCAAGAGGGAGGACTCTTGATAAATTGCTCAAGCCCTATCCAGAAAGGCAAAGAGAATGGACATCAGTAGAAGGAGAAAAGAGGGAATAAGTCAGGAGCCTGACACAGAGGACCTCTGAAAGGTTCTGCCCTGCAGACTATCAAAGCAGATGTTGAGACTTATGGCCAACCTTTGGACAGAGTGTAGGTAAGCTTAGGAAAAGAAGTGGTACACAATAAGATATGGAGAGGACAGGAACTCCACAAGGAGACCAACACAATCAAAAAATCTAGGCACAGGGGTCTTTCCTGAGACTGATACTCCAACCAAGGACCATGTATGGAGATAACCTAAGACCCCTGCACAGATGTACTCCATGGCAGTTCAGGGTCCAAATTGGTTCCATAGTAATAGGAACAGGGACTGTCTCTGACATGAACTGAATTTTCTGCTTTCTAATTCCCTCCCCCTGAAGGGGAACCAGCATCACAATGCCGCAGAAGACAATTCAGCCACTCCTGATGAGACCTAATTGACTAGAATCAGAAGGAAGAAAAAGAAGACCTCCCCTATCAATGGACTTGGGGAGGGGCATCCTTGCAGAGGGAGGAGGAAGGGAGGGATTGTGGTGGGGTGGAGGGAGCTTAAGGGGCATAAAAGTGAATAAAGTGAAAGAAAGAAAGAAAAAGAAAGAAAGAAAGAAAGAAAGAAAGAAAGAAAGAAAGAAAGAAAGAAAGAAAGAAAGAAGAAAGAAAGAACATTGTGTCCACTACTTCCAGGTAAAAGTTGAAGGAAATGGTGGACATCTATGAAGACAGCAGAAACAATCATACAGTGGCATAATCACGCAAGGAAGTTAAAGAGTGCTGCTTAAGGGGAACACGCAGGGTATTTCAAATACATTCCTGATGTAGCCCATTGCAGCCTTGGAATTGAAAACAACAGCCCCATGTAGAGGGAAGAGTTGGAGGTCTCAGTAACAGAAGTGACCCCACCCCAAATGTCCTGGCACCAGAGCATGTCCAACTCTCCCAAACATATTCCTGGTTTTGGAGAAGGAGCTCTGTTAATTTCGCTGTAACTCAGGGCCCTACAAATAGTTCTCTAGGCCTAGGCCCCAGGGTGATACTGGATCTGAAAAGCAGGTTCCTAAGTGTGAGAAAGAGCTGTTTCTTTTCTACACATGAAGGACTCAGGGAAAGCCTTGCTTGATCAAGCGAGTTCAAGATCAAGCTTGATCAAGAACAGCAGTGTTCGTCTTTCTCAAATAGTTGTCACCTGGGATCTTCTTGACTACCTGGCAGATCTATGCTTTTCTCAGGAAGAAAAATTGACCTTTAGGGCACACCAGGTCTTAATGTTGGTTGTGACCCTGTAATGCCCCTTTGAGAAGCTTGTTGAGTCTCCTTCTCATTTAACATGGGGATTTGCTAGTGGTGGGTTGTAAATCAGTTGTCTGCTTTTCCTATGGTTGGGGCAGTCATAGTGAATGAACATATTTTCTAGGAACTAATCTTTAACAAGCCTGGTTAGCCTACCACATATTTTGGAGTGTTGTAGAAGCAACCCTCCTTTAGGTAATTTCCCCTTTGTGTGACTATCCCTAAGCATTGGTAAATCCTTTCCATCATCAATTCTAATCTTGCACATCACAGCTTAGTAGTAAAGATTTCTACCTCCACAAAATGAAGTCCAAATGGATCTCACCCCCTTCTCCAGGAGCAAAGACATGACAACATAGGTCCTTGGTGGGTGAGGGGGATGAATTCCTCTTTTCATTGCTGTTGAACAGGGATGCCAGGGTGGAGATGGTGACCTGCTTCCTTTCCCATGGCTGATGATACTCATTAGCCATCCTATCATCATAATGGGGCAGCTGGCTCATCTGCAGGTAAAACTCACACAGTGCTCTGAGTCAGAGTCCATGCTCTGGCCTTTGGGCTCACAAGTGGAGTCATACAACTGGATGCCTTTGTGTTGGGACCATACACTCTCTTACCTCTTGAATTCTGTCAGAATCCTTTGGGCTACATAGGGCTCCCTGTTGCCAGTACTTTGCCCCTTTCCTGATTAGCTCTTCAGCTCATTTTTGGCATCAAAGGGATCTGAGTAGTCATCAGCTATGGTCATCTTGTCTTTCTAGCCCACTCAGCTCTCCCCTGCAGCTAACAGCAGGTCACTGGGCTCCAGTTATAGCCAACACAGCTCACACCTCTCAGTCCCCACCCCAAGGGCCTGAACTCAGGACACTTTGATAAGCTAGTACTACCAGGATATGTAGTGCACCACTTCTGGGGTAGTGGGCTTCCATTTGCTGCTGCTAGAGTAGAGGTGCTGAGCATTGTGGGATGAGCACAAGCACAGGGCCTAGGACGCTGATGTGGATGGTCTGCAGCCCTGATCCTTGCAGCAGCAGCAGCAGCAGTAGTGAAGGCATGCTGCCCCTAACAGGACTCCACGCCACCAGTGCAGTAGTTGAGATGGCACAGGGTGCACATTTTGTGCAGTCAGGAGCCCAGCACCATTGTACAGGTCCTCATCTGAGCATGGTAGGCACGGATAGGATACCCGTGCTGCAACTGTGCTGTCTTAGGGCAGAAATCCCGACAATGCCGAGAAGCAGGCCCCAGTGGACCCTCAGGATGCCTAGGATGCGGATCAGCCCTGCTGTAAGGCCTAGGGAGGAGGATAGTTGCGCTTCTCTCCCATGTGCCTCTGCTTGGGGTTGTCGGGCCTTGGCTCTTGGTCTTGCTGTTACCAAAACTTAAGTATCTGTTACAAGAAGCCTCCTAGGGCTATGGCTTGCCAGCCTGATCCAATGCTGCAGCCAATTGAGGATCAACACCCCTGCCCAGTCCTGCCAAATTCAAGTTCTTGTGGCTACCACCTGGCTAGGGCCTCTACTGCACAGCCCTCAGCTCCATGCTCCATCACCTGAGCTTGGAATCAACAGCTTCTCACAGGTGGGTCTCATAGGAGCCCCAGATGCCAAGAGCAGAAAGCTGGGCGCCCCTGCTGTGTTCCTTCCTGTGGCCAACTGCAAACTTCTCCAGTTTGCATGGGCTAGGCCAGCTGCTTATTGGAGGGGAACACCAGCTAGGATGTTAGCACCCAACACCAGGCAGGACATGCCCCTGCAAGTCCCAGCGGCACCTGCTGCTGCAGCTGCTGCCTACCTAACCGCCATGTGTGTCACACCACAAGCATTGTAATGTGGAGTACTAGGATATGTCTACACACAGCCCTGTTGCCAACACACAGAGGCAATGCACAGAATGAAATTATTCAGAGTACAACGTGTGGGTCCTGATAGTTGCTCAGACCACATTGGGCCACTACTTCACATGGAGCCACTAGGAGGGTCCACCGCAGAAGCTCCCAAGGCTCATCAGCCCACTCCTCCCCACATGGTGGTCCCTCACTTACCATGTTGAGGTTTCCAAGCTCATACTCAGAGCCCTTGCAGCTCCAGGCAGAAGCTCAGGATCACAAGCACTTACTCAGCTACAGAATCCAGCCTTGGAGGATGTTGTCCAGGAAATCCTGCCGTCTTGTCTGACTGGCAGTTCACCTACACATTCTGATTGGCTAGTGAGGGCTGAAACAAGAGCACTTACCTTAGGATTGCTAAAGGCACATAGCACAGTGTTTCCTGGCACTGGTTTCAGGCCCAGGCACAGTATTTTCCTAGATCTGCAGAGACTTGCATTTCAGTAGCACTAGCACCCGAACTCCAATAGCTGGCCCTTCTGCCTTCTTGTACTCAGTAGGTGTTGGTTTCTAGGAGGAAGCCTAGAAAACCCACATCAGAGACATAAACTTGAAAAAGTAGGCTTTATTTTCTGCCTGCAAAAGGAGGTGGTCTGCATGGGATCAAAACAGCATCCCTGAGGAGATGATGTGTTGCATAATTGAAGGGTGAATACCTCAAGGTGAGGGGTATTTTGCTGTGTGGTGTGGTCATTCAATCAAATTTTAACATTATGGGTTAAGCAAGACAGTATCTGTTAGAGACTGGGCCTGATCCAAGACTTCTTGCCTCAAGGCCCCTTATTAGTACACTAGACATTGGGTTCTGAATCCAAAGAAAGAAAGAAAGAAAGAAAGAAAACAATACACTACCCTAACAAGTGTACCTACGTGTGAAGGTGTTAGTTATTTCCAGATGGAGTCAGTTGAATTAGCAAACTTTGCCATTACAACAGCCAAGACAGAAGGGCTGAGACTTAGTTCTTTCATGAAACAGGCAAGGAAAGCCTGGAATCATTTCTAAAGCAACAGTTTGACTCAA
The DNA here is from genome assembly GCF_030254825.1 of Meriones unguiculatus. NCBI lineage: Eukaryota > Metazoa > Chordata > Mammalia > Rodentia > Muridae > Meriones > Meriones unguiculatus. The sequence continues at coordinate 25,571,933 of NC_083353.1, read as the reverse complement.
AAAAGGAAGCATGGGGAGTCTTGACAAATTCATGTAGAGCTCTCCTATCACTATTTGAAGATGACATGATAGTGTATGCAAGGGACACCAAAAATTCTACCAAACAACACTGAAAACTGATAAACAGTGGCTGGATAAAAAAAAAAAAAATCAAAAAAAACAGTAGCCATCCTATACAAAAGCAACAAACTGATGGAGAAAGAAATTAGGGCAACTACTCCCTTCACAATAGTAACAAATAATATAAGTTATCTTGGTGTAACTCTAACCAAGCAAATGAAAGGCCTGTCTGACAAGAACTTTAGGTGTCTGAAGTATGAAACTGAAAAAGATATTAGAAGATAGAATGATATCACATGCTTGTAGACTGGTGGGATTAATATAGTAAAATTGGCCATCTTATCAAAAGCAATCGACAAATTCAATGCAATCCCCATCAAAATACCAGCGCAATTTTTAATAGACCTTGAAAGAACACTCTAAACTTCATATGGTAAAACAAATATAGATTCTTATTTATGCCCCTCTACAAAACTCAAATTCAAGTTGATTGAAACCCCAATATAACACCAAATACAATAAATCTATAAAAAGAGAAAGTGGAGAAGCACCCGGAACTCATTGGTACAGGAGACAACTTCCTGATCAGAATATCAGCAGCACAGAATCTAAGGTCAATAACTCAAAATTGGCACTTCTTGAAACTGGAAATCTTCTATGAGGCAAAGGACACTGTCAATAAAAGGAAACAACAGTCTGTAGATTAGGTACGGATTTTCACCAATCCTACATCCTACAAAGGGTTAATATCCAAAATACATAATAAACTCAAGAAATCAAACACCAATAAAGAAATAACCTATTTAAAAAATGGGGTACAGAACTAAACAGAAAGTTCTCAACAGAGGATTCTCATGGCTGAAAAGCACTTAAAGAAATGTTCAACATTCTTGGTCAACAGGGAAATGCAAATCAAAATGACCCTGAGATTCCCTCTCACACCTGTCAGAATGGCTAAGATCAAATTCTCAAGCAACAGCACATACTAGCAAGAGTGTGGAGAAAGGGGAACACTGCTCCATTGCTGGTGGGAGTGTAAACTTGTAAAACCACTTTGGAAATCAATCTGGCAATTTCTCAGAAAACTGGGAATAGCTTTACCTCAAGACCCATCTATAGCACTCCTGGATATATACCTGAAAGACAATCCACCAGACAAGGATACTTGCTCAACTATGTTCACAGCAACTTTATGTGTAATATCCAGAATCTGGAAACAACCCAGGTGTGCCTCCACCAAACAATGGATAAAGAAATTGGTAAGTTTACACAATGGAATACAACTCAGCTATAAAAAAAAAAGAAACCATGACATTTGCAGGGAAATGGATAGAACTCGAAAAGATCATTCTCAGTGAGATATGTCAGATCTGGAAATACATACATGGTATGTAATCACTTACAGGTGGATTTTAGCCATAGAGTACATGATAAGCATACTGTAAGGCACTGAACCAAAGACAGTAAGTAGCACAGAAGATTCAAGAAGGGATGCATAAATTCCACTCAGGAATTTATTTGCAATCGACAGAGGTTATAGGCTAAAGACAAGAACAAGGTGGCAGAGGGGTCGCAGTGAAAAGAGGAGGAGGTCAGACCTGGAAAGAGCAAAGGCGAGAGTAAAGAAGGCCTGTAGAGAAAAGAAAATCTGAGCATGGGATGTGTCTGTGACAAGCTGGAAACCTAAGTCAGGGTAGGCTCCTGGGAGGATATGAGGGGTACACAAGCAGAGACTCCTAATGGCAGAGGCAATAGGGACTAAAGAGGACACCCACTAACTAGACTAGTCTCCTAGCAGAGTGAAGGGAACACCAACCCACTCACAAAAACGTTGAACAAAAATTTACCCTGCCTATAATATGTGCAGCAAAGAAGATAAGCAGAGAGAGCAGAGACTGAGGGAATGCCCAACCAATGCCTAGCCCAACCAAAGACCCAACCTACCAGAGAGTGCCAACACATGACACTATGAATGATACTCTGCTAAACTTGCAGACAGGAACCTGACAGCATTGTCCTCTGAGAGGTGTTAACCAGCAGCACCTCAAAACACATGCAGTCTCAAAACCAAACATTGGGTGATGCATAGGGACATTTGTGGAAAAGAGGGAGGAAAGAGAAAAAGACCTGGAAAGGACAGGAACTCCACAAGAAGACCAACACTGCCAACTAACTAAGGCCAAGAGGTGCCTGCTGAGACTGAAGCATCAATCAAGGATTATGAATGAATTGGACCTAGGCCTTTAAAACAGTGTGTCAGTTAGCTTGAGTCTACAACAAGAAGGCAAAATGAATATAAATTTAAAAGAATTAAAACCACTCACAGGTATATCCAACTGTGTGAGTTAATTCCAGATGTAGGCTGTTTTACTACAAAGCTTGGCTATCACAAGAGCCAAGTCAGAACAGCTGAGACATTTCCTACCTGAAATAAGCAAGAAAAGCATAGAGACATTCCCAAAGAAATGCTTTTTCTCAAAAAAAAAAAAAAAAAAAAAAAAAGAGAAAGAAAAGAAAGTGGGGGGAGCATTGTATAGCTGAGATAAAAAGTTAATAAACTATAACTCATATTAATTGAAATAAAAATTAATTGAAAAAACGAAAGTGTGGTGATTTTACTTTGAGAATCTGGGTACCTTCATGTAGAGTTCTAGTTATTTCTACACATGCTAAGTTAACAGTTCCACATTTGAACATGGTCACAATGTAAAAGCTAGTATTTGGGGAAATTTTACTCAAAGTCATGCATAAAGGTGATAGAAAGACATATCTCTGCCATTTTCGTCTCGTACTGTAACATCTAAATGATGATCAAGTAGTAATCGCCTCAGGAAAGAATAAGGCCACTACCACAATTTTGCACATTATTTGAAGCAAGCTTGATTATACTGGTTTGTAGCCAAAGGATGGCTAAGACTGCTCCTAATTCCAGTTTAAGAGTGCAGCAATGGATTCATTTCCTGGGACACTTTTAAGGAGTAAAATCACAGATAGTTACAAAAGTGAAAAATTTCACTTTTAGAAAGGTTTACTAAAGTGAAAAAAATGGGGCAGTAAAGTCATACAGTAAAATCTCAAATTAACACCAATTTTTCGCTATGTGATTAAAGGGTAATGAGGGGGAATCAGGGTGTTCTCAAAAACAAGTCAAGGTCAAGATTTGGGGCAAGGATGGCTCCAGAAAATGGACTTAAAAGCAGCAACTCAGCTCATACAATAAATGTAACCATATATTTACAAATACGGGGGTCATATCTTCTGTATTGAAAATGGAGACAGACAGATTCCTTACAAGTCAATGACACTGAGACAGTAGATTGCTTTTGAGCCAGTGCTATTTCTTAACCATGATTTATGATCGAAATGTAGAGATATCAATGTCACAATTTTCACAAATAGGAAGAACCAAAACCACAAATACAAAAATCATCTAGGAATAGTCACCTATTAATTAGCACCATAGACATTGTTCAACAATGCATGGCTGTGATGAGCCAGTGTGTCCTCAGAACAAAGATGCTTTTGCCACTGAGCAGGCTGGCTCAGAAGAAGGTCACAGCTGCTTCCATGCAAGACCAGACAGAGTTCATTTTCAGTAGCCCTGGCTGCTGTGTCAGGAGTGTGACATCACTGTAGAAAATTCGTTCTACTTCGTGTTTTACCCTTTATTTTTATTTTAGTTATATGGGTGTTTGCCTGCATGTGTCTCTGTGAAGTACCCACAGAGGCAAGAGCAGGGTGGAAGATTCCAGCAAATGATCTTACAGCACATATGTGTTCTGGAAATAAAACCAGGGCCCTCTGGACAGCACCCCAGGCTGTTAACTGCTGAGACATTTCTAGACCAACTTTCTAAATTTAAATTGACTTTTATAATCTTTGATTAAAATATAGTACATCACTTTCCCCCTTTCTTGTCTTCCATCCATGCCTTCCAAATCCTTCACTTCAGACTTCTTCCTTCTTCTGTATGAAGAAGTATGTTGTAATACATGATGACAACCTGCTAAGTTTGGTTTTGTTGATTGTGTGTATATGGTTTAAGGACTGATTCAATGCTTTATATCTTGTATAAATAATGATGGCTGAAGCTGTTACAGGCCCCTTGCTTGAATGAGAACTGGTGGTTAGTGTCTTCATTCTCACAAACTGCACACAAATGTCCATGGTTAGACAACAATGCTGGAGCAGGACATCTGCAGACATCACCTAAAGTGGGGCAGCACATAGTGACCATCAAACTGTGACCATCATATTTTTAGTCATCAAAAGTAACCATCATGTATTAGCAATCACAGAGTGGCCATCACATAATTCCGATCACATAGTGTCCCTCAGTATGATCATTACACAGCTGGACATTAACATAGGACCTTTAATAAATTGAGCATCATTAAGGCTATCACACAGAGAGCATCAAACAATGCCCATCATGGAGAATAAATCACAGAGTTGGCCCTTAAACAGTGGACATCACACAATGGCCATCAGTCACTGGACTTCCCATTGTATCCATAGAAGAGAGTCCATTAGAGTGGCTATCAAATAGTGATGCTCACTTAGTGTTCACCATATATTTCAATTAAAGAGTGACAGTCCAAAAGCAAACATCGAATACTGGGGATCAGACAGTGTTCACAGTGTGGCCATTGCAGAGTGACCATCAGAGAGTTGGCTATCTCATTGTGTCTATAGCACATTGGGCATCCTATAGGGGTTATGATCCTCAACCATCACACAGAGGATATAAAACTTTGGTCAACACATTATGTTGATTACTAGTGACCTCCATATGGAAGCCATCGCATAGTGATGATAAAAAGAGAACATTACATACTTTCCACTCCAAGGTGGCCATCACACAGTGACCATCACACTATGTCCATCACAAAATGATGATCACTCAGTGAATTACTCACAGCGGTTCATCACAATGACTATCACAAATTGGGCATCATTTGTGGCCATCACATGCTGGTCACAACATAGTGGATTTTACAGTATCCATCACCCAGATATGACCACAGAGATGCCATTACAGAGTGACCATTATGCTGTAGCCAGAAAACAACAGCTATCAATCTACTTTCATATTGCAATGATAATGAAAATGTGGAGAGTATAAAATGATAAGCATATGTTGACCAGCACAGTGACCATCACATCATGGCCTTCACACAGTGTCTCTCACACTGTGACCATCAGAGAGTTGGCCATCACCATGTACATTAACATTGGCCAACACTCGGTGTCCATCACATGCCGTCTTTAACACTCTGGGCATCACCATGTTTATGACATAATCACTATCACACAGTGGCCATCATATAATGAATATTACACAGTGACAATAAAACAGTATCAATCAAAATGTTCATCACATATCAGTGATTACAGAGTGACCATTATGCAATTAAATCATACAGCTAACCATCAATTATTAGCCAGCACAGAATGGCCATTACAAAACAACCGTCAGTCACAGGCCATGGTAGTGAAAATCATGTATTGGTGATGAAGCACTGATCTTTGCAGAGTGAACAAAACTCAATGTCAATCACACATTGTCCAACACAAGGTCAAATTTACACAGTGACCATCACACCATATAAATGACATAGTGGGATATCAAACAGTGAGCATCAGATAATGGCCATCACAGGGTGACCATCACAGTGGCTATCAAACTTTGACCATCACATAGTGGGATCCCACAGAATTTATAATTCAGTGACCAACACACACAGGCCATCATTAAGTGGCCAGCATACAGTGACCATCAACAGTGTCAAAAAACACATTACTGTCAATCAGAGGCCCTCAAAAAGTGGCCATAACACAGTAACCATCACAGAGTAACCATCACACAGTGAACACAACACAGTAGCCATTAATTATGACCATTTCACAGTGGCCATTACATTGTAGCCCTCACAAAATGATAATTAAACAGAGTTCTCACCCAAACGTCACATGGATTAAATTAGAGTGAACAGCACAAAGTTGAATATCATGACAAGTCCATCTCATAGTGTAAATCAACTCATGGTCATACATTGTCTCCATTAGATAGGGAAGACTACATTGAATATCAAACAGAGATCACATATACAGTGGCCATCATACAGAGGGATATATATATGTATAATTTATGATAATTTAAACAGAATATTATATATATACATATATATATATATATATATATATATATATATATATCACAGCAGGCATCACACAGGTGCAAGTAACCTGTGATATATATATATATATATATATATATATATATATATATATATATGGGTACATTTATATATACATTTAAATATATGAATGTATATCACATATATATATGGTTGAGAATATATATGTATATATCAAGGTACATTTATATATACATATAAATATATGAATGTATATCACATATATATATATGTGGTTGAGAAGCCTGAACCTGGGCACTCAGAAGAGAAGTCCCAGCTTGGGAAACTATCCCAGAGCCAGATTAAGAGCAAGACACACTTGAAAATGAAGGAGTCACAAGAGCTGAGGCTGCAAACCCTGAGAGCCTGCATACAGAGCACACAAGCCAAGAAGCTGCAAGGATGCAGACAAATCAAGTTGGTCACTTTCCAAATCCAGGCAAAAAGACCAATGCAGAAAAGGAGACTGAACCTCAGGTGAGAGGTGTTGACTTTTCTGACAAGCACTTCCTCCATGAAGCCTCTACCCACAGCACATGCCAGAGGGATCCTTGCCTGACTATTGGGAAGGCTACAGAACCATCATCCAGGCTAAGAAGAGACAAGGTCCTCTAATGACCTCAAAGCTGGAGAACCACAGTGGTGAGCAGGGTAACCAAAAAGACCACGCAGAAAAACACAGTTGACCTGAGCACATTTGGAGGCAAGGAAGGGCTGTGAACCCCATGGAGTCAGCTAGAGTGGGCTCTGGGTTCCAAGAACAGGCTTCATGAGCTATGGAGGAGGCATGGCTTTCCAGCACTTTAACTTGGGATCCCACTACTACCTGATGGGCAAACATTCTGGAGACACTCTCTGCAGGCCTCTCTGCCTGATCTCCACACTCTTTGGGCGCGTTCCTCCAGCCATCTTCCCAGATCAAGCACTGTGTCTTCCATTGGCCCACCAGATTCCCACTACTCAAGGACTCTGGCGAAGGCTCAAGGTCTAGGCTTCAGGAAGAAAGACCAGCACCAAAAACTCACAAAATGTCCTTCACCTTCCTGAGGGACTCACTGGCAGACCCGCCCATGCATGCTACTTCCTGATGCACACCTGTCTGAACTGGAAAGGAAGGATGGATTTACTGGAATTCTCACACCTCTTCTGGAGGGTTGTGCCGAACCAATCATTGACGTCACTTCCCATTTCCAGCTCTCCTCTGCTTGGACAGATCATCTTTTCAGAGTTAGTTTTATATCCCTTAGGGCTTCGTCCATGCCAAGTTACAGAAATTCCTGGGGTAGGACTACTTAGGATAAGTGCCAGGTGTGTTCGTTTCAGCACTAATGAATATTGTGTTCATTTCTCTCCTCTGTATAACAAGCTGTTCATGAATAATCATCTGTGTGTATATACATATGATTGGAAAGAGAGAGTCATTCATGGGCATGGACATAGAGAACTGATAGCCTCTGTGTGAGTATGCATGTGTGTGCAAGTGTGTTTATGTGTGTGTGTGAGGGGGAGTAGTGGGAAATAAACCAGAGAAAAAAAAGGATCCATTTGCAACCCAGAAAACCAAGACCCAGTTGCCCATGATCAGAATGGAAATGAAAAGCTCTGGGCTGGCTTTTGGGATCTGCACCAGTGTGAACACCTGCGAATGCCTAGCTCCTGGGCTGAAGGAGCCAGGGCAGAAAGGTGGTGTGATAGGTGTGCAAGACAGGACATCCAGGCACCAAGCAGAAATCCACTTGACCCAAGGAGGCTCCACTCACTAGGGTGAAAGAAATCTGTCCCCTCCAAACTCCCCCCACAATGCTCTGACTAAAATCGGAGCTCAGAGCAGTTACTAAGCTTTTTTTTCCCTTCCCCCTGCTGTTGTGTGAGCATGAGCAGTGTCTGGCAGGCACCCGAAGCTGGTGTCCCCCACTGGGGAACCGGCTATACCGAGAGAGCCAGCAAAGACTTTACCGAAGCCCCCATTTGGCAGAGCTTGCTTAAAAGCCAAGCAGGGCTGTGAATCCCCTTGAGTCCTCCAGTGTGGGCTCTGGGGTCAGAGAACAGGGTTCCTGAGCTGTGGACGGGGCGTGGCCCAGGGAAGCAGAAGTCAGAAGGGGCTGACTCAGATCCAGGAGCCTCAGCTGCTGACTGGGCAGATTTGATCCCAAGGCGTGGTCCAGCAACTCTATATATATCTAGGGGAGGATGAGCCCCTCTGCAGTGAGGCAAAGTGAGGCTGCAGGCTGGAAGACTGCCAGCAGCCTATCCCAGAATCTGCTGCAGAGACACAGGTAGCCACCGCCAGAGGAAGAGGACAAGATCAGACTGACATGCTGTTTGCTAGGTGGGGCCCAGTCCTGTCCTCAGGATGGAGGCTGGCTGTTCTCAGGGAGCCCTGCATTAGCTGTGTGATCACCTGTGCAAGGACACAGAGCCACGCAAGCTCTACAAGGCCCTGAAGAAACTCGCCTCCGTACCCATCCTGTCTGAACGTCTGGCAGAGATAGGCTTCAGGCAGACCATCAAAGTCTTGAGGAAACAGCAGCTCCTAGTGCCCTACCCAGGAACCTGGAGGCCAGATTGTGGGAGAGTTCCCTGCTGTTGTCCTGGTCTGGCTCAGACCAGGACTCCCCTGACTCTGCCTTGGTGCTGAGCATGAAGACAGAGCAAGGAAGAACATCTCTGGCAGAGGAGCACCGAGTATCCACGTCCAGCGAAGCCCAAGACAAGCATACAGAGGCCTTGCAGCTGAGCAGGTGAAGGCCCAGCCCGAGCAAGAGGCGAAGCACATGCCAGAGGCCAGAGGCAAGTGACACAGGCCATGGAAGCCTGGGACCAGCAGCCAAGAGGATCCAAAGGTGAAGACAGTGGCCCTCCTCTGGCCCAGGAGGATGGTCGCGCTGACTCTTTGGGGGCTTGCCCCAACTCTGACCAAGCCCGCTACCCCCTGGGTGTCCCGGGTCCCTCTTAGGGCCAAAATGATGGGGAAGTGCAGCTGTGGCCAGTCAAGTTGGATTCCAAGACACTGGTCTACTCAGGTCCCAGAAGTCCCGTTCACCAGCAGGAATCGCCAGGAGGTCTCCTCCTTGCAAAAGATCCCAAGGGCACGTGGGATGCTCAGTGCCAAGCCACGGAAGCCACTGCAGCCCATGCAGCTGATGCAGCCGAACAATCTGCTCTCCAGGGAATCTCCCAAGCCAAGGATGCCTTCAAAGCCAACACAGCCCAAGCAGCCCAAGGAGCTGAACATGGGCAAGCAGGGGACGAGCCTGAGACCCACAGCCAGACTGTGACCAAGACACAGTGGCAGATGGAGGAGGCAGACCAAGAGCTGAGGCTGCAAGCCCTCACAGCCCGCATCCGGAAGCCTACAAACCCAGATGGCCACCTTCTTCACCCAGACCAGGAGCCGAGGCGAGCCAGAGGAGCCCGGACCCCCGGTGCTGGGGCCCTCCTCCGAAACGGACCTCCTCCTGGAGGCCTCTGGCCACGGCCCAATCCAGCGAGCTCTCTGCAACTCGACCCAGGCTAAAAAGAGAACTGCCCCCCTCATGGCCAAGGCTCTCCGGGATAATTGCACCCAGTTCTCTTGCAGATGAACCCCAGAAGGACACTGTCTGCTCAGGCATGCCTTGAGACTCCCCGGGACTGTACACACCCACTTGTCCCTCACAAAAAAAGTCAGGCTTTCCAGAGCTTGCACCTGGCATCCCACTTGGAGCTCTGGAGACACTCTTTGGAGGCCTCTCTGCCTGATCTCCATACTTTTTTGGCAGATTCCACCCACCCGTGAGAGCCTGGGCTGCAGCCATCTTCCCAGATCAAGCACTCCGTCTTCCATTGGCCCACCAGACTCCCATTACCCAAGGACTCTGGCGAAGGCTCAAGGTCTAGGCTTCAGGAAGGAAGACCAGCACCAACATCTCACACCTTGGCCTTCACCTCCCCGACGGACTCACTGGCAGATAAGCCCACCCATGCCACGTCCTGATGCACACCTGCGTGAATTGTAAAGTAAGGATGGATTTCCTGGAATTCTCACCCCCTCTTCTGGAGGGCTGTGCCAAACCAATCATTGACCTCACTTCCCATTTCCAGCTCTGTAGTCCTTGGACAGATCTTTTTCCCAGAGTTAGTTTTCCATCCCTTAGGGCTTTGCCCATGCCAAGGTACACAAGTGCCTGGGGGGGGGACTGCTTAGGATAAGAGCCAGATGTGTGTGTTTGAACACTAATGTTTTTATTTTCCTCTTTGTATTCACAGTCTTTTAAGCATGATTATGTTTAGAATGATAAATTTTAATTTGATAACCATTCAGAGATATTTGCATTGTATTTGTACATATCGTTCCAATATTTTTGAATGATGAGCATGCGTTCATATAATTTAACAGAGTAACCTATGGATTCATGTAATTAAAGAGGCATAGGGGAGTAACACATCAAAATGTGATCAAATTTTGGCATGCAAACATCTATTCCGTTCCGAATAACGTTTCAATATGTTCATCTTCTCGATATCTGTAATAAAATTAAAGGTAAAACCAAAAACCATAAAATAAAATGTGTGAATATGTCTGTTTTTTAAAAGAGGTGGGGGAATTGATGCAGAAAAAAAATGAGGCCAAAATAGACCAGACCTATGACAACCCACACTTTTGGGATGCCCTGTGTTTCGTGGCCACAGTGATCAGGTGAGAAAACCTGATGAGAAAAACAGAGGAATATGCCTTAATTTATAAAGGAAGTTGGGAGGGTCCACAGACAGACAGTGAAGAGGTGAAAGATATGGAAGAAATAAAATAATAGTGAAACACTGACAGTTACAAAAGGAGAAAGAGAGAGGAAAAGAATGGGGGGACTTAAAATGTCATGGATAAGCTGCAGCAAGGATCCAATGTCCCAATATCAGAAAAGCAGTGAAAAGCCATAGATGGGCTTGAGGTTTTGCTTCTCTGTGGATGGGCTCCTAGCTATGTGCAAACAGTGGGAAGAAAGAGTTGGTGAGCATCAGCCAGCAAGGTGGTGAAGCAGGCTTGCAAGTTATGATATCCAATCCCATTTAGGAAAACCCCTTTCACTGAGGATGCCTATCATAGATGCCTGGTGTGAGTGTGTTTGAACACTATTGTTTTCTTTTCTGTACTTTGTCTTCAAACCTGTTGATATATATTTGCACAAAATTAATTGACAGTAATATGCATAGTTATTTAATTGGTACTTGTACTTATTGACAGATGATATATCATTGTATGTATATTTACATATAGATTAATAAACAAATAAATACATAGCTTGATAGATACAATGAAAATTGACACACTAAAATGTAATGGTAGTTCAGCATGCATCATGCAGACCGTGGACAACATAAGTAAAGATTAAACAAGTAAATGTAATAGAGGATAAATATTAAAGTAAATGAAGAACAACAAAATACCTCCAAATAGTGTGTGTGAGAGAGAGATGAGGGAGAGAGAGGAACAGAGACAGACAAAGGGAGGTGGGCAGACATGAAGGAATGAAGACAAGTTAATAGGACATAAATTTTCCTTTTAGGGCTTTATTTGTAAACTGAGAATGTAAATGTGTAATGCTCTTACAGCACATTTGATGTAACTGAAGTAAACATTCAGGTAAAGAAATAGACATTTCCTCAAAATCACAACACAATATGAAAGTTGAATGAGTTGTCCATTGCATATACATTTTAAGCTTTGGACTGTCTGCAAATAGAAATTCATGGAATTTTATCATTTGTGCATGAATGACAGAGACCTGTGTTCTTCATCAGCAAGAAAGAAACTATCCGAATGCAGAAGGATGCATCTGAGCTCTTGTCTGGCCTTTAATGCTTTACTGAAGATGAATGCTAATATTCTCTAAATTACCATGGCCATACAGTTTCAACTATTTCTATAGACACATTTTTTTTCTAAGAATTTCCGTAAATTTATAAAAAGTACATAAGATTTGATTTTTTTTCCTATATTACAGGTGACAGTGAAGATTTCTTTTCAGAATGATTTAATGTTACCTGATTATCCTGTATGGATTTTAAGCACCTTTAAATGATCAAGTATTGATTATAAAATGTTGTAATATACTTTGGTGGTTCATTACACAGTTTTTAGAAGAACTGTTTTGAGTTTATTATTGTAATCACAACCAAAAAGTGAGAAAAGTGATATTGGAAGAAAAGGACTTCAATCTTCTAGTTGATACATGAACATACTAAACATGCACAGTTATATATATACACAGCACAGACTGTATATATATGTAGAACATATAGGATGACATTTCTGTTCCTATAGCAAGTAATAATTGAAATAATGGCTGAAAACAGGCTACAGAAAATTAATTACTTATTTTTTTATGAGTTACAGAATTATTGTAAACATCATATGATTTCCTGCTTAATGGCAAAACCTGAGTCATAAAGAGAAGTTTAAAACACTCATCAATCCCCAGGGTCCGAGGATTGTTCAAGGTTCCTGAATAAACTGCATTGAAAAAAAAACACATGGCTGAGAAACACTTAAAAAAAAACACTCATCAAGTCCATGTTCATACCACCCAGAATGTGCCTTATCTTGTCTGATCCTGGAAGCTAAAACACTCATCAATGGACACCTTCAAACTCAGCGTCACATACTCCATAACTCACAAAAGATATGAGAGAAAGAATGGGAGAGAAAGAGAGAGAGAGAGAGAGAGAGAGAGAGAGAGAGAGAGAGAGATGGAGATGGAGAGATTAATTTATGGGGAGCATAGAGATGTTAGATGGAAGAGCTCTGCTGGGTGTGAGAGTAGTCATCAGGGCTAGTTTAATTGCTATGCACACCTAAACAATTACCAGAGCATCTGAACCAATCCAGGCAGATCACAGATTCTTGGTGCTATTTTTCCCTTACCTCAACCCAGCAGATGGAAAAAGTATTCGCTTAAAGATCAAGTTTAAAAATTCCATTCCCATAGTGTAACCATTCCTATGCAATAACAAAACAATCCTCAAAAGGTATTGTTTTTTTTTATTCTTTTTTTTTCAATGCAGTTTATTCAGGAACCTTGAACAATCATCTGACCCTGGGGAAAGCCAGCCCACAGCTTAAATAGCCTCTGGGTAGCCAACCCAGGTGTGCCACGTGTGCAATGCAGATAGGTCCACATACATGGAAGCAAGCCAAATCCTCAGCCTTAGCCAAATGTGGAATTGTTCGTGACAGAGAGCACTCACCATCGGGAAGGTGGAAGGAAAAGGTATTGTTAACCCTCTATTTTTCCTATGTTAGGTATTTTTTTTTTCTTTTTCTGTTTTTTTCCCTCTTTCTTTCTGTTTCTTTCATATTTCCTTCCTTTCTTTCTTTGTCACAAAACAAAAAGAACAAATGTAATTAATACAAGTAAATTTTAAGCCTTTTCCAGAAAATTATAAAATGCTGACATCTAGTGGAGGTGAAAATATAGGCCTAGAAGGAGTTTTAGTAATGCAGTGTCCTAAGTGTAAGCTAAATGCTTCCAGATCCAAATGCAGAAATAAGCACAGGTGGATATGTCTTGTTTATATTTTTATCCTTACTATTATTATTTACAATTTATTTGCATCCCAGATGTAGCCCCTTCCCTCTTCTGCTTATGGTCCCACCCTCTCTTCCTCTTCCTTCGCTATCCCTCTTCCCTAGTCCACAGATAGGGGAAGTCCTTCTCCTTTACTGTCTGACCCTAGAATATTAGGTCCCATCATGACTGCCTGGATCCTCTTCCTCAGTGGGCTAGCTAGGTCTTCCAAGCAGGGAAAAGCGCTCAGGGAACAGGCAACCTAGTTCATGACAGAGACTTTGTCTTCTCTACTTATCCAAGTAAGGGTACTCGCTTGGAGACTGAGCTAACTATGGGCTACGACTGAGCAGGGCTTCTAGGTCCTCCCTATGCATAGCCTTTGGTTGATGCATCAATCTCTACAGTCCCCCACTGGGCCCAGGTTTTTGTTGTTTTGTTGGACTCTGTGTAATGCTCCTGTCTCCTCCATGTCTTTCTATCTCCCTCTTATTCATAAGATTCCCTGCACTCTGCCCAAGTTTGGCTATGTGTCTCAGCATTCACTTTAATATCCTGCTTGGTACTGAAAGGGTCAAACTAACTTTGTAACCTATATGTCTTTTAAAGCCTATAGTTTTGAGTTTTAGGTCTAGGTTAAGCAAAAAACAAACAAACAAACAACAACAACAACAAAAAGCAACAATCAATGACCTTCACTCAGCAAAAAGAATGACCAGAACCTTGTTTTTGAGATAGTGTTTCTTAGCAACCAAACCAGATGACCTCAATCTTTCTTCTGAGTAGCTTCTGACCTCCAGCCAAAAGCCCACAACCCTGATCTTCAAGGATGGGCTAACCAAACCCACCTTCAATTGCAACTGCATCCACACTTGGCCAAGCTTGAGCACCTAAGACTAACCAATTATCTTAATTTATAGCTTCCTCATCCAATCCTAAATTGCCAAAACTGCAACTTCAAATTTCCCACACTTTTTCTTTTAAAAAACCTAAGGCCTTTGTCGCCTGGTGCCACTCTTTGCTGACAGGCAGGGGTGACCCCATTGCACAATGGTTAATTTAAACCTCTTGCTTTTCCATTGAGTTGTGGTCTGTGGGAGTTTCTGGGAAGGGAGTGATCTTGAACTCCTGAGCTGTGAGACCCCAGGTCTTACAGTCCAGTCTTTCAGAGGCCCTTTGTGGAAGGCTCCTGTCTTGTTCCTTGTTTTCACCCTCTTCCAATGTCTATCTTGTTTGCCTTTCTGAATGAGGATTGAGCATCTTGAGGACTCAAGAAGGGTCCTCCTTCTTGCTTGGCTGCTTTAGGTGTACAGATTTTAGTATGTTTATCCTATACTATGTGGCTAATATATATGTATGAGTGAATATACACCACCTGTGTCTTTCTGTATCTGGGTTACCTCACTCAAGATGATCTTTTCTAGTTCCCACCATTTGCCTGCAAATTTCATTGTGTCCTTGTTTTTAATAACTGAGTAATGTCCCACTGTGTAAATGTAGCATTCTTCAGTTGAGGGACAGGTTATGGCTATAATGAGTAAAGAGGTCATGAACATAGTTGAGCAAATGACCTTGTATGGTTGAGCATCTTTTGGGTATATACCCACATGTAGTATAGCTGGCACTATTCCAATTTTTTTGAGAAAGCTCCAGATTGATTTTCAAGGTGGTTGTACAAGTTTACATTCCCTAAATCAATTGAGGGGGGGGGGTTACCCTTTTTCCACATCCTCTCCAGCATATGTTGTAGCTTAAGTTTTTTATTTTAGCCATTATGATGGCTCTGAGATGGAATTTCAGAGCCATTTGGATCTGCATTTTCTTGATGACTAAGGATGTTGAGCATTGTACTAAGTGCTTCTCTGTCATTCGATATTCCTTCTTTGAGAATTCTCTGTTTAGTTCTGTACCTCATTTTTATTTTGATTATTTGATTTGTTGGTGTTTAATTTCTTGAGTTGTTTATATATTCTAGATGTTAGCCTTCTGTCAGATATAGGGTTGGTGAAGATATTTTCCCAGTGTGAGGGCTGTCCTTTGCTTAACAGTAGCTTTTCCATTTCATGAGATCCCATTTATTGAATGTTTATCTTAGAGCCTGTGCTGTTGGCATTCTATTCAGGAAGTTGCCTCCTGTACCAATGAGTTCCAGGATCTTCACAAATTTTTCTTCTAACAGTTTTAGTGTGTCTAGTTTTATGTTTTGGTCTTTGATCCACTTGGAGCTTACTTTGTGCAGGGTGACAAATATGGATCTATTTTCAGTTTTGTACATGTAGATATCCAGTTAGGAGAGCATTATTTGTTGAAGGTGTTGTCTTTTGTCCCAATGTATGATTTTGGATTCTTTGTCAAAAATCAGGTGTACACAGTTGTATGGAATTATTTCTGGGTCTTCTATTTGATTGCATTGATTCTCCAGTCTGTTGTTTCTATTTTAGCACCATGCCATTTTTTATTATGGTTGCTCAAAAATACAACTTGAGGTCGGTGATGAAGATGCCTTCAGAAGGTATCCGTTCAGGATGGTTTTAGCTATCCAGTTGGTTTTTTTTTTCTTTTTCCCCATATAAAGTTGAGAATTTTTCATTCAAAGTCTGTGAAGAATAATGTTGGTATTTTGATGAAACTGCATTGAACCTGTAGACTTCTTTTAGTAGGATGGCTATTTTTACTCTGCTAATCTGTCTTATCAATGAGCATGGTAGATCTTTCCATCTTCTGATATGTTCTTCAAATTCTTTCTTCAAAGATTTGAAGGTTTTTTTTTTAACAGTTCTTTCACCTTCTTTGTTAGAGTTACAACGAGGTGTTTTATGTTATTTGTGGCTATTGTGAAGGGTGTTGTTTCCCTAATTTCTTTCTCAATCCATTTGTCTTTTGTATACAGGAGGGCTCCTGATATTTTGAGTTAATTTTGTACCCAGCCACTTTACTAAAGTTTTTTATCAGCTGTAGGAGTTCCCTGGTAGAATTTTTGGGGTCACTCATGTATAGTGTCATATTATCTGCAAATAGTGATACTTTGACTTCTTCCTTTCTATTTTGTACCTTTAGCTCTTTTAGTTGTCTTATTGCTATTGCTAGGACTTCTGGTACAGTATCAAAGAAATATGGAGAGGGTGGGCAGCATTGCCTTGCTCCTGATTTCAGTGGAATTGACTTAAGTTATTCTCCATTTAATTTGATGTTGGCTATAGGCTTGCTGTGCATTGCCTTTTCTATGTTTAGGTATGTGCCTTGTGTCCATGATTTCTCAAGATTTCAAACATAAACAGGTGTGAGATTTTTGTCAAATGCCTTTTTCAGCATCTAAGGAGATGATTATGTTTTTTTTTTGTTTGTTTGTTTGTTTGGTAGATTGATGTATTTCCTTATGTTGAACGACCCTTACATGCCTGGAATGATGCCTCCTTGTTCATAGGGGATGATATCTTTGATGTGTTCTTGGATTCGGTTAGCGAGTATTTTATTGAATATTTTTGTGTCAGTGTTCGTATGAGAGATTGGTCTGAAATTCTCTTTCTTTGTTGGGTCTTTGTGTTGTTTAGGTATCAAGTTGATTGTGTCCTCATAGAATAAATTTGGTAATGTTCCTTCTGTTTGTGTTTTGTGAAATAGTTCGAAGAGTATTGGAACTAGGTCTTCTTTGAATGTCTGGTATAATCCTGCAGTGAAACCATCTGGCCCTGGGCTTTATGTTGATGTGAGACTTTTGATGACCTCTTCTTTTTCTATAGGGGAAGTGGACTATTTAATTTAGTTTTTGGATCTTGATTCAGCTTTTTAAATGGAAGCTACCAAGAAAATTTTCCATTTCACTTAGATTTTAGAATTTTGTGGCATATAGTATTTTAAAGTAGGACATAATGAATCTTTGGATTTCCTCAGTGTCTGTTGTTATGACCTCCATTTAATTTCTGATTTTGTTGATTTGGATAGTATCTCTCCTCCCTTTAGTTAGTTTTGCAAAGGGTTTGTCTGTCTTGTTGATTTTCTCAAAGAAACAGCTCTTGGTTTCTTTGAATTGTTTTGTTTCTAATTTATTGATTTCTTAGTTTGATAATTTCCAGCTGTCTACTCCTCCTGGTTATGTCTGCTTTTTTCCCTAGTGCTTTCAGATGTGCCAATAAGTTGCTTGTATGTGAAATCTTGTATTTTTCTACGAAGAAACGTAGTGCTATGAACTTTCCTCAGCACTGCTTTGATTGTGTCCCATAAGTTTGGGTAAGTTGTGTCTTCATTTTTGTTGAATTCTAGGAAGTCCTTAACTTTCTTCCCTGTCCCAGCTGCTGTTGAATATAAAGTTGCTCAGTTTCTATGCATGTGTAGGCTTTTTGCTATTTCTATTATTGTTGAGGTATAACATGGTGGTCTCATATGATACAAGGGAGTATTTTAACTTTTCTTCTGTATCTTTTTTTGAGGCTTGCTTTGTGCCTTACTATATGGTCAGTTTTGGAGAAGGTTCCCCGAGCTGCTGAGAAAAAGAGATACTTCTTTGAGTTTGGGTGAAACGTTCTGTAGACATCTATGTGGTCCATTTGATTTAGGATCTCTTAAGTGACATCATTTCTCTGTTTAGCTTCTGACTTGATAACTTAGCTTCTGACTTCTGTCCCTTGGTGAGAGTTGAATATTGAAGCCTCCTATCATTAAGGTCTTGGGATGGATGTGTGATTTAAGCTTTAATAATGTTTATTTTATAAATGCAGAAGAGCTTGTGTTTGGACATAAATGTTCATTATTGTGATATCCTCCTCATGGATTTTTTTCCTATAGTGAGAGTGAAGTGTTCCTCCCCCTCTCTTTTGGTTAATTTTGGTTGAAAGTCTATTTTGTTAGATATTAGGATGGCTAATTCAGCATGCTTCTTGTATCTGCTTGCTTAAAGAAACACTTTTCCTTCCCTTTATTCTGAGGGAGCATCCTTTTTTGCTGTAAAGTTGTGTTTCCTGAATGCAGCAGAGTGTTGTTTCCTGTTTCCACAACCATCCTGTTATTCTTTGTTTTTTTTTTATTGGAGAATCAAGTCCATTGGTGTTGTTAGATATTAGTGACCAATGATGTCTAGTTCCTTTTATTGTGGAATTGGTGGGGCTTGTGTGTTTGTGTGCCTGGTTTTTGTTTGTTTGTTTGTTTGCGTGGTTTTTTTTGTTTGTTTTATTGTGAAGGTATTTTTTTCTCCTCTATTTCCTTTGTTCTTGTTGATTTTGTTTGATTGGGTTTTCCTTTTCCTTTTTAGCTGTAGGGCTGGGTTGTTGTGTATATATTGTTTAAATTTATTTATGTCATGGAATATTTTGTTTTTCCATCTGTGTTGATTTAAAATTTTGCTGGGCATAGTAGTCTGGGTAGGTATCTGTGGTCTCTTAGCTTTTTCATGATATCCACCCAGGCCTTTCTGGATCTCGTAATTTCTGTTGAGAATTCTGGTGTGGTTGTGATTGGTCTGTCTTTATGTGTTAGTTGTCCTTCTTACCTTGCCACTCTTGATATGTTTCTTTGTTCTGTAGATTTAGTGATTTGATTATTATGTGACAGGAGGAATTCCTTTTCCGGTCTAATCTATTTTGTGTTCTGTAAGCATCTTGTATGTTAAAGGGCATCTCTTTCTTAAGGTTGGGGAAATTTTCAACTATGATATTACTGAGAATATTTTCTGCACTTTGGAAACTGGAATTTTCTTTTTTACCTATTCCTATTATTCTTAGGTTTCTTCTTTTCATGGTATCCTTGATTTCTTCAACATTTTGTATCAGGAACTTTTCCACTTTTACGTTTTCTTCTAGAGACATATATATTTCTGCAATTCTATCTTTGGTGCCTGATAGTCTCTTCCCTGTCTCTTTCCTGTCTCCTGCATTCTGCTGAAGATGCTTACTTTTGTGGTTCCTGATCTGTTCTCTAAGTTCAGCAAGTCCAGGCTTTTCTCTGTTTGTGTTTTCTTTATTGATTCTAATTCCGTTTTCATGTCTTGAAAGATTTTATTCATTTTCTTCACCTGTTTGATTGTGGATTCATATCTGTCCATGATGGCCTCTATTTTTTTTGTTGTTTATTTTGACTTTATGATCCACAAATAATTTCATAATCACAGAATTAAGATAATTTTCCTATGTTTCCTCTGCATTAGAATATCTACTGGTTTGGGGGGATTCTGGTGTATCCATAGTGTCCTGATTTTTGCTGATCAGATTCTTTCCCCAGCCTCTAGTTTTCAGGATGTCTGTAACCTTGACTCTTTTTTTCTTGGAGCCTGTACTGCCATGTGCACCTGTGTCTGAAGTCTGCACTAATATACAGGAAGCTGGGAGATTCCAAGGTCTTGAGAATGCATGCTGGAAATTCAGATGTGGCTAAGGAAGGGAGTTCTCTCTGCTGAGTTCATGCTCTCTACTGGCTCACTGTCTGTGATCCAGGTATGCCAGGTAGCTGTGGTTCAGGCAGAAAGATCTCCAAGTCTAGGGCTGCACCAATGCTCCATAGGCTTCCTCAAGATGTACAATATGATGTGGTTCTCACATATAGTTCAGATTCACTGGGTTCACTGACTGTGCTGGGTTCCATGTTTCTGACCCAGGTAGGCCAGGAAGATGGCCCATTGAGCAAGCAGAATGGAGCCATGCTCCTTCCCAAATACAGGAGGTATCCACTCCATAAGACCATGAGAGTGAGCACCACTAGCTACTGTGACCAGGAAGGTGTTCCACTGGATGGTGAAAGTGTGCTCCAGGGTTTAAAGCTAGGAGCCACTGGTACCCAGAAGGTGTCCACAGGACTGTGAGAGTGGGCACCTGGGTTTGTAACCTCACCCCCAGTACCAGTGAGAGTGAGTGCCCAAAGTTGGAGATACCAACTACTGGTATCTGAAGGTATCTACAGACAGTGGGCTTCGCATGTAGCCTGGGGCTGTGTCAGTGCTGGACAGGAGCCCAATTATTTTTCTCAGTATTAGACTAAAGATGGACTCTCAAGTATCCCTGTGGATTCTCATCTCATCTGAGAAACAGAGAGATGTTGTGGTTTGGGTTTTCTACAGTATGGCCTGCCATTCATTCTGCTTTCACTGCTGAGCTGTTGTTCAGATACCATGCATAGTAGGCAATAACATCTTGGATGCTTCCCTCTATTCTTTTTTCAATTTCTTCATGCTTCAAACTGAAGATATTTTAAAAAACAATGTTCATTCTACCACATTTGTTTTTTTAGATTTTGTTTGTTTGTTGGTTAACAGCAGAAGAACTGAAGACAATCCACAGTTCTTTTGTTTTGGCTCTGACTCTGTCTCTCTTTTTCTCCTTTCTCTCTTTCAATTTCCTTTCTCTTATTTTTCCTATAATTTTTCTCTTTTATAATTTTATTTATTTACTTTTCATTATTACAGTTTATTCACTTCATATCCCAGTTGTAACCCCTTCCCTTGTCCTCTTCAATTCCACCCTACCTCTCTTATCTCCTCTCATGCCAATTCCCAAGTCCACCTCCCCTTCCATCTGGCCCTAGCCTATCAGGTGTCATCAGGACTGGCTGCATTGCTTTCCTCTGTGGTCTGGTACAGTTGCACTCCCTCTAGGGTGAGGTGATCAAAGAGCCAGACACTTAGTTCACATCAGAGACAGCCCCTGCTACTCCTCTTACTTGGGAACACACATGGAAGCTGAGCTGCCATTTGCAACATCTGTGCCAGAGGTCTAGGTAACATGCATGCATGGTCCTTGTTGGAGTATAAGACTTGGCAAATACCTATGGGCTCAGATATTTTGGTTCTGTTGCTCTCCTTGTAGAGCTCCTATCCTTTCCAGGTCTTTCTATTTCCTCTTTATTTCATAAGATTCCCTGAAATCTGCCCAAAGTTTGGCAAATAGTGTCAGCATCTGCTTCGATACCCTGCTAGTTAGAATCCTTCAGAGGCCCTCTGTGGTAGGCTCCTGTCCTATTCCCTGTTTTCTCCTACTCCCAATGTCTATCTCATTTGTTTTGAGTGAGGATTGAGCAAACTCCCTAGGGTCCTCCTTCTCATTTAGATTCTTTAGAATTATAGATTTTAGATGTTTATCCCATATTATATGAGTAATATATGCCTATAGTGAATATATACCATGTGTGTCCTTCTGCTTCTAGGTCACCTCATTCAGGATCATCTTTTCTAGTTCCCACCATAGCCCTGCAAAATTTCATGATTTCCCTGTTTTTAATTGCTGAGTAGTATTCCATTGTGTAAATGTACCACCATTTCTGTATCCATTCCTAAGTTTAGGGACATCTGGGTTATTTCCATATTCTGGTTATTATGAATAAAGCTGTTTTGAACATATTTGAGCAAATGTCCTTGCTCATATTTTTGATATATATTACTGGGAGTGTTGTAGATGGATCTTGAAGTGGCAATGTTTCTAAATTTCTGAGAAAGCAGCAGATTGATTCCCAAAGTGGTTGTAATTATTTACATTCCCACCAACAATGGAGGACTTTACCCCTTTCTCCACATCCTCTCCAGCATGTGTTGTCACTTGATTTTTTGTTCTTATCCATTCTGATGGATGTTAGATGAAAACTCATGGTCATTTTGATTTGCAACACATTCAGAATTTTTTTTTGACATTTTAAAACTTTTCTTTATTCTTCATTAATTACACTTTATTTACTTTGTATCCCCCTTGTGGTTCCCTCCCTCCTCCAGTCCCAATCGCTTCCTTCTTCCACCCTCTGCATGCATGACCCTCCCCAAGTCTACTGATAGGGAAGATCTTCTTTTCCTTCCTTCTGATACTAGTCAATTAGGTCTCACCAGGAGTGGCTGCATTGTCTTCTTGTGTGGCCTGGTAATGCTGCTTCTCCCTCAGGGGGAGGTAATTAAAGAGCAGGCCAAACAGTTCATGTCAGAGACAGTCTCTGTTCCTAATAAAATGAAACCCACTTGGATATTCAATTGCTATGGGCTACATCTGTGCAAGGGTCTTAGGTTATCTCCATGCATAGTCCTTTGTTGGAGTATCAGTCTCAGGAAAGACCCCTGTGCTCAGAATTTCTGTTCTGTTGCTGTCTTTGTGGGGTTCCTGTCCTCTCCAGATCTTACTGTTTCCCACTTCTTTCCTAAGATTCCCTGCACTCTGCCCAAAGGTTGCCCATAAGTCTCAACACAAGCATGGATAGTCTGCAGGGCAGAGTCTTTCAGAGGTCCTCTGTGTCAGGCTCCTGACTTGTTACCTCTTTTATCCTTCTTCTGATATCCATCTTCTTTGCCTTTCTGAATAGGAATTGAGCAGTTTAGGAAGAGTCCTCCCTCTTAATTAGTTTCTTTAGGTGTACAGATTTTAGTAGGTTTATCTCATATATCTATATGAGTGAATATATACAGTGTGCATCTTTCTGCTTCTGAGATAGCTCACTCAGAATGATATTTTCCAGATTCCAGCATTTACCTGCAATTTTCATGATTTCCTTTTTTTATTGCTGAGTAATATTCCATTGTGTAGATATACCACAATTTGTGCATTCATTCCTCCACTGAGGGGCATCTGGACTGTTTCCAGCTACTGGCTATTAAAAATATGGCTACTACAAACATGGTTGAGCAAATGTCCTCATTTTGTACTTGAGACTCTTTTGGTTATATGCCTAGAAGTGGTATAGCTAGATCTTGAGGAAACACTATTCCTAGTTGTCTGAGAAAGTGTCAGGTTGCTTTCCAGAGTGGTTTTACAAGTTTACATTCCTACCAGCAGTGCAGGAGGGTTCCCCTTTCTCCACAACCTCTGCAGCATGTGTTGTCTCTTGTGATTTTGAACTTAGCCATTCTGAGGGTTGTAAGGTGAAATCTTAGGATGGTTTTGATTTGCATTTCCCTGATGGCTAATGACATTGAGCATTTCTTTAAGTGTTTCTCTGCCATTCTATATTCCTCTATTGAGAATTCTCTGTTTAGTGCTGTACTCCATTTTTTAATTGGATTTCTAGATTTTTTGCTGTTTAACTTCTTTACTCCTTTATATATACTGGGTATTAGTCCTCTGTCAGTTATGGAGTTGGTGAAGATCCTTTCCCAATCTGTAGGCTGTCATTTTGTTGTGATGACAGTGCCCTTTGCTTTACAGAAGATTTTCAGTCCCATTTGTTGATTGTTGCTCTTAGAGCCTGTGCTGTTGGTGTTCTCTTCAGGAAGTCATTTCATGTGCCAATGAGTTCAAGGCTCTTTCCCATTGTTTCTTCTAAGCATTTTAGTATATCTGGTTTTATGTTGAGGTCTTCGAACCATTTGGACTTTAGTTTTGTGCAGGGTGATAAGGCTGGATTGATTTGCATTTTTCTACATGTAGACATCCAGTTAGACCAGCACCATTTGTTGAAGATACTGTCTTTTTTCCATTGAATGATTTTGGCATCTTTGTAAAAAAATCTTCGTAAGTTTGTGTATTTATGTCAGGATCTTCTATTCAATTCCATTGATCCACCAGTCTATTTCTATACCAGTACCATGCAGTTTTTAGTATTGTTGCTCTATAGTTGAGCTTGAGATGAGGGATGGAGATGCCTCCAGAAGATCTTTTATTGTAGAGGACTGTTTCAGAAATTCTGGGTTTCTTCTTGTTCCATATGAAGGTGAGAATATTTCTTTCAAGCTCTGTAAAGAAGTGTGTTGGTAATTTGATGGGAATTGCATTGAATGAGTAGATTGCTTTTGGTAAGATGGCGATTTTTACTGTGTTAATTCTGTCAAGCCATGGGCATGGGAGATCTTTCCATCTTCTGATATCTTCTAATTCTTTCTTCAGAGACTTGAAATCTTTTTCATACAAGTCTTTGACTTGCTTGGTTAGGGTTACACCAAGGTACTTTATGTCGTTTGTGGCTATTTTGAAGATGTAGATGGCTGGGAATAATGAAAATCATGGCTGAAATCAATAAATTAGAAACAAAGAAAACACTTCAAAGAATCAATGAAACCAAGAGCTTGTTCTTCGAGAAAATCGACAAGATAGACAACCCATTAGCCAAGCTAACTAAAAGGCAGAGAGACACCATCCAAATCAAGAAAATCAGAAATGAAAAGGGGACATTACTACAGATACAAAGGAAACCCAAACAATCATTAGAACTTACTTCAAAGTCTGTATGCCACAAAATTTGAAAATATAAATGAAATTGGCAATTTTCTCGATCGATTCCACTTACCAAAGCTGAATCAAGATCAGGTAAATCAATTAAATAATCCTACATGCCCTAAGAAAATAGAAGTGGTCATCAAAATTCTCCCATCCAAAAAAAGCCCAGGACCAGATGGTTTCAGTACAGAATTCTACCAGACCTTTAAAGAAGAGTTAACTCTAGTTCTCTTCAAACTAAATAGAAACAGCAGGAACACTACCAAACTCATTCTATGAAGCCATAGTCACCTTGGTACCTAACCCTTACAAAGACCCAACAAGAAAAAAGAATTTCAGGCCAATCTCACTTATGAACATTGATGCAAAAATACTCAACAAAATACTTGCAAACCGAATACAAGAACACATCAAAGATATCATCCACTATGACTAAGTCTGCTTCAATGAAGGCATGCAGGGGTGGTTCAATATATAGAAATTCATCAGTGTGATCCACCATATAAACAAACTGAAGGAGAAAAACCACATGATCATCTCCTTAGATGCTGAAAAGGCATTTGACAAAATCCAACATACATTCATGTTTAAAGTCTTGGAGATATCAGGGATACCAGACACATAAATGAACATAGTAAAGGCAATATACAGCAAGCCTATAGCCAATATCAAACTCAATGTAGAGAAACTTAAAACAATCCCACTGAAATCAGGGACAAGGCAAGGCTGCCCACTCTCTCCATATCTATTCTGGAAATCTTTGCTAGAGCAATATGCAGTTGAAGATCAAGCAGATACATATTGAAAAGGAAGAAGCCAAAGTGTCACTATTTGTAGATGATAGGATAGCATACCTGAGTGACCCCAAAAATTCTGCCAGTGAACTCCTATAGCTGATAAACACCTTCAGCAACGTGGCCAGTTACAACATTAACTCAAAAAAAAAAAAAAAAAAAAAGAATAGTGCTTCTGTATACAAAAGTCAAAAGGGCTGAGAAAGAAATTAGGAGAGCATTTCTTTAAGTCTTTCTCTGCCATTAGATATTCCTCTACAGAGAATTCTCTGTTTAACTCTGTACCTCATTTTTTATTTGGATTACTTGGTGTGTTAGTGTTTAAATTCTTCAATTCTTTATATATTCCAGATATTAGCCTATGTTTAATGTAGGGTTGGTGATGATACTTTCCCAGTCTCTATGCTGTTGTTTTGTTCTTTTTTTCTGTATCTTTTTTTAATTTTTATTAATTACATGTTATTCAGTTTGTATCCCCCATTAGCCCCTCCCTCATCCCCTCCTGATCCAATCTCCCTACCCCCTACTTCATGCATGCCCCTCCCCAAGTCCACTGATAGGGGAGGTCCTCCTTTCCTACCTTCTGATCTTAGTTTATCAGATCTCATCAGAACTGGCTGCATTGTCTGCTTCTGCTGCCTGCTAAGGCTGCTACCCCCTCAGGGGGAGGTGATCAAAGTGCGGTCCAATCAGATCATGTCAGTTGCAGTCCCTCTTCCCATTACTATGAAACCCACTTGGACACTAAACTGCCATGGGTTACATCTTTGCTGGAGTTCTAGGTTATCTCCATCCCTGATACTTGGTTGGAGTATGGACTCTGGGAAGACCCCTGTGTTCAAATTTCTTGTTCTGTTTCTCTCCTTGTGGAGTTCCTGTCCTCTCCAGATCTTACTATTTCCCACTTCTTACATAAGATTCCATGCTAATTGCCCAACAGTTTGGCCATAAGCCTCAGCATCTGCTTTGACAGTCTGCAGGGCAGAGCCTTACAGAGGCCCTCCATGGCGGGTTTCTAGCTTGATTCCTGTTTTCTTCTTCTTCTGATGTCCATCCTCTTTGCCTTTGGGATAGGGATTGAGCATTTTAGTCAGTGTCTTCTCTCTTGATTAGTTTCTTTAAAGGTACAGATTTCTGTAGGTTTATCCTATATTACATGTCTATATGAGTGAGTATATACTGTGTGTGTCTTTCTGCTTCTGGGACAGCTCACTGAGGATGATCCTTTCCAGGTTCCACCATTTACCTGCAAATTTCAAGATTTCCTTATTTTTCATTGATGAGTAATATTCCATTGTGTAGTTATACCAGAATTTCTGCTTCCATTCTTCAGTTGAGGGGCATCTGGGCTGTTTCCAGCTTCTGGCTATTACAAATAAGGCTGCTAAAAACACGGTTGTGAAAATGTCTTTAATGTGTACTTGAGCCTTTTTTTGGATAACAAAAGCAAACGCCAGATTGAATGCAATTCTCATCAAATTACCAACACAATTCTTCACCGACTTTGAAAGAAAAATTCTCAACATCATATAGAATAACAAGAAACCCAGAATTGCTAAAACAACCCTCTACAACAAAAGATCTTCTGGGGGTATCTCCATCCCTTATCTTAAGCTCTATCATAGAGCAACAATAACAAAAACTGCATGGTACTGGCTTAGAAACACAATGGTGGATCAATGGAACCAAAAAGAAGATCCAGAAATAAACCCACACACTTATGGACACCTGATCATATAATGGAAAAGATATGGCATCTTCAACAAATGGTTCTGGTCTAACTGGATGTCTACATGTAGAAAAATGCAAATAGATCCGTCCTTATCACCCTGCACAAAACTGAAGTCCAAGTGGATCAAAGACCTCAACATAAATCCAGACATTAAATCACTTAGAAGAAAAAGTGAGCAAGAAACTAGAACACATTGGTACAGGAGACAACTTCCTGAACAGAACACCAACAGCACAGGCTCTAAGAGCAACAATTAATAAATGGGACCTCATGAAACTGAAAAGCTTCTGTAAAGCCAAGGACACTGTCATCAAAACAAAAGGAATACCTACAGATTGGAAAAAAATCTTCAACAAAACTTCTTCTGACAGAGGGCTAATATCCAGTATATATAAAGAACTAAAGAAGTTGAAAAGCAGCAAACAAAGTAATCCAATTAAAAAATGGGGAACAGAGCTAAACAGAGAATTCTTAGTAGAGGAATACAGAATGGCAGAGAAACACTTAAAGAAATGCTCAACATCATTAACCATATGGGAAATGCAAATCAAAATGACCCTGAGATTTCACCTTATACTAATCAGAATGGTCAAGATGAAAAACTTGAATGACAACACATACTGGAGATAGGGGAACCCTCCTCCACTGCTGGTGGGAATGTAAACTTGTAAAATCACTCTGTAAATCAATCTGGCACTTTCTCAGACAACTAGTAATACTGCTTCCTCAAGATCCAGCCATGTTATTTTGTTCTTACGACAGTATCCTTTGCTTTTTAGAAGCTTTGAGAATCATGAGGTCCCATTTATTGATTGTTGATCTTAGAGCCTGTGCTGTTGGTGTTCTGTTTAGGAAGTTGTTTCCTGTGGCTATGAGTTCTAGGCTCTTCCCCACGTAGCTAATGACTTTGTAAATGCCTTTGACACCTCATGGATTTTAGACTTTCCTTTCATTTAAGTTTAATACCTCCCTTTTTTTTTGACAGTTTTCAGTGCTTTTAAAAATTATTTGTATCTCTTTCCACTTAGACAGGTAAATTTACCTGCTGACAACTGAGTCCATGACCCAGGTCACAGATAGTGTGAGAAGAGAAGGAAGCTCCACAAATTGTACACACATACACAGAGTCATCCCACATACTCATCTCCACTCAGGCATGCATGATTTCCTTACATACTTTCAATTTAAAGCAATTTCACACTCTCTCACACACACAAGCACATTAAAATGTAATAAAAATTTTTATGCTTTACCCAGAGTAGCTGTAGATACCACAATATTTTTCACTCATGATTTTATTGTATCATTGATATTTTTCATTTATACTAAGAGTTTGTATTTTTGAAAGGTATATATCCTAGCATTTGCATTTTAGCTTGATGCACTCTTTCTTTTCCCCCCTTAATTCTTCTCTTCTTCCTCTATCTTCCTTCTTACTTTTCTTTTTGTTTTACTTCCTTTCCCACTCCCCATACCTTATAATAGGAATATAACACATACCACTTTCTCCACCAATTACTGAAGTTTCTCATAGCATCTTAATTAGAAAGAGTATTACATTTAATAATTTATTTTATTCCAGTTATGTATTATTGCTCAATCTTTGTTCAAAGCCATCAGATTCATTTCACAAAGGGCCCTCTAAGCATGAACTTCCTACCTTTTAAAATTTACACTAATTTTTTAGGACATTTCTCAGGCAAGAATTCTGGGGCAAGAGAACTGCAAGGTAATAATTGCTTGGCTACTTTGAATTGTGTCAAGAAAGAGCCTGACACAGAGGACCTCTTAAAGTCTCTGCCCTGCAGACTATCAATGCAGATGCTGAGACTTATGGGAAACCTTTGGGCAGAGTGCAGGGAATCTTAGGAAAGAAATGGGAAACAGTAAGATGTGGAGAGGACAGGAACTCCACAAGGAGAGCAACAGAACCAAAAAAAAAAAAGCTGAGCACAAGGGTCTTTCCTGAGAGTGATACTCCAACCAAGGCCTATGTATGGAGATAACCTAAGATCCCTGTATATATGTAGCCCATGGCAGTTCAGTATTCAAGTATGTTCTATTGTTATAGGAAAAGGGACTGTCTCTGACATGAACTGATTTTTCTGCCCTTTAATTAACTCCCCTGAGGGGGAAGCAGCATTACCAAGCCACACAAGAAGACAATGCAGCCACTCCTGATGAGACCTAATTGACTAGGATCAAAAGGAAGGAAAAGAAGACCTCCTCTATCAGTGGACTTGGGGAGGAATAAAATGTAATAAATAAAGAATTTTAAAAATTTATATAAGTGGGGAAAAGGGAAAGGGTAAAGACAGATGGTAGCTGTAATGGTAATGAAGAATTTGTTGTGAGGCATGCATACATTGCCACCACGGATTGTTGCATAGAGCTAGAGTGAGGTGGAGACATTCATACCTTGGACATCTCATTCTTGATATGGGTAGGTGGAAGCATTGCTACTTCCCTGTTCTGTGCCAGCATGCATTGGCACTTGTAGTCTTGACCCCCTACCTCTGCTATTCTTGGAGTAATCAAGTAGCCTGGGCACCTGGAATTCTTCCCGATATAAATTGGTAACATCCCAGACCAAGCCAATAATATGTGCCCATCCTGGGAAGCTCTCCCAACCCCAAGGGTCCTGCTTTTCAATGATGGCTTCTATTTTTTTGTTTGTTTCCTCTCTATATTCCGCTAATTGTGCCTCTACTTGTTTGGTTCTATTTGCCTGTATTTCTTTGGGAGCTATGTTCATTACTACCCAATGGCTTGAGTGCCATTCCAGAAACTGTTTCCTGTGTAAAGTTGCATTTGAAGGTGTCTTTACTCTGCCGCCGTTCAATTACCTCCATAGTTTAACCTCATAATTATTAGCTCAGATAGTTTATGGTACCTTTCCCACAATATTTAAATAGCATGTCCTTAATGTTTTAGTATTTAGTATGTAGAATCCATTTTTATTCTCAAAGAGTAGCAATGTCCTGCCTAAATTTGCCTTGTTTCTTCTTCTGCAGTGTAAAATTTTCATGCTTATGACAAGTTGGGGAAGTGACATGTTTTCAAGGAAATATGAAGACTGGCTTCATGGTATCCTAAAAAAGATAGTGGAAGGTAACTTTCCAAAAGTGTTGGTTTGAAAACAAGTGGGTCCACAGAAGAAGAATAGGTTCCTGCCAATTATATTCAACATGGAAAAGAAGAAAATTCCAAGAGATTTCACCGGATTTCTCTGACAATCCTATCACTATTTAAGTAGTTTCTAACTTTCGTCTGAAAACTGAGAATAAGATATTGAATCCAATTCGTTTTAGGCATAAATTTGAATCCATGAAAAAAAGTTGTTTTTTTTTTTTATTTTTATAGACAGCCAAAAAAAAAAAAAAAGAAACACTGAAAGTTGTGTATTTGAAACAAACATCAAAAATAATCCCCGAAGAGGTGCAGTTGCACATAACTTTAATCCCACCACTCTGGAGGCAGAGACAGATGGATCTTTGTGATCAAGACCAACCAGATCTACATATCCAGTTCCAAGACATCCAGGGCTACTTAAACAGATTCCACTAAAAAAAAAAAAAAATCCTTGGATCAGAAAAACTTGGCAAGCATAGGAAGAAATAAGACTCATGATCTAGCCAGATTTGGAGGCACAGACCTGTAATCTAAGCTACTCAGGATGTTCCATCGGGACCATAAACTCAAGACTCAGCTAGGCTACACAGTGAGCTAAAGGCCAACATGGACAAATTAGTAAGATTCTCTCTCACAACAACAACAAAAAATTTAAGAAGTCTCTAGCTCAAGGACAGAGAACACTAGACTTGCAAACATGATGCCCTTTAATCCATCCCAAATGGAAAAATAGAGATAAGAGTAACCAAATAATGACCAAGGCTTGAAAGTCCTTGAAGTATTGAAATACATATTCAAAACCCTGGGAGTGGAGGAGAGAGGGGCTTATGGGGGATACAAAGTGAATAAACTGTAATTAATAAAAAAAAATGTTACTATTTCCATAGGGTAAAGCGTTTTTTATTTCATTATCTATATTGTTTCTCTTAAGATAAATACTGCTTCTTTCAAATGTGTAAGAGTTTGTATGTAAAAGAATAATCGATAAGTACTTGCTCAATACACTTGGCAATTCTGTCTGAGAAACTTGATTATTTACTTATCTTCAAAATAACAGTTGATCACTATTTCAATGTCTTGTTTTTTTATTTGATTAATTAGCCTTTTGTTTCTATGTTTTGACATAATCACTACAAAGACAAAGAAGTGCACACACACACATGCACACACACTCACATACACACAAATTTACATTACTAACAATAAGCCTTATCCAGAATATTTTAGAGACATTTTTTATTCTTTTTCTACATTACACAAATTTATATAATAAAGAATAAAGCATGTGATTTATATTGTATCTGCATAAATCCTGGCTCTATGGTCCTATGTTGATGACATACCCATTTCTCCTTTAATAGCTCAAAAAATTTAATTACAGTTCATTCACTTTGTATCCCAGAGGTAGCCCTCTCCCCTCATTCCCTCCAAGTCCCACCTCCCCTCTCTCATCTCCTCCTGTGCCCCTTTCTAAGTCCACTGATAGGGGAGGTCCTCCTCCTCTTGCATCTGATCCTAGCTTACCAGGTCTCATCAGGCCTGGTTGCATTGTCTTACTCTGTGGTCTGGTAAGGCTGCTCCCACCTCAGGGGGAGGTGATCAAGGGGCCAGCCACTGAGTTCATGTCAGAGATAGTCCCTGGGAACCCAATTGGATACTGAGCTGCCATAGGCTACATCTGAGCAGGGGTTCTATGTTATATCATGAATGGTCTTTGGTTGGAGTATCAGTCTCAGAAAAGACCCCTGTGTCCAGGTTTTTTGCTTGTGTTGCTCTCCTTTTGGAGCTCCTGTTTAATATCATGCTATGAAATATGCAAAGAGTAAAAAAAGTTCAACTTTTTTCATCTGTACTCATGATGTTCCCTCTTTGATTCAAAGGCCACCTAACAACAACAACAAAAAATCAGACATAAGAAACACTCTTCTTTGTTGTTGGCCAGGGAAGTTAAAAAACAACAACAACAAAAACAGATTACTACTATTGCCCTTAGCCATCTGCTAAGAAGTGAAAGATAAGTCTTTCATCCTGAAGATACCACTTACTTTAGAAATAGGACCCAGAGACCTATTATCTGGCCCTGAATAAATTTTCCTTTGTGAGAATTAGCTTTCCAGAAGACACCATGCCAGCTTCCAAATGAGGGAAGTAACTAACATTCCTTCATAGCTTTGGTGCCTATGAACCATATCAACGATGAACATGGCAAGGTAAACATAAGGCTGGAATATAGCACTCATACCTTGGCAGTGAGCAACAGCTTTCTAATTGGACTTAAAAACCCACTCAATGAGAAGGATACCATGCCTCATATTAAAAACCTAGCTCACGTCCCAGTTCTAGTGAAGTTGTGGGTTTTGGGAAAATATCTACAGTCATTAATTTACCAATAGCGCAAACTATAAATATTTGTCCTTATTATCAGAAATCGGTGTAGTATTCACTTCTCATTGAGAAAATGTTTCTTTGAGCAGATTCAGACTACTACAGAAAACCATGATCTATCAAAATGCAGCAGTATGGAGCCCAGTCCCAATGAATACCTATACAGAACAATCCAGCACTTAAGGTTCAGGGAACATTGTAGAAGAGGACACTGTAAGACTGTAAGAACCAGAGGATCAGGGAGCTTTCTATAATTGTTTTTCCTTATAAAACCGGGGACTACAGCCATCATTTCTCATCAACATGACTGCCCAAATGTGAGATGAAATTGGATAACACCAAGGGACAGGCCACCATGGATAGAGAAAAGTCTAGAAGGCTTCAACCCTACATAGAAATGTGGGCAACTGAAAAAAGCTGGAGCAGGAGAGGTGATTTTTTCCACAGAGAAGAGTATGGCAATTGGTTGTCCCATGCCAGACCTGCAAAAAATACATACAAGTAACTGTATGTGTACTGAACAAGTTAAATTAAAGAATATATATGTATGTGTGTTCCATTATATATATATGTGTGTGTATGTGTGTGTGTGTGTGTGCTTTCCAAGTATATAGGTAGGTGTGTATGTGTGTCTGTGCAATAACCATTATTGAAAAACAAGGCAATTAATTTGGACCTCGGGGAGGAGTATATTGGAGGGTTTGGAGGGAGGAAAGAAAAGAGAAACATTTTAAGTATATTATAATCTCAAAATTTTTGAAGAATAAACTTCATTACCAAATTGTACTTTAAATTATGTGCAAGAGATAGAACTCCTTGATAGTTTTTCTTATGATAAACCAAGTAGCTAATTAATGTAATAGGTTATGGAGTAGTGCAACAAAAGATTCAGGTAAAGAAAGAGGCATTTCCATAAAGGCATAATATAATGTTAAGGCAAATTGAGTTTGAATTGTCCTTTGAATATGTTCTTTGAGGAGATCTTCAGAGCTGTCTGTACATAAAAATATTTTATTCCATCTGTTCATGCTGCCTGAGTGACAGACCTGTTTCTCAGCATTCATTTTACCACCAAGAGAGAGAAAAGAAATTCAGGTACACATTAATGCAAAAAGTGTTAACTTCACTACCATTCTATTAATGTTAAGTGTAAGCAGAAGAAAACCCTACATATTTTCTGAGATAAGCTGAAATGAAGCCTCTTCCACTAAACATTAAATTCCCAGCAGCCAACTCACATTGTTAACATGCTAACAGTGATATTGATTGAAAACATACTCATTAATTCATATTTTGTGTTTTACTGTTGTTTGACCAATTGGTTTCAATCAAGATTTTATAGGACTTAGTACAGAATATTACCAGGATGCTATTGAAACTAGTTATGTAATCACAGTCTCTTCAATAGCCTTTAGCAAATCATTAAGTCTAAGAATTTTAAGTACTTTAACTAAAACAGAAATCTTGTCGGTATGATTTGATTTCTCTTTATGTAAAAATGTACCAGTGAGATTTTGTTATTTGCAAGGCGATTCAATGTCTTTTAACTAGCTGTGCTTTCTGGGTATGGAGTACTAATAGAATATAAGACTATATGATACTGTGATTTACTTGCAGGATCCATTTCAATCTCTTAGAACAAGAATTCCTTTGAATACATCTTTGTGTACACCACAGAACCTGGCAAAACACCTCACAGAAAGATGGCATAAAATGATTTTTGTTAAAGGGATAGATTTTACAGTCAGTCTGTAACTACCTTTTTCCAGAGAAAGGACTGTATTTAAAACTGAGATAGAGAAAACACACAAAATTCCTGAAAGACAAATGAATCTAAACTTCAGCCAGTTCAAAAGAGTAAATTATCGACTAACTAACGTTTAAGACATTTGTGTCCACAGTAGCCAATTTTCTCTGTACCCTGCACAATACAGAGACTGTAAACCCTCCCACTGCCAACTGTAGGCAAAGTGTTCAGAAGATCTCTTTTGATTGTATGTGTCTTAGTTAGGATAAATATAGAATTACTCCTTACCTTCATTCATCCCCTTTGGCTCTGGGTACTTGGTAAAGATATTAGAGGAAAGGAAATATACATTTTAAAATTGTTATTCAAGTATCCTAAATAATTATTGTCTAAGGAAATTTAATTATACATATTATATTGTGAATTATAAATATATTTAATATATACATAGTAGGTATTCTCCATTGCTCCTCAAGAACTCAACACTTAGCTTAAGTGAAAAAATTTGATGCAAAAATTATTTTTTTATTATGAACAAGTCCATACAATTAACAAGGATATGAATTTACCTTTCATATACAATGCATAAGATATTTCTCTAGGGAACAAGAACTAATAGATATCCTGAAGCAGACCAGTATCTAAGTATAGCCACAGGAAAAGTGGAAAGAATTAAATTTGCAATATAGTAAAAGTGGCAAGGTAAGTTCACTCTTCATTTTTATTCATGAAACAGTATATGAAATAAGTCATAAAATACAGAAACATTTGCTGAGAGATTTAAGTGGAAAACACGATTTAGGCAGTTTTCTGCTGTCATGGAAATTTGAATTATATTTGTTTGCATGCATACACATACATAACCTGTTGTGGGGTGTGTGTGTGTGTGTGTGTGTGTGTGTGTGTGTGTGTGTTTGTGTGTGGGGGGGGTCAGACTGACATTGTTATTGATACCTCTGCCTAACATAATGTTAAACTCATGATCAGAAAATCAGTTACATCAAAAGATTGTCTCGGGTGTCTGAGACTATTATCACCATACAATTTTTAGTTCCTGTGTCTTACATGAAAATGGCCAAACAGAAACACTGTTACAGAGGAAAATAAAAAGACAATGTAAGTTCTTCTGAAGAATTATTGGATGCTGACATCTAGTGACTTAGAAAAGTACCATTATGGAGGAATTTTAATAACACAATATACTTCCATAAAAATGTGTATGTTGCCCAGTGCAAAATCACATATGTACAGGTCGATACATTTAATTTTAATACTTAATTATAGCTTTTTATGTGCCTAACTGCTACTGAATAAAGGTAAACCCTTGTGAAATGAACTTTTTTTATCAGTGATACTCCACACTTTGCAGAAAGCATATCATTCCCTATAATATCTTAAAATCTTCCTCCATTACCCTTTTCCTTCCTTCCTTCCTTCCTTCCTTCCTTCCTTCCTTCCTCCCTTCCTTCATTCCTTCTTTCCTTCCTTCCTCAATATCTTTTGACCACATTGTCTCTGTATATGCTTTTTTCTTTGCCTCTCTGATATATTCTAATATATATTATCTATATCTCCATCCTTCCTCTTTCAATACACTTAAAAGTGTTCTTCAGTTAGGGTTTCCATCACTATGATAAACACTAAGACCAAAAGCAACTTGGTGAAGAAAGGATTTATATCATCTTACAGTAAACAGGTAACAGTCCTTTATGGACAGAACTCAGGACAAGAACTCAAGCAGGCAAGAACTTCCGGGTAGGAACTGACACTGAAGCCATGGAGGAATGCTACTTACTGGCTTCCTCCTCATGATTTGCTCAGCCCACTATTACAGCTCAGCACACCTGCCCAGAGCTAGTACTGATGTGCCAAAGATTAATTAAGAAGACATCTGAAAGACTTCTGGGTTTCCTTTTCACAGTAATTCTGACTTGTCAAACTGACCCCCCCAAAAAAGTAATTAGTATAAATAGCTTTTCCATCTACTGGATACTAAATCTACAATAACCTAAAATAAGTTTTTTTGTGTTAAATTCTTCTGAAATTTTAATGTACTTTTCCTATATGTCTCATTTGAGGCCTGCTTTACCATACTATTTCAAGTTACACATATGAAAGTATAACCTTGTAATAATGCTTATACCTGTATCTCCTCTTTTCCATTTGATTTCCTTTTTTTCTATTCCTCGGTGAATTACTGATTTACAATCATTATCTTACATTTATTATTTTACATTTTGATTACAATCATTATTTTACAATTATTATTTTACATTTTGATAGCGCTTATATAATTTTCATCAATGAATATGCAGTTAGGACCATATAGAAAGCAGATCACATTGACATTTTATTTTTTTTCATTATGAATTTTACTTCTTGATCTCTACCCAAAGCTGCATATCCTGTGCTATTCCAAAAAGCTCTCTACACATAGACTTTTTTCTTTGCAGAATTTACAAGTCCTGTGGCAATAAAATGCAAAGTTTTTAGAATGGAGCACTGATTCATGAATTCTCTAAGATAAGCTGTTAGGAAAAAAAAAAGCTGTCAGGAAAGAAAAAAGAAAGGAAGGAAGAAAGAGAGAGAGAGAGGAGAGAGATAAACAAAATTGCAGGAGAGTGTGTGAGTGAGAGTCAGGGACAGAGTGATAGAGGAAGAGAGGGAGAGAAGAAGAAAGGGAGACAGGAGGAAAGAAAGGAAAAAGGAAGGAAAGAAGGAAGGAAAGGAAGAGATTGATGAACTACAACTTATAATTTTAATGAAGGTGAAGAGTTTGTGAGTTTAATCCATAAGAAATTGGAAAAGTTGGTGTAGAGGTATGCTTGAGAATTTTAGATGTGCTTCGGTGCCTATCAGATAGAACCTGGAGGAAGAAAAGGACATGAAATCCCCTGAAACAAGAGTTACTACAAAAAGTTGTGAGCCCCCATATGCGCACAAGAAACAAAATTTCAGTCCACTGCATGAGCAGCATGTACTTTGAATTGCTGAGCCCTCTCTGCATCCCTTGTTCTGTATTATTCATCATATATTTAGTATTGAGTTTTTTTCCCCAGAATTCTTGAAAGTTAAGGTCATTACTGCTTAATATTTTCACTAGTGCTCTCTAAAGGCAATAATTCTTCAGCTTTATCTTCAACATTCTTTCTTATAGTGTTTACTGCTGGAGATATTTTACACTGATATTATATGTTTTGTGGAACTTTTAAGTTCTAATCTTTTAATTTGATTATCTTCAGTTTTTTCCTTTGCAGAATGTGTTGTTTAAGTTGCTGAATTTCTCACCTGAGTCTTGAATTGGTGTATTTATTTCATCCATCTTTTTGAATTTTCATTAAAATCATTGCTCTTTGCAGGAGGACTGCAGAGACTGATGCACCAATCAAGGACTAGCATGGAAAGAACTTATAGCTCATGCTCAGATGTAGTCCATAAGCAGTTCAGAATCCAAGTCAGATTCCTAATAAAGGGAGCAGGGGCAGTTTCTGACATGAACTCAGTTGCCTGCTCTTTGATCACTTCCGACTAAGAGGATGGCCTTACTAGGCCACAAAGGAAGAGAACCCAGGCCATCCTGATGAGACTTGATAAGCTAGGGTTAGAGAGTAGGGGAGAAGGACTCCCCCTTTTCAGTGCACTGGGGGAAGAGGATGGGGGGAAGAGGAAGGGAGGGTGCGACAGGGAGGAGATGAAGGAGGGGGTTACAATCATGATGGAAAGTGAACAAATTGTAAAAATAATAAAATATAAGTAATAATAATAATAAAAACTTTATCAGGTCAAAGGTTGCTTGAAAGTCAATCTTCACTGACTGTTTTCACATACCTAAAATTTTCATATAACTATAATCACTGTACAATGAACATGAGCTTGTCTAGTATGTAAGACTATTTTGAATACTTTTTTCTTTGTTGTCAAACTTGTTTCTTCTCTCTTTTGATCGCTTTGCTTTTGTAAAAGTTGAAGTAGAATCTGTTTTGTATCTTGGACTGGACTTAAACCTAAGTTTCACCTGCTTCAGCCTTCTGAGTTCTAGAAGTCTGTGTTCTTAATGCTAAGCAAACTTGGAATATTAACTCAAAATAGTAAGTTTACAATCTAAATTCAGCGATTTTATTATTTATAAAATTGTAAGAGCTATAAACTTTGTACAATATACACAAATTTACATTAGGAATCGGTTTGTTTACTTACTGAACAAATATTAAACACCAACCCACTTGACATTAACTAAATATTTTTCTCTAATGACTACCTAAATAATGCAGCAAAATAGAGAATTTTAAAAGCATGGCATGGACAGGATATTTGGTATGGTACAGTTATATATTGTCAATCGATGAAGTGTCTCAAAAGAGCAGCTCATCCCCCATCCTGTGAAAAGTCCTGAAGCCTCCTGATCCAAGTGAAATGCAGGGTGATATTTCCTGTAAATCAAGTTCTTGGAGAGGAATGACTGTGGACAGTTCCTTTACCTGAACTTTAACTTCATAAAACAAGTGTCTTGTGATCATAGTAAAGGAAGCCCTATTCACCACTAGAGGACACTGCAAAAAAACATAATTTTTTTTTCTTTTTTAATTTATTTTTCTTTATTAATTAGACTTTACTCACTTTGTATAACCTGGTGGTTCCCTCTCTCCTCCCTTCCCAATCCATCCCTTCCTCCACCCTCTGATTGCATGCCCCTCCCCAAGTCCACTGAGAGGGGAGGACTTCTTTTCCTTCCTTCTGATCCTAGTCAATTAGGTCTCATCAGGAGTGGCTGCCTTGTCTTCTTCTGTGGCCTGGTAATGCTGCTTCACCTTCAGGGGGAAGTAATTAAAGAGCAGGCCAATCGGAACTCCATAAGTAGAGAAACAAAATAAAAAAAAAAAATATGAGCACAGGGGTTTTTCCTGAAACTGCTATTCCACCCAACCACTATGCATGGAGATAACCTAAGGCCCCTGCACATATGTAGCCCATGGCAGTTCAGTATCCAAGTGGGTTCCATTGAAATAGTATCTAGACTTGTCCACCATTTCCCCCCACATTGCTCACAACGGGAGCAGTCTAGGATGCTGTCCTTCCTCATATTGGCAAGGGCCTTCTTAGAAGCAATCCTTACCATGAGACATTTCAATTGCTTTCCAAGTCCTGACACTGTTGTTTTCATTAGATTTAGAATATGATTAAAATTTCTATTGAATTTTACATATGGTCTATTGACATTTTCATTGCCAAGATTTGAGTTTCTCTCTCGTTCAGAAAACTCATCACTTAATCAATTGTTCTTTATTAGCCTATAGTTTATTAGTTAATACATGCAACTACCAATACCCATTTCTTGCATTTATTGATCATTTAAAAAATAATTCACTGAATTATATACCTAACATTTTGGTCCTATACTATTTTCAATATCAGTTATTAAGAATGTATAAACTTCTGGAGTAGTTATGTTTTGTATTTTTCCTTATTTTGCAAGTCTCTATGTTGACACTAAGCAATGTATTAGTTGGACATCAATTGCAAGTGTAAGTGAAAGCATTCAGTATGTGCCATCTCTCTTTGTCATTATCCAAAGAACATTAATTTTCTCATTAAGGCAGCATCCAGAATGAAACCATTGACAAATTGTTTGGGATCATCCTTCTCAAATCAGGTTATTGGTTCTGCAATTCAAACCTGACTCAAAAACAACTTCTCAAGTTCTCAGACATGCACAAGATCTGCATATTTTCAAGCCAGAGAAGGATCTCAACTGAGAGGAGGAAGTGCACCCCAGGGTCCCATCTTTAACAAAGAAGCATTTTTGTTCAGTTTTGACATTTATTGTTTCATTGTTGTTTTGATTGTTGGATTTGTTTCTCTTTTTTGTGGTTTTGTACTTTATTTTTTTTTTAATTTTTGGGTTTTGGTGGGGCTTTTGGGGAAGCAAGAGAATGTAAAGTTGGTGGGGAAGATCTGGAAAAAGTGAAAGGAAAGTAATCAATATGTATTTATAAAAATAATTAAAACTGAAATTAAAAGAACTTTAGAAATGTGCTCTTAGTCAAATGTTCTACTGCTATGAAGAGATGCTATGACTCAGAAGCACTTATTTTTGAAAAGCATTTAACGAGAACTTGGTTACAGTTCAGAGGTTTAGTCCATTATCATAGTGGGAGACATGGGAACACGCAGGCAGATATAATGTTGGAGAGTAGCTGAAGGTTCTTTATCCAGATTGGCAGGCAGAGAGAAGGACACAGCCATCCAGAAGAGGGGGTGAGAATTCCAGGAAATCCATCCTTCCCATTCCAAATCATGCAGGTGTGCATCAGGAACTGGCATGGGTGGGCAGTGAGTCCGTTGGGGAGGTGAAGATGTAGGTGTAAGTTGAGGTGTGGGTGCTGGTCTTTCTTCCTGAAGCCTAGACCTTGAGCCTTCGCCAGAGTCGTTGGGGAGTGGGTGTCTGGTGGGCCGATGCAGGACGGAGTGCTTGCTCTGGGAAGAAGTCTGCAGCCTAGGCTGTCACGTGTGGGTGGAACCCGCCCAAAGGGTGTGGAGATCAGGCCGAGAGGCCTCCAGAGAGTGTCTTCAGAGCTCCAAGCAGGATTCCAGGTGCAAGCTCTAAAAAGCCTGGGTTTTCCGAGAGGGAAGAGTGGGTGTGTCCAGTGCAGCCAGGGTGTCCCAAGACATGCCTGAGCAGAGAGTGTCCTTCTGGGGTTCACCTGTGAGAGAACCGGTTGTGATAATCCCGGAGAGCCTTGGCCATGAGGGGGTGGGTCGCTTCTTACCTTGGGTCTTGTTGAAGATAGCCCGCCAGGATGGGCCGTGGCCAGAGGCCTGGGGGAGGAGGTGCGCTTCGGAGGATGGCCCACACAGCGGGGGTCCGGGCACCTCTGGCCTGCCTGGGCTCCTGGCCTGGGTGAAGAAGGTGACCATCTTGGTTTGTCGGCACCCTTGCAGCTTCTTGGCCTGTCTGCTCCGGATGCGGGCTGTGACTGCTTGCAGCCTCAGCTCCTGGTCTGCCTCCTCCATCTGCTGCTGTGTCTTGGTCTCAGTCTGGCTGTGGGTCTCAGTCTCGTCGCCTGCGTGCCCATGTTCCGCTTCTTGGGCTGCTTGGGCTGTGGCGGCTTCAAAGGCCTCCTTGGCTTGGGAGATTCCTTGGAGAGCAGGTTGTTCGGTGGCATCAGCTGCATGGGCTGCAATGGCCTCCTTGGCTTGGCAGTGAGCCTCCCACATGCCCACGAGATCTTGGGAAAGGAGGAGCCCTTCTGGCCATTCCTGCTGGAGAACGGGCTTCCTGGCACCTGAGTAGACAGGCGTCTTGGAATCCACCCTGACAGGCGCCAGCTGCACTTCTCGGTCAGTCTGGACCCAAGAGAGCTCCGGGACACCCAGGGGGTAGCGGGCGTGGTCAGAGTTGGGGCAAGCCCCCAAAGAGCAGGCATGGCCATGCTCCTGGGACCCGCGGAGAGCATCCTGTCTGCACCTTCGGATCTTCTTGGCTGCTGGCTCCAGGCTTTCACGGCAAGCGTCACTTGCCTCTGGCGTCTGGCATGTGCTTCGCTTCCTGCTCGGGACTGGCCTGCTGCTGCTCAGCTGCAAGGCCTCTGCCCGCTTGTCTTGGGCTCCTCTGGACGTGGATGCTTGGGTCTCCTCTGCCGGAGATGTTCTTCCTTGCTCTGCCTTCTCGCTCAGCACCAAGGCAGAGTCAGGGGAGAGTGGGTCCCGCTCAGACCTGGGACCCAGCGGGGAACTGTCCCCCCATTTGGCCGCCAAGTCCCTGGCGAAGGGCACTAGCAGCTGCTGTTTCCTCAAGATCTTGATGGTCTGCCTGAAGCCTATCTCTGCCAGACATTCAGACAGGCTGGGCACGGCGGCGAGTTTCTTCAGGGCCTTGTAGAGCTTGCGTGGCTCTGTCTCCGTGCACAGGCGATCACACAGCTTCTGCAGGGCTGCCTGGGAAGAGCCAGCCTCCATGTCCATGGCTGAGAACAGGACTGGGCCCCACCGGGCAGACAGTACGTCGGACTGCTCTTTTCCTCTTCCTCTCGTGGTGGCTACCTGTGTCTTTGCAGCAGATTCTGGGCTAGGCTGCTGGGAGTTTTCCAGCTGCTGCCTCTCTTTGCCTCACTGTGGAGGGGCGCATCCCTACCCTAGATATATATACAGGGGCTGGACCACGCCTTGGCTCAAATCTGCCCAGTCAGCGGCCGAGGCTGCTGGTTCTGGGCCCGCCCCTTCTGACTTCTGCTTCCCTGTGCCACGCCCCATCCACAGCTCAGGAAACATGATCTCTGACGCCAGAGCCCACTCTGGCCAAATCCCGGGGGTTCACAGCCCTGCCTTGCTTCCAGGCGAGCTCTGGCAAATGGGGGCTTCCTCAAGGTCTTTGCTGGGGCTCTCGGGATAGTCTGCTCCCCGCTGTAGGACGCCAGCTTCGGGAGCCTGCCAGAGACTGCACATGCTCACACAAAAGCAGAGGGAAGTAAAATCGAGTCAATCAATCAATCAATAAGTAAATAAACAAACAAACAAATAAATAAATAAATAAGCCGAGAATCTGCTCTGGGCTCCAATTTCGCACAGTGCATGGAGGGTGGGTGGGAGACACATCCCTTTCACCCCAGCAAGTTGAGCCTGTCGAGAAAGTGGATTTCTGCTCGGAGCCTGGAAATCCTGTCTTGCACACCTGCCACACCGCCTTGACGGCCTGGGCCCATCTTTCAACCAACTAGGCTTTCACAGGTGTTCACACTGGTGCAGTTCCCAAAAGCCGGCCCACAGCTTTCCATTTCTCTTCTGATCCTGGGCAACTGGGTCTTAGCTTTCTGGGTTCCACAGGATCCCTTTTTCAATCTGGTTAATTTCCCTCTGCGCACTCTCTGTCTCTGCCTCTGTCTCTGTCTCTGTCTCTCTCTCTCTCTGTTTGTCTCAAACACACACACACTCACACACACATACACACCCTTGCACACACATGCACACTCACACAGTGGCTATCAACTCTCTATAACTATGCCTATGAATGACTCTCTCTTTCCAATCATATGTATATACACAGAAATGTTTATTCGTGAACTTCTATGTATACAAAGGAGAGAAATGCACACAATATTCATTAGTGCTGAAGCTAACACACCTGACACTTACCCTAAGCAGTTCTCCCTCGGGCAGTTGTGTACCTAAGGCGTGGAAAACTAACTCTGGAAAGAAGATCTGTCCAAGCACTGGAGAAGTGGCAATGATTGCTTCCGCACAGCCCTCCAGAAGAGGGGGTGAGAATTCCAGGAAATCCATCCTTCCCTTCCAAATCACGCAGGTGTGCATCAGTGGGTGGGCGTGTCTGACAGTGAGTCCGTTGGGCAGGTGAAGGCGTAGGTGTGAGTTGAGGTGTGGGTGCTGGTCTTTCTTCCTGAAGCCTAGACCTTGAGCCTTGGCCAGAGTCTTTGGGTAGTGGATGTCTGGTAGGCCGATGCAGGACGGAGTGCTTGCTCTGGGAAGATGGCTGCAGCCTAGGCTCTCACGGGTGGGTGGAACCCGCCCAAAGGGTGTGGAGATCAGGCCGAGAGGCCTCCAGAGATTGTCTCCAGAGCTCCAAGCGGGATCCCAGGTGCAAGCTCTGGAAAGCCTGGGTTTTCCGTGAGAGAAGAGTGGGTGTGTCCAGTGCCGCCGGGGTGTCCCAAGACATGCCTGAGCAGAGAGTGTCCTTCTGGGGTTCACCTGTGAGAGAACCGGTTGTGATAATCCCGGAGAGCCTTGGCCATGAGGGGGGCGGGTCTCTTCTTAGCCTGGGTCTTGGTGCAGAGAGCCCGCCGGGACGGGCCGTGGCCAGAGGCCTGCGGGAGGAGGTGCGCTTCGGAGGAGGGCCCCCGAGCCGGGGGTCCGGGCACCTCTGGCTGGCCTGGGCTCCTGGCCTGGGTGAAGAAGGTGACCATCTTGGTTTGTCGGCGCCCTTGCAGCTTCTTGGCCTGTCTGCTCCGGATGCGGGCTGTGACGGCTTGCAGCCTCAGCTCCTGGTCTGCCTCCTCCATCTGCTGCTGTGTCTTGGTCTCA
This sequence comes from Meriones unguiculatus, assembly GCF_030254825.1. NCBI lineage: Eukaryota > Metazoa > Chordata > Mammalia > Rodentia > Muridae > Meriones > Meriones unguiculatus. Next base: position 25,527,202 of record NC_083353.1, on the reverse strand, counting down.
GTCTGGCTGTGGGTCTCAGTCTCGTCGCCTGCGTGCCCATGTTCCGCTTCTTGGGCTGCTTGGGCTGTGGCGGCTTCAAAGGCCTCCTTGGCTTGGGAGATTCCTTGGAGAGCAGGTTGTTCGGTGGCATCAGCTGCATGGGCTGCAATGGCCTCCTTGGCGTGGCAGTGAGCCTCCCACATGCCCACGAGATCTTGGGAAAGGAGGAGCCCTTCTGGCCATTCCTGCTGGAGAACGGGCTTCCTGGCACCTGAGTAGACAGGCGTCTTGGAATCCACCCTGACAAGCGCCAGCTGCACTTCTCGGTCAGTCTGGCCCCAAGAGAGCTCCGGAACAACCAGGGGGTAGCGGGCGTGGTCAGAGTTGGGGCAAGCCCCCAAAGAGCAGGCGCGGCCATGCTCCTGGGACCCGCGGAGAGCGTCCTGTCTGCACCTTCGGATCTTCTTGGCTGCTGGCTCCAGGCTTTCACGGCAAGCGTCACTTGCCTCTGGCGTCTGGCATGTGCTTCGCTTCCTGCTCGGGACTGGCCTGCTGCTGCTCAGCTGCAAGGCCTCTGCCCGCTTGTCTTGGGCTCCTCTGGACGTGGATGCTTGGGTCTCCTCTGCCGGAGATGTTCTTCCTTGCTCTGCCTTTTCGCTCAGCACCAAGGCAGAGTCAGGGGAGAGTGGGTCCCGCTCAGACCTGGGACCCAGCGGGGAACTGTCCCCCCATTTGGCCGCCAAGTCCCTGGCGAAAGGCACTAGCAGCTGCTGTTTCCTCAAGATCTTGATGGTCTGCCTGAAGCCTATCTCTGCCAGACGTTCAGACAGGCTGGGCACGGCGGCGAGTTTCTTCAGGGCCTTGTAGAGCTTGCGTGGCTCTGTCTCCGTGCACAGGCGATCACACAGCTTCTGCAGGGCTGCCTGGGAAGAGCCAGCCTCCATGTCCATGGCTGAGAACAGGACTGGGCCCCACCGGGCAGACAGTACGTCGGACTGCTCTTTTCCTCTTCCTCTCGTGGTGGCTACCTGTGTCTCTGCAGCAGATTCTGGGCTAGGCTGCTGGGAGTTTTCCAGCTGCTGCCTCTCTTTGCCTCACTGTGGAGGGGCGCATCCCTACCCTAGATATATATACAGGGGCTGGACCACGCCTTGGCTCAAATCTGCCCAGTCAGCGGCCGAGGCTGCTGGTTCTGGGCCCGCCCCTTCTGACTTCTGCTTCCCTGTGCCACGCCCCATCCACAGCTCAGAAAACATGATCTCTGACGCCAGAGCCCACTCTGGCCAAATCCCGGGGGTTCACAGCCCTGCCTTGCTTCCAGGCGAGCTCTGGCAAATGGGGGCTTCCTCAAGGTCTTTGCTGGGGCTCTCGGGATAGTCTGCTCCCCGCTGTAGGACGCCAGCTTCGGGAGCCTGCCAGAGACTGCACATGCTCACACAAAAGCAGAGGGAAGTAAAATCGAGTCAATCAATCAATCAATAAGTAAATAAACAAACAAACAAACAAATAAATAAATAAATAAGCCGAGAATCTGCTCTGGGCTCCAATTTCGCACAGTGCATGGAGGGTGGGTGGGAGACACATCCCTTTCACCCCAGCAAGTTGAGCCTGTCGGGGAAAGTGGATTTCTGCTCGGAGCCTGGAAATCCTGTCTTGCACACCTGCCACACCGCCTTGACGGCCTGGGCCCATCTTTCAACCAACTAGGCTTTCACAGGTGTTCACACTGGTGCAGTTCCCAAAAGCCGGCCCACAGCTTTCCATTTCTCTTCTGATCCTGGGCAACTGGGTCTTAGCTTTCTGGGTTCCAAAGGATCCCTTTTTCAATCTGGTTAATTTCCCTCTGCGCACTCTCTGTCTCTGTCTCTGTCTCTGTCTCTCTCTCTCTCTCTCTGTTTGTCTCAAACACACACACACTCACACACACACACACACACACACACACACATACACACCCTTGCACACACATGCACACTCACACAGTGGCTATCAACTCTCTATAACTATGCCTATGAATGACTCTCTCTTTCCAATCATATGTATATACACAGAAATGTTTATTCGTGAACATCTATGTATACAAAGGAGAGAAATGCACACAATATTCATTAGTGCTGAAGCTAACACACCTGACACTTACCCTAAGCAGTTCTCCCTCGGGCAGTTGTGTACCTAAGGCGTGGAAAACTAACTCTGGAAAGAAGATCTGTCCAAGCACTGGAGAAGTGGCAATGATTGCTTCCGCACAGCCCTCCAGAAGAGGGGGTGAGAATTCCAGGAAATCCATCCTTCCCTTCCAAATCACGCAGGTATGCATCAGTGGGTGGGCGTGTCTGACAGTGAGTCCGTTGGGCAGGTGAAGGCGTAGGTGTGAGTTGAGGTGTGGGTGCTGGTCTTTCTTCCTGAAGCCTAGACCTTGAGCCTTGGCCAGAGTCTTTGGGTAGTGGATGTCTGGTAGGCCGATGCAGGACGGAGTGCTTGCTCTGGGAAGATGGCTGCAGCCTAGGCTCTCACGGGTGGGTGGAACCCGCCCAAAGGGTGTGGAGATCAGGCCGAGAGGCCTCCAGAGATTGTCTCCAGAGCTCCAAGCGGGATCCCAGGTGCAAGCTCTGGAAAGCCTGGGTTTTCCGTGAGAGAAGAGTGGGTGTGTCCAGTGCCGCCGGGGTGTCCCAAGACATGCCTGAGCAGAGAGTGTCCTTCTGGGGTTCACCTGTGAGAGAACCGGTTGTGATAATCCCGGAGAGCTTTGGCCATGAGGGGGGCGGGTCTCTTCTTAGCCTGGGTCTTGGTGCAGAGAGCCCGCCGGGACGGGCCGTGGCCAGAGGCCTGCGGGAGGAGGTGCGCTTCGGAGGAGGGCCCCCGAGCCGGGGGTCCAGGCACCTCTGGCTGGCCTGGGCTCCTGGCCTGGGTGAAGAAGGTGACCATCTTGGTTTGTCGGCGCCCTTGCAGCTTCTTGGCCTGTCTGCTCCGGATGCGGGCTGTGACGGCTTGCAGCCTCAGCTCCTGGTCTGCCTCCTCCATCTGCTGCTGTGTCTTGGTCTCAGTCTGGCTGTGGGTCTCAGTCTCGTCGCCTGCGTGCCCATGTTCCGCTTCTTGGGCTGCTTGGGCTGTGGCGGCTTCAAAGGCCTCCTTGGCTTGGGAGATTCCTTGGAGAGCAGGTTGTTCGGTGGCATCAGCTGCATGGGCTGCAATGGCCTCCTTGGCGTGGCAGTGAGCCTCCCACATGCCCACGAGATCTTGGGAAAGGAGGAGCCCTTCTGGCCATTCCTGCTGGAGAACGGGCTTCCTGGCACCTGAGTAGACAGGCGTCTTGGAATCCACCCTGACAGGCGCCAGGTGCACTTCTCGGTCAGTCTGGCCCCAAGAGAGCTCCGGGACACCCAGGGGGTAGCGGGCGTGGTCAGAGTTGGGGCAAGCCCCCAAAGAGCAGGCGCGGCCATGCTCCTGGGACCCGCGGAGAGCGTCCTGTCTGCACCTTCGGATCTTCTTGGCTGCTGGCTCCAGGCTTTCACGGCAAGCGTCACTTGCCTCTGGCGTCTGGCATGTGCTTCGCTTCCTGCTCGGGACTGGCCTGCTGCTGCTCAGCTGCAAGGCCTCTGCCCGCTTGTCTTGGGCTCCTCTGGACGTGGATGCTTGGGTCTCCTCTGCCGGAGATGTTCTTCCTTGCTCTGCCTTCTCGCTCAGCACCAAGGCAGAGTCAGGGGAGAGTGGGTCCCGCTCAGACCTGGGACCCAGCCGTGAACTGTCCCCCCATTTGGCCGCCAAGTCCCTGGCGAAAGGCACTAGCAGCTGCTGTTTCCTCAAGATCTTGATGGTCTGCCTGAAGCCTATCTCTGCCAGACGTTCAGACAGGCTGGGCACGGCGGCGAGTTTCTTCAGGGCCTTGTAGAGCTTGCGTGGCTCTGTCTCCGTGCACAGGCGATCACACAGCTTCTGCAGGGCTGCCTGGGAAGAGCCAGCCTCCATGTCCATGGCTGAGAACAGGACTGGGCCCCACCGGGCAGACAGTACGTCGGACTGCTCTTTTCCTCTTCCTCTCGTGGTGGCTACCTGTGTCTCTGCAGCAGATTCTGGGCTAGGCTGCTGGGAGTTTTCCAGCTGCTGCCTCTCTTTGCCTCACTGTGGAGGGGCGCATCCCTACCCTAGATATATATACAGGGGCTGGACCACGCCTTGGCTCAAATCTGCCCAGTCAGCGGCCGAGGCTGCTGGTTCTGGGCCCGCCCCTTCTGACTTCTGCTTCCCTGTGCCACGCCCCATCCACAGCTCAGAAAACATGATCTCTGACGCCAGAGCCCACTCTGGCCAAATCCCGGGGGTTCACAGCCCTGCCTTGCTTCCAGGCGAGCTCTGGCAAATGGGGGCTTCCTCAAGGTCTTTGCTGGGGCTCTCGGGATAGTCTGCTCCCCGCTGTAGGACGCCAGCTTCGGGAGCCTTCCAGAGACTGCACATGCTCACACAAAAGCAGAGGGAAGTAAAATCGAGTCAATCAATCAATCAATAAGTAAATAAACAAACAAACAAACAAATAAATAAATAAATAAGCCGAGAATCTGCTCTGGGCTCCAATTTCGCACAGTGCATGGAGGGTGGGTGGGAGACACATCCCTTTCACCCCAGCAAGTTGAGCCTGTCGAGAAAGTGGATTTCTGCTCGGAGCCTGGAAATCCTGTCTTGCACACCTGCCACACCGCCTTGACGGCCTGGGCCCATCTTTCAACCAACTAGGCTTTCACAGGTGTTCACACTGGTGCAGTTCCCAAAAGCCGGCCCACAGCTTTCCATTTCTCTTCTGATCCTGGGCAACTGGGTCTTAGCTTTCTGGGTTCCAAAGGATCCCTTTTTCAATCTGGTTAATTTCCCTCTGCGCACTCTCTGTCTCTGTCTCTGTCTCTGTCTCTGTCTCTCTCTCTCTGTTTGTCTCAAACACACACACACTCACACACACACACACACACACACACATACACACCCTTGCACACACATGCACACTCACACAGTGGCTATCAACTCTCTATAACTATGCCTATGAATGACTCTCTCTTTCCAATCATATGTATATACACAGAAATGTTTATTCGTGAACATCTATGTATACAAAGGAGAGAAATGCACACAATATTCATTAGTGCTGAAGCTAACACACCTGACACTTACCCTAAGCAGTTCTCCCTCGGGCAGTTGTGTACCTAAGGCGTGGAAAACTAACTCTGGAAAGAAGATCTGTCCAAGCACTGGAGAAGTGGCAATGATTGCTTCCGCACAGCCCTCCAGAAGAGGGGGTGAGAATTCCAGGAAATCCATCCTTCCCTTCCAAATCACGCAGGTGTGCATCAGTGGGTGGGCGTGTCTGACAGTGAGTCCGTTGGGCAGGTGAAGGCGTAGGTGTGAGTTGAGGTGTGGGTGCTGATCTTTCTTCCTGAAGCCTAGACCTTGAGCCTTGGCCAGAGTCTTTGGGTAGTGGATGTCTGGTAGGCCGATGCAGGACGGAGTGCTTGCTCTGGGAAGATGGCTGCAGCCTAGGCTCTCACGGGTGGGTGGAACCCGCCCAAAGGGTGTGGAGATCAGGCCGAGAGGCCTCCAGAGATTGTCTCCAGAGCTCCAAGCGGGATCCCAGGTGCAAGCTCTGGAAAGCCTGGGTTTTCCGTGAGAGAAGAGTGGGTGTGTCCAGTGCCGCCGGGGTGTCCCAAGACATGCCTGAGCAGAGAGTGTCCTTCTGGGGTTCACCTGTGAGAGAACCGGTTGTGATAATCCCGGAGAGCCTTGGCCATGAGGGGGGCGGGTCTCTTCTTAGCCTGGGTCTTAGTGCAGAGAGCCCGCCGGGACGGGCCGTGGCCAGAGGCCTGCGGGAGGAGGTGCGCTTCGGAGGAGGGCCCCCGAGCTGGGGGTCCGGGCACCTCTGGCTGGCCTGGGCTCCTGGCCTGGGTGAAGAAGGTGACCATCTTGGTTTGTCGGCGCCCTTGCAGCTTCTTGGCCTGTCTGCTCCGGATGCGGGCTGTGACGGCTTGCAGCCTCAGCTCCTGGTCTGCCTCCTCCATCTGCTGCTGTGTCTTGGTCTCAGTCTGGCTGTGGGTCTCAGTCTCGTCGCCTGCGTGCCCATGTTCCGCTTCTTGGGCTGCTTGGGCTGTGGCGGCTTCAAAGGCCTCCTTGGCTTGGGAGATTCCTTGGAGAGCAGGTTGTTCGGTGGCATCAGCTGCATGGGCTGCAATGGCCTCCTTGGCTTGGCAGTGAGCCTCCCACATGCCCACGAGATCTTGGGAAAGGAGGAGCCCTTCTGGCCATTCCTGCTGGAGAACGGGCTTCCTGGCACCTGAGTAGACAGGCGTCTTGGAATCCACCCTGACAGGCGCCAGCTGCACTTCTCGGTCAGTCTGGCCCCAAGAGAGCTCCGGAACAACCAGGGGGTAGCGGGCGTGGTCAGAGTTGGGGCAAGCCCCCAAAGAGCAGGCGCGGCCATGCTCCTGGGACCCGCGGAGAGCGTCCTGTCTGCACCTTCGGATCTTCTTGGCTGCTGGGTCCAGGCTTTCACTGCAAGAGTCACTTGCCTCTGGCGTCTTGCATGTGCTTCCCTTCCTGCTCGGGCCTGGCCTGCTGCTGCTCAGCTGTAAGGCCTCTGCCCGCTTGTCTTGGGCTCCTCTAGACGTGGATGCTTGGGTCTCCTCTGCCGGAGATGTTCTTCCTTGCTCTGCCTTCTCGCTCAGCACCAAGGCAGAGTCAGGGGAGAGTGGGTCCCGCTCAGACCTGGGACCCAGCGGGGAACTGTCCCCCCATTTGGCCGCCAAGTCCCTGGTGAAGGGTACTAGCAGCTGCTGTTTCCTCAAGATCTTGATGGTCTGCCTGAAGCCTATCTCTGCCAGACGTTCAGATAGGCTGGGCATGGAGGCGAGTTTCTTCAGGGGTTTGTAGAGCTTGCGTGGCTCCATCTCCATGCATAGGCGACTCTGTCCTACTGCGCTCTCTCTGTCTTTCTCTGTCTCTCTCTGTCCCAAACACACTCTTTCTCTCTGTCTCTCTCTCTGTCTCTGTCTCTTTCTCTCTCTCTCTCACACACACACACATACACACATACACACACCCTTGCACACACATGCACACTCACACAGATGCTATCAACTCTCTATGGCTATGCCTATGAATGACTCTCTCTTTCCAATCATATGTATATACACACAAATGTTTATTCGTGAACATCCATGTATACAAAGGGGAGAAATGAAGACAATATTCATTAGTGCTGAAGCTAACACACCTGGTGAAAATCCCAAACGCCTGCCCAGAGCTTTTCCTTTCTCTTTTCATATTCGGGAACTGGGTCTGTGTTATACACCTGCCACACTGCCTTGCCTCCAGGCTCCTTCTTTTCACCAACTGGGCCTTCACAGCTGTTCACACTGGTGCAGATCCCAAAAGCCCGTGGAGACCTTTTCATTTCCATTTTCTTCTTTGGCAACTGGGACTTGGCTTTCTGAGTTGCAAAGGGATCTCTTTTTCACTCTGGTTAATTTCCCACTACTCTCTCTCTCTCTCTCCCCCTCTCTCTTTTATACACATACATATATACAAACACACACAAATAAACACACACACACACACATATACTTATCCTATAAGTTTTTTTTTTCTCTAGAGAACACTGACTCATACCATGGGTGACTGAGACCCTGTCTCAAAAAATAAATTAGAGAAGCATTTGAAGATGATATCCAATTTTGACCCTACTTGCTTTATATGTTTACATATGTATACACTTACATAGCATACAAAACATGCTTGTGTTAGACTTTATTGTTGTCATAACACATTATCGTCATTGCTAAAAAACTGTTTTCTATGTGCTCGAGATCCAAATAGTTTTGATAAGTTAAAATCAATCTGGCATCAAGTTTCAGTTCCTTCTGGGGAGAGAAACATTCTGATTTCCTGCCTTTTCAGTATATGGTGACCATTTATATGTCTTGTTTTGTAGCCCTCTTACATCTCCTAATCCAGACACAGGAAGAGTGTTTCTTACAGTGTGTCCTTCTGATTGTCCTCATTTCAAATTTTTTGTATTCTCTGTAGTGTCTCCCTTTTGAAAATTTCCTTAAAATCCATTTGTTGTACTGTGATGAACCATGATAACATTTAGAGTGGCAATGAGCAAACATGACTTCATTTTGAGATGTAAAATGTCCTGTTCACTGAATAGAATATAATCATCTTAAAGTGGTGGGAAAGTATTATAGGATAAAATTAAAAAATTGACTTGAATTAGGAAATAATCTTAAATATGCATTATTCTAAATACCCCTTTATTCCATTAAATATTTAAGTTCATTATAATGTGGCACAGAGAAAGAAAATTGTATTTGATTGACAGAGAAAATGTAAACTACATAGTACAATGCTACACACAAAAAATTCCTGGCTCATTGTGGTGGCACCTGCTTATAAACTCAGGTATTCTGGAGGCCAAGGCAACCCGAATTCTAAGAGCAAAGGTAGCTGGGAGTATCCACTAAGTATGAGACCAGTTTGGGTTACCTAAGGGATACACTGTCAAAAACAAATCAGATACAAATGTTGAGGAAAAGCTATCTATTCCCAAACCAAAAGATTCCAGTTGTTCTTTCAGCCTAACATTTTTAACAATATATCATGGTATCACTGCATGCCAACAGTAAAGGACTAGAGCAAAAACTGGAACAAATAGGGAAAACTTTAGGAAATACAAGTAAGATAAAATAAATACAGAACAAAATTAAATCCCATTTCTTCTTGATTTATTTCATATAAAAATATTAGTTAAAATAGATACTCGAGCCTATACACTCTAGAATAAAATGTGAGTATATGGAGTTACCTAGAGAAAGTCTGGTTTGGGTTCTCAGAACTGTATGTTACTGTGATCACTAGCCAATGCCAAACATCACTGTTTTCTGTTTCCATGAATGGATGGAAAGTTCTGCATTCAGTTTATTTAGAGAAAGGATCTTTCTAAATGATTATTTTGGGAGTTGGAGGTGTAGACATTGGGGCTAATTGTCCTGATATTGTCAGAGATTTTAATCTGCACAGTTGTAAACACTAAGCTACTAAAATTTCCATTATGGTCTGCTTACGACATTTGAAAGATGATTCTTTCCTTTTGTATGCCAGCTTCTCATGACAATTTTAATGGTAAATTTGTACTATATTATCTTTATGTAGCAGCTAGTAATGATAATAAAGACTGTTATAATTATTTGAGATTTACCAGGAATTTTTTTGTATAAGTTATACATATTCTTCTATAATAAACTGTGCAACAATTTTAAAACATTTTAAAATTTGTGATATTAAAATTAATAATCACAGTATGAATTAAACATATCTTCACAGAAAATTATTTTTACAACCAACTACAGATATAAAAAGTTAAGTCAGATGCATTTCTAAGCCAGCTGAAGGTATTTTATCCTATGAATTATGTACTAAATTTAACTTTCTTCATAAAATTTTTCGGAAGTCTATGAGCTTTATTTTTGATGTTCTACTTTCCATTTGTTTTTTTTCTCAAATTTAAAATTATCCCAACTTATTCAAATTCTATAAAATAAGTACATTAGCTTGTAGGATTTGTAAATATTTTTGAGCTTTTAATGTCTTATATTTGTTTTTTAACTCAATTTTGCTGAATATTCAGATAAGTCAAACTTTACACTTTTCTAAATCATTGAAGATAATCATCTGGGTATACTTTCAATAACAAAAATTCTAATACTGTTAATGGATGCATTTCCATTTTTTTACATGTAGATATCCTGTTAGACCAGCACTATTTGTTGATTATGCTATCTTTTTTTGCCATTGTATGATTTTGGTATCTAAAATCAGGTGTTCAGAGTTGTGTGGATTTATTTGTGAATCCTCTACTCAATTCCATTGATTCACCAGTCTGTTTCACAGCCTGCACTATGCAGGTTTTATTGCTGTTGTTCTATAGGACAGCTTGAAATCAGGGATGAAGATATCTCCAGAAGATCTTTTGTTGCAGAGCAGAGGATTATTCTAGCTATTCTGTTTTTTTGTTTGTTTTGTTTGTTTGTTTGTTTTTTTGTTTTTTGTTTTTGTTTTTTCCTATTCTTTATGAAGTTGAGAATTTTCCTTTTAAGTTTTGTAAAGAATTCTGTTGTTATTTTGAAGGGAATTTCATTGAATGTGTAGATTGCTTTTGGTAAGATGGTCATTTTTACTGTTTATCCTGCCAACCCATGAGCATGGGAGATCTTTCCATCTTCTAATAACTTCTTCTGTTTTTTTCCTAAAGACTTGAAGTGTTTTTCATACAAGTCTTTGACTCGATTGGTTGGAGTTACACAAAGGTACTTTTTGTTATTTGTGGCTATTGTGAAAGGCGTTGCTTCCCTAATTTCTTTCTCAGTCCATTTGTCGTATGTATGCAGGAGGGTTGCTGTACTTTTATTTCGAGTTAATTTTGTATCCAAACACTTTGCTGAATGTGTTTATCAGCTGTAGGAGTTCCCTGGTAGAATCTCTGGGGACACTCATGTATACTTTCATATCATCTGCAAAGAATGATACTTTGACTTCTTCCTTTCTGTATTGAATCCCCTTAATCTCTTTTAATTATCTTATTGCTCTAGCAAGGATTTCACGAACTATGTTGAAGAAATATGAAGAGAGAGGGCAGCTCTCTGTTGTCCCTGATTTCAGTTGGAATGATTTAAGTTACTCTCCATTTAGTTTTATATTTGTTATAAGCTTGCTGTATATTGTCTTTACTGTGTTTAGGTAAGTGTCTTGTATCCCTGATCTCTCCAGACTTTAAACAGAAATGGGTGTTAGATTTATCAAATGCTTTTTCAGTATTGAAGGAGATGATCTTGTGTTTTTTTTTTTTCTTTCGTTTTTTATATGGTAGATTACATTGATGGATTTCCATTTATTGAATCATCCCTGCATGCCTGAGATGAAGCTTACTTGGTCATAATTGATGATATCTTTGATGTGTTCTTAGATTCAGTCTGCAAGGATTTTGTTGAGTATTTTTTGTATCAGTGTTCACAAGAGAAACTGGCCTAAAATTCTCTTTCTCTCTCCAGTTTTTTTAAGGTTTAAATTTCAAGGTGACTATGGCTTCAAAGAATGAGATGGTAACATTTTTTCTGATTCTCTTTTGTGGATTACTTTGAAGAGTATTGGTGTTAGCTCTTCTTCAAAGGTCTGGTAAAATTCTGTGCTGAAACCATCTGGCCTTGGGCTTTCGTTTTGCATGGGAGACTTTTGATGAAAAGTTCTATTTCCTTAGGGGATGTATGATTATTTAGTTTATTTATGTGAACTTGATTCATCTTTTGTAAGTGGAATCACTCAAGAAAATTGTCCATTTAATTGAGATTTTTTCACTTTGTGGGATATAGGCTTTTGAAGAAAGACCTAGTGATTGTTTGGATTTCTTCCATGTCCGTTGATATGTCCCCTTTTCATTTCAGATTTTGTTGATTTGGATAGTGTCTCTCTGTCCTTTTGTTAGTTTATGTAAAGGTTTGTCTATCTTGTTGATTTTCTCAAGGAAATAGCTCTTGGTTTCCTTGATTGTTTGAATTGTTCTCTTTGTTTGTAGTTTATTGATTTCCTTGGTTGAGTTTGATTATTATCAGCTGTCTACTCCTCTTGGGTGTGTCTGTTTCTTTGTTCCTAGAACTTTCAGGTGAGCCATTAAGTTGCTTCTATGGGATGCTTCAAATTTCTTCTTGAAGGCACTTAGTGCTATGACCTTTCCTCTTAGTACTGTTTTCATCATATCCTATAAGTTTGGGTATGTTATATCTTCATTTTCATTACATTCCAGGAAGACTTTTATTTTTCTTTGTTTCTTCCCTGACCCAGCTGTCATTGAGTAGCGAGTTGTTCAGTTTCCATGTGTGTGTAGGCTTTTTGCTATTTCTGTTGTTGGTGAGATCCAGCTTTAGTTCATGGTAGTCTGATAGGAGACAAGGGATTATTTCAATCTTCCTGTATCTGTTGAGGTTTTCTTTGTGCCCAATTATATGGTCTATTTTGGAGAAGGTTCCATGAGGTGCTGAGGAGGTAATTCTTTTTGTGATAGGGTGAAAAGCTCTGTAGATGATAGGTCCATTTGATTCATGGCATCTATTTGAGTCATCGTTTCTTTGTTTAATTTCGGTTTGTTCACCTGTCCTTTGTTGAGAGTGGAGTGTTGAAGTCTCCCACTATTAATGTGTGTGGATCTATGTGTGGTTTCAGTGTTATTAATCTTTCTTTTACTATTGTGGGTGCTCTCCTATTTGGAGCATAAATGTTCAGAATTGTGATGTCTTCTTGGTCGATTTTTTTTTTTTTTTTTTTTGATGAGTATTAAGTAACTTTCCCGGTCTCTTATGTTTAATTTTGGTTGAATATCTATTTTATTAGATACTGGAATGACAACTGCAGCTTGCTTCTTGGGTCCATTTGCTTGGAAAACCATCTTCTAACCCTTTATTCTCAGTTAATATCTATCTTTGTGGCTTAAGTGTGTTTCTTGTATGCATCAAATTTTTGGGTCTTGCTTGCACATCCATTCTCTTTTAGTTTGTGAGTTCATTGATGTTAAGAGAGATTAATAACTAGTAGCTGTTAGATCCTTTGATTTTGCTGCTGGTTGTGGTTTGTGTGCTTAGCTACTTTTAGTTTTGCTGCACTGAGGTTATTTATTTCCTGTGTTTTCCTAATGTTGTTATTTTTCTTCGGCTGTATTTTTCCTTCTAATGTTTTCTGTAATGCTGTATTTGTGTCTAGGTATTGTTTAAATTTGTTTTTGTCGTTGAATATCTTGTTTCCTCCATCTATGATGATTGAGAGTTTTGCTGTGTAAAGTAGCCTGGGCTGATATCTATGTTCTCTTAGGGTTTGTACTATAGCCATCCAGGCCCTTCTGGCTTTCATAGCTTCTGTTGAGTAGTCAGATGTGATTCTGATAGTTTGCCATTATGTGTTACTTGATACTTGGCCTTTTTCCTTTGCTGCTTTTAGTATTTTTTCTTTGTTCTGTTTTGAATATTATGTGGCAGGAGGATTTTTTTTTCTGGTTTAATTTATTAGGTGTTCTGTAGGTCTGTTGTATATTTATTTATAGGCCTCTTTTTTAAGTTGGGAGATTTTCTTCTATTATTTTTTGAAAATATTTTCTGGGCATTGTAGACAGGAATCTTCTTTTTTCTCTATTCCTATTACTCAGTTTTTTTTTAATTTTATTTTTTTCTTATCAGTTACATTTTATTAACCCTGTATCCCAGCCGTATCCTGCTCCCTCATTCCCTCCCAATCCCAGCCTCCTTCCCTCATCTCCACCATGCCCCTTTCCAAGTCCACTGATAGGGGGACCTCATCCCCATTCATCTGATCATGTTTTAACAGGTATCTTCAGGACTGGCTGCAAAGCCCTCCTCTGTGCCCTAACAGGACTGCTTCTCCCTTGGGGGGTGGGGAGGTCAAAGAGCCAGTCATTGAGTTCCTGTTAGAAATAGTCCTTTTTTCCCTCACTATGGGAAACTACTTGGTTACTGAGCTAACACAGGGTACATCTGAGTAGAGGTTCTAGGTTATATCTATACATGGTCCTTCATTAAATATCAGTCTCAGAAAAGACCCTGTGCCCAGATATATTTTGTCCTTGTGGAGCTCCTATCCTTTCCCATCATACTAACTCCCCTTTTTTCATATGATTCCCTCTACTCTGCCGAAAGTTTGGTCATGAGTCTTTGTATCTGCTTTGAAAACACTGCTTGTTAGAGTCTTTCACATGCCCTCAGTAGACTCCTATCAGACATTCAATGCACATCCCATCTGTCTTTCTAAGTGAGGATTGATCATCTTACCCCATATCCACTCTCTTGATTATCTTTTTTAGGTGTATAGAATTCATTCTGTTTATCATATCTTATAGGTCTATATAAGTGAATATATACCATGTTTGACTTTCTCCTTCTGGGATATTTCACTCAGAATGATCTTTTCTAGATCCCACCATTTGCCTGCAAATTTCATGATTTCCTCCTTTTTGATTGCTGAGTAGTATTCCATTGTGTAAAAATACCACAACTTCTGTACCCAATCCTCTATTGATGGACATCTGGGTTGTTTCCAGGTTCTGCCTATTACAAATAAAGCTGCTATAGACATGGTTGAACAATATCCCTTTTGTGTACTTGAGCAAAGTTTGGGTATATACCTAGCAGTGGTATAGCTGGGTCTTGAGGAAGCGCTATTCCTAATTGTCTGAGAAAGCGCCAGATAGTTTTCCAGAGTGGTTGTACCAGTTTACATTCCCACCAGCAGTGGAGGAGGGTTCCCCTTTCTCCACAACCTCTCCATCATGTGTTGTCACTTGAGTTTTTCATCTTGGCCATTCTGATGGGTGTAAGGTGAAATCTCAGGGTCGTTTTGATTTGCATTTCTCTGATGGCTAATGAGGTTGAGCATTTCTTTAAGTGTTTCTCTGCCATTCGATATTCCTCTGTCAAGAATTCTCTGTTGCGCTCTGTTCCCCATTTTTTAATTGGATTAATTGGTTTGCTGCTTTTCAGCTTCTTTAGTTCTTTGTATATACTGGATATTAGTCCTCTGTCAGATAATGGGATAGTGAATATTCCTTCCCAATCTGTAGGCAGTCATTTTGTTTTGATGACGGTGTCCTTTGCTTTACAGAAGCTTTTTTGTTTCATGAGGTCCCATTTACTGATTGTTGCTCTTAGAGCCTGTGCTGTTGGTGTTTATGAAGTTGTCTCCTGTGCCAATGAGTTCTAGGCTGTTCCCCACTTTTTCTTCTAAGAGATTTAGAGTATCTGGTTTTATGTTGAGGTCTTTGATCCACTTGGGCTTTAGTTTTGTGCAGGGTGATAAATATGGATCTATTGTCATTTTTCTGCATGTAGACATCCATTTGGTTCAGCACCATTTGTTGAAGATGCTTTCTTTTTTCCATTGAATGGTTTTGGCTTCTTTGTAAAAAATCAAGTATTCATAGGTGTATGCGTTTATTTCTGGGTCTTCTGTGCAGTTCCTTTGATCCTCCTTTCTGTTTTTATGACAATACCATGCAGTTTTTATTACTATTGCTCTGTAGTACAAATTGAGATCAGGGATGGAGATACCTCCACATGATCTGTTGTTGCACAGGATTGTTCTGGAGATTCCTGTTTTTTTGTTTCTTTGTATGAAGCTGAGAATCTTCTTTTCAAGGTCTGTAAAGTATTGAGTTGGTATTTTGATGGGAATTGCATTGAATCTGTTGATTACTTTTGACAGGGTGGCCATTTTCACAATGTTAATCCTACCAATCCATGATCACGGGAGATCTTTCCATCTTCTGATGTCTTATTCAATTTCTTTCTTCAGAGACTTGAAGTTTTTCTCAAACAGGTCTTTCACTTGCTTGGTTAGTGTGTTTCTTGGATGCAACAGAAGGTTGGATCCTGTTTCCACAACTATTCTGTTAGTCTGTGTCTTTTTATTGGGGAGTTGAGTCAGTTGATGTTGATAGATACTAGTGACCAACAATTGTTGCTTACTTTTGATATGGGGTTGGTGGTGTCACTGAGTTTCATTGCTTGTATTCTTTTTTTGTGTGTGTGTGTTGTGTGTGTGTAGTTATCTATTTCCTCTGTTTCCTTAGATGTAGTTGTTTTCTTTGGTTTGGAGTTTCCCTTCTAGTACCTTCTGTAGAGCTGGGTTACTATGTAGATATTGTTTAAATTTGGTTTTGTCATGGAATATTCTGAATTTCTGTCTATGTTGATTGAAAGTTTTGCTGGGTATAGTAGTCTGGGTTGGAATCTGTGGTCCCTTAAGGACAGTATGATTTCTGTCCAGGCCCTTCTGGCCTTCATAGTTTCATAGTTTCTGTTGAGAAATCTTGTGTGATTCTGATAGGTCTACCTTCATATGTTACTTGGCCTTTTTTCCATGCTGCTTTTAGAATTTTTTCTTTGTTCTGTAGGTTCAGTGTTTTGACTATGATGTGACGTGAAGAATTTCTTTTCTGGTCTAGTCTACTTGGTGTTCTGTAGGCATCTTGTATGTTTATGGCCATCTCCTTCTTTAAGTTGGGAAAGTTTTCTTCTATAATTTTCTTGAAAATATTTTCCGGACCTTTGAGCCTGATGTCTTCTTTTCCTTCTACTCTTATTATTCTTAGGTTTTGTCTTTTCATGGTGTCCTTGAGTTCTTGGATGTTTTGTGTTTGGAACTTTTCTGATTTTATTTTTTCTTTGAGAGACGTGTCAATTCCTGGAAGTGTATCTTCGGCGCCTGAGATTCTTTCTTCCATCTCTTGTATTCTGTTGGTGATGCTTACCTTTGGAGTTCCCGATCTTTTCTCTATGTTCTACAGCTCCTAGTTTTTCTCCATTTGTATTTTCTTTTTTTTTAATTTTAATTCTGTTTTCATGACTTGCACCATTTCCTTCATCTGTTTGAATGTGGAGTCCTGCTTTTCAATGACAGCTTCTATTGTTTTTTTCCATTTCTTCTCTATGCATCACTGATTGTGCCTCTATTTCTTTGGGTATAATTGCCTGTATTTCTATGAGAGTTTGTTTATTTCTTCTTCATTTGCCTTCATTTGTGTGGACGTTTCTTTGAAAGCTTTGTTCATTTCTTCTTTGTTTGCCTCAATATTCATGGTCATTTCTCTGAGAGCTCAATTTGTTTCCTCTTGATTCATCTCGATTTCTTTGGCTATTTCTCTGAGGGCTTTGTTCATTTCACCTATATGGGCTCTAATAGCTGGAGAAACATAGTTTTGAGGTTGTTTTCTTGTATATCTAGTGAATTGAAGTGTCCATTTTTTTGTGGGGTTGCTGGTGAGGTCATTATGTCCTGATTTGTGTTGGGTGTGTTCTTAAGTCTGCCTCTAGCCATCTGGTTATTTATAACCCTCACTGTTTGTTCCTCGAGTTTGTAGTTCAGACAATGATCATCTCTTCCTGTTTTCTGGACGTTTTTTTCAGGAAGATGAGAGAGGTTCACTGGTTTGGGAGTGTGCCTTGTGGTTTCAGTTTTGCCTAAGTAAGGAATGTGACGCTGGCACTATTTGCATGCACTTTTAGCAGGCGTAGTGTACATGTGGGGATTCTGTGACTATTGCAGTGGCCTGCAGGCCACTATTATGAAGTATTATGTCTGAGATCCAGGGACTGTTTGCCTGGATTAAACTGGTGGACCCACAAGGCAGAGGCTTCAACGTTGGGGTCGCTATCCCAAGAATCCCTATGATGCCCACATTAGGGGTCTGGGTGGCAGGGATCTCATCTGGTTGCTTCTGTGGAGAGGCCCTGGGTCTGGGGCAAACTCTCCCTAGAAGGCTCACTCACTCTCTTGCAGGACCACTTGGAATGCACTGGGGTTTCCCTTGCTCTCTACTCTCTGATTTGGTCCTGCTGCGGGAAATGTGCGAGTAGGCTAACAGTCAACTCTGTGACACTGTGGCCGCAGGACACGATTTCCACCTCTCCTGTGTGCTGCCTCTCTGTCCTTTCCCTCTGCCAGGAGGGGTTATGTTGATTTGTCCTGGGGTAACTCGGGAAAGAGTTAGGTTGAGTGTTCTCAATATCCTGGGCCCAGAACTCTCTGCCAGAAGCAGCCTGGTGGTAGAACCTATGTTTGCTGATCCTGAGAGAGTACCAGGTAGGGTTGAGTGTCCTCAGATCCAGAGCTTGGGTTTCTCTGCCAGGGGCCACTGGGTGAGCTGGAGAGGGGGTACTGTGTCCTGTGGCAGGCTGCCTCTCTGTCCTTCCCCTCTGATCTTCCCCTCCGCTAGGGCAAGCTTATGGCAGTGTTCTCAGGGGAGTGCCAGAAGGGGTTGGGACTTCTCAGTCCAGATTCTGAGCCGGGTTTTCTCTGCCAGGAGTCGGGGGGGGTCGCCAGTGATAGGACATGGTGATAGACCTTATTGTGCTGGAACTGGGAGCGTCTCAGGACGTGTTGAATGATCACAGTCCCAGATCCTGAGCTGAAGTTTATTTGCAAGGAGCAGCGGCCAGCACGGTGAAGCCCCTGTGCGCCTCTTTGTCCTTCTGCTCCACTGCAGCAGGGTTATGGCAGCGTTTGGGGGAGTGCCCGAAAGGATTGGGTTTTCTCAGCTCCGATCTCAGGTTGGGGTACAGACAATGTGGTCTGTGGCAGATTCTGCTAGACACCACCTGCCTCCTCTGAAGAGGGAGTAGGGATTTTGAGCTGGGCTCGCAGCTGCTCTCTGAGCATGGCTGGAGCTCAGTTGTGATGGAGGCGGGTACCCGCAGTCAGCGAGAACTTCCAGGGAAAGACTGGGTGACCCATAATCAGCCTCGCAACTTTGCTTCCCCGTGGGGTTTTCTTGCGAATGGGACTCCCTTTGTGCCCACCAATCAGCCTGGGAAAGTGATCGGTACGTGCAGGTGTGCAGCTCCAGCACAGAGACCCAAAGCCCATGTTACCAGGGATCTCTTCCGGGTTCTGGCTGGCCGCCTCAGAGTGGACCTGACTGATTCCCATGCTGTGGGAGCCTCCCCTCACCTGGGAAACACGCTTTAGTTTTAGGGCCCAGAGTTCAGTCTCCTGGTCGCTGCACGGAGAGTGTTTTCCCACTTCTCAGACACAGTATTCTCCCAGTGCTGCCATCTTGGCCCCTCCACCCTTAAGTCTACTCTTAGGTTTTGTCTTTTCATGTTTTCTTGGATTTCATGGATGGTTTGTGTCAGGAATTTTTGGGATTTAGTATTTTCTTTAACAGCTACATGCATTTATTTCATTGTATCTTCCATATCTGAGATTCTTTCTTCCATCTATTGTAGTCTGTTGGTTATGGTTACCTCTGTAGTTCCTGTGTTCTTTTCTTTGTTCTTTCTCACCATGGTTTCCTCTGTTTGTGTTTTCTTTAATTTTTCCAATTCTATTTTCAGATCCTGAACCATTTTTTTATTTCCTTTACCTGTCTGACTGTATCTTCCTTCAATTCCTTCACCTGTTTGTTTGAACATTCCTCTGTTTCTTTTATTTCTTTCAGTGATTTAATCATTTTCTTTCTGAAAGCAACAAGCTGTTTTACTACAGTTTCCTGCATTTCTTTACTAATGGTCGTAATCTGTTTGACTTTATCTCCCTCTAAATCTTCAAACATTTTATTTGTTTCCTCCATTATTTTCCTCTTAAGCATTGATGTAAAGTCATCTTCTTAAATTCTACTTATGTTAGGATGTCCAGGGCTGGTTGTCCCTGGATAATTGGGTTCTGGGAATAGCATATTGCTTTGCCTTTTGTTGGTTGTGCTTTAACAGTAGCCTCTACCCATCTTGGTGTCTCAGGTATGGGCTATTAATTTCTGGTACCTGCTGGAATCCTGGGGTGGAGGGAATCCCCTTGGTAGGGTTCTGAAGGGAGCGTCCTCAGCTCTTTGAGTGTGATCAATGGATTGGTGGTGCTTTTCCAAAATTGGCACAATTCAACCCAGTTGAAGGACCTGTGTGGTAACTATGGTTCTTGGTAGTCAGGAAGGCTCTCCTCTTTCCAAGAGAAGTCCTGGAGACAGCTGCCTCTCTGTGTTTCTTGCTTAGAACATATTGAGCTGCTACCTTTGCTCCTTTATTTTGTTTTCTGAGCATAGTCCACTTGAAGAACCAGGAAGTGCAGTGGTTTCTTCAGTTTAGCTAGAGATAACTGGTTGCACTTTGGAGCAGTATCTGGGGCCTGATCCAATGGTCTCAGGCTTCTGTAGGTCTGAGGTTGGAGCTGTGTGCCCCAGTACCTTAGTGGTAAAACATGGCAGTTGAGTACAGTGCTCATGTGGGCAGCCAGAGGCCAGAGCTTGGAGCCTGTGGGAACCCAGCAAGAACCCAGCAGGACCTCAGCAAGAACCCAGAAAGAACCCAGGGGGAACCCAGCGGGAACCCAGAAACTCTTCTGGAAGTGGTTTTCCTGAGGTCGGTCCAGTTGTATCTACCACTGTGTGTTTCTCCCAACAAAAAGACCTAGTGTGCAGTGTTTTGGCATCCACAGTTTCATCTGGGATGGCAAGTAGAGTGCAGGCAGAGTGACTCTGCCTTGTTATGGACTGGGCTCCCAGAGGAACCTGGCTGGGTTGGGGGTGGGTGGATGGGAGTTGTGGTGCCCTGAGTTTGGGCCTGCTCTTTCCCACACTGTCGGTTTTCCTTCTGACAGAAAATGACAGTCTCTGTTGCCCTGGGGCCCACATTTCTGTCTGGGACAGAATTCTGTCTGGGACAATGAGTCAGGTGCACAGCAGTTCTCTAGGCTGGCAGCTGATTATCAGCTGGACCCCAGTACCTTTTGCAAGGGTTGTCTGAGTGTCCTGGGGTTGGTTCCTGATCGCTTCCTTCACCGTGGGGTTTTCTCCAGACTGGAAATCCCAGTCTCAGGTGTTGTGGGGCCCACAGTTCAGGCATGCAGGCATGCGCCTCTGGGCTGGTGACCAAGTGCCAGCTGGGACTGGGTACTCTTCCAGGAGTTTAGCTGGGTGAACTGAACCAAATTGATTCCCACAACATGGGCTTTCCTCTCAGCTGGCAAGCACAATTTTGGTGTGTTAAGGCCAAGAGTTCTGTGTGTTGGTCACTCTCTGTCCCTGCTGTGCTGCTGGTCAGAAACAGTGTCCTCCTGGTGCTGTTATCTTGGATGCTCATTATGACTATTTTAATAATTCTCATTAAAATTTTTGCCAATATTAATTTTACTTTGTTTATTAAAATATTTAAGCTAATTTTCTACTGCTCTGCACATGTTTTCCTCCTACTCTTGTAACTAATTAATGAAGATACTTTTATGATAATGGGCTAATAAGTCCTAAGAATGAATGCATAGATAGGAAATCTGTGTATGTGAGGTTCTTTGTCATGGTTACCAAACCATTTAATAAATAGTTAAGCTTTTAAAGCACAAGATTCATTTATCCAGTGTTATGGATTAGAATCATTGTCTAACTTTCTGAATACATTTTAGTATGATTAATATTACATAGTTTCTGTCTTCATGCTTTTATATTCTTATACATATTCACTGATGGAAATCTACTGTTGGTACAGGAATAGAGTCCCTCCCTATCTTGGAGCTTATCATAGAGCTTGCCAAGAGGAACAAGATGGCTGAGGAGGAGAAGGAAAAATGGACAAATAGAAACTGAAAATTTGTTTACATGACTTGCTTTATTACAA
The DNA here is from genome assembly GCF_030254825.1 of Meriones unguiculatus. Taxonomy (NCBI): domain Eukaryota; kingdom Metazoa; phylum Chordata; class Mammalia; order Rodentia; family Muridae; genus Meriones; species Meriones unguiculatus. The sequence continues at coordinate 25,506,035 of NC_083353.1, read as the reverse complement.
AGCCCTTGGATATTCTATTAGTTCCTTGTTTCACTGATGTGACAAAATAACTAATAAGAGCAACTTAATGTGAGGACAGTAAATTCTGGTTCACAGTTTGAAGGGAGCTAATGCATCATGGCCAAGAGGAGGTTGGGGGAAAAGCATGCTCAGCCTGTTTTCGAGCTTTAGTATATCTAGAACCTCAACCCATGTAATGAAGCCAACCATTGCTAAAGTGCTACACTTAGACTATTTCAGAAGTTTTTCCATCTCAGTTGATCTAATTGAGGCTCATCCCATAGGCATCTGGTGAGGTTTATCTTTTGGAGATTCTAGATCATATCAAGTGGGCAGACAATTTAAACCAATTCACAGGGTAAGCAGTGCAATCTCATGAAAGCAGTAGCTCATTCTCAAGAGATAATGAGTTTCTCCTAAGAACTCTTAAGTTTCTCCTAAGAGTTCATCCTAAAATACCTGTTTAAGCTTTTCTTACATGTTACCATGTTTTCACTCTTCAAAGCGAGTTAGAAGAGGACAAAACATAATCTACCAGTGTAATTTATATCTGTTTAAATTCTCTTATCAGAACCTTCTCTAAATATCATTGTCTTTATGTAATTTCAAAATAATGTTCATAAACAATCCAAGTGACAAATTGATTTCTCTGTTTTCTTTTTATTCTTAGACTAGATTTTTCTTCACCTTTAGAATAACATGTATTGATTTTCATCAATGGTATTTGATGGTACTTATTCATTTGTATTTATTATATTTCTTTTTATACAATGACAATTATATGTGTAGTCTAATTTGTATTCTCTCTCACTAGATTTAACCTTTTTCCTGAAAATATTTTTATTTAATATAATTTTAAATGTGCAAATGTGTTTTACATAAATTAGAAATATTTATATAACAATCCTCCTATCAGAAATTTATTTTCTCTGCTAGAAAAAATAGAGTCTTTCAGAGACCCTTTATGGTAGGCTCCTGTCGTGTTTCTTTTTTTCTCCTACTTCCAATGTCTATCCCATTTGTCTTTCTAGATGAGGACTGATTATCTTACCCTGGGTCCTGCTTCTTGCTTAGCTTCTTTAAGTATATAGGTTTTAGTATGTAGATCCTATCTTTTAGGTCTAGTATCCACTTATATGTGAATATATACCATGTGTTTCTTTCTGCTTCTGGGATACCCTATTTATGATGATCTTTTCTAGACCACACCATTTGCCTGCAAATTTCATGATTTCCTTGTTTTTAATTGCTGAGTAGTATTCCATTATGTAAATGTACCACAATTTCTGTAACCATTCCTCCATAGAGGGCCATACAAGGTTGTTTCCAGGTTCCAGCTATTACAAGTACAAAGGAGATGCTGACATTCATAACCAAACCTTGGGCAGAGTACAGGAAATCATATGAAAGAAGGGTGAGTTAGTAAGACCTGGAGAGGAAAGGAGCTCCACAAGGATCAAACATATCTGGGCACAGGAGTCTTTTCTAAAAATGATTCTCTAACAAGGGATCATGCATGGATGTAACCTAAAACCCCTGCTCAGACATAGCCCAAGGCAGCTCAGTATCCAAGTTGGATACCCCAGTAAGTTAAACAGGGATTGAAACTGATATGAACTCAGTGGCTGGACCTTTAACCTCCCCCCAACCCCAAGGGAGGAGCAGCCTTGATAGGCCACAGAGGAGGCCATTGCAGCTAGTCCTGAGGAGACCTGATAAGCTAGGGTCAGAGGAAGGGGAGGAGGAACTCTCTATCAGTGGACTTAGAGAAGGGCAGGGAGGAAATGAGGAAGGAACAGTAGGATTGGGAGGGAATGTGGGAGGGGGCTACAGCTGGGATACAATGTAAATAAACTGTAATTAATATAAAAAACAAAAACTTAATTAAAAATTTTATTGTCTTTTTGTTTTAACTAATTAAGTAATAAAGGATCTACTTAAAATTTAATTTGTTTCTAATGAATGAACATATTAAATTCCTGTATGAAATTCCATTGAATTTTAAATTGTTGTAAATTATTTATGCTTATTTAGTAATTTATAACTTTTTCATTCTGAATTACTTTTAGATATGTCAAATATTTCAGGTAATTTAATTATATTTGTGTTATTTTTATATTATAATTTTCAGGCTGTTTTGTTTTGGAAAATATTTTTTACTCCCAAATTGATTCTTATGTACTTTGCAATATGCTCCTTTTCTTTTGTTTGTTTTTACCAAAATACTGAGGAATACACAATCAAAGTTATCCACTGGAAGAAGCTCCAGGTTTTTTGAAGGAAGGGTTCTATGAAACCACTGTCACATCCAGACAGCCTCTTGCTGAATAAAGGCTCGCAGAAGTATGTCCTTGGAGAGAATGTGATTTTAACTCCTAACTAGCAACTGCTGGTATCTCTTCGTGGGCTAAACACTACATGACTGTGCTACGCAGGGTCTCCTTCATGATTATGGTATAACATAACCATGGTGCTCATGCCCTTTGTCTTGTTTTCCTGAAGGGAAACTGATTGCCATTTTATGATTTCTGAGTAAAACTGTAATTAACTTCTTACTTCTTGACTCTGTTCTAAAAGTCTTCCGTCCTCATTTGTGACCTTGGTAGACATTATTGACTTCTCTCATGCTATAAACCAAACATTCACTTTGGTTTATGTAAAGTAGATTAATCTCAAACCATGTGTGTTATCTTTTCTCATTGACATTTGCAATGAACCAACTGAAGGAAGAAATTACGTAAATGAATCACTCAGAATTCTAATTTCTGTTCTGTTTACACTGAATCACTATACCCATGATCATGCCTTCTATTTCTAATTGGTGTACATGGACACAGTGTCCCCTTGGAATAACCTCTTGTAAATGTCTATCCTTAGTGATTGGGTTCATGATCTCCAGTACTTCAAGAAGCAAGCCTGAGAACAGAGAGAATGAAAAATCTTCTATAGTATGTGTAGGATACCTCTTATTTCAAATTCTATCTGAGTGGTTTGTGGTTGGAGTCATGATCTCCAGTTCTGTGAGAGCACAGAAAATAAAAAAAAAAATCTTATAGATATGTGTAGGACACCCCTATTTCCAATTTTTGTTCCTGGTATTCACAAGGAATAATATAATATAATATATAATATATTATATATTATATATTATATAATAATATTTTTATATAATATATTATATAATAATATAATATATAATATAATAACTAAGATACACTATGTCATAGACACTCCTTTCTCTGAAGCTTTATTTCTAAAACAAATTTTTAATAATTTTTTTATTAAATTGATTACAGTTTATTCAATTGTATCCCAGGTGTAGCCACCAATTTTTAGTTTTTATATTAATTATAGTTTTGAAGATCAGTACTCACGTCAGCTACAAAGTTTGTATCTTAGTTGCTTTAGATATTGAGCCACCTTTTCAGGCCATTGTGCACATTCTTACAATTGGAATCTACTTCCAACTTCGTCATGTGTGATGCTTAATTTTGATTGTTAATGGTATTTTGTCTGGAACCATCTATGATACAGTTCCCTAAGCACAACTCTGCAGGATTATTTCAATTATGTTACCTTCTGTCCATGCTTCTGAGCAATTAATTGGATTAGGTAATCACGGTGAGAAAACTATATCAACTATTATTGGGCTGTGAAATTACAAACATGATTTCCAGAATGCATAAACAGGAGAAAGCTCAGTGAGTATGAGCCGTCATTGTCCTCTGCTTCTTTGTTATTATTTATTTTTTCTTTATTTCACTTTATTCACTTTGTATCCTCCCATAAACACTTCCCTCCTTCCCTTCTAATCCCACCTTCCCTCCCACTTCTTCATGTATGCCCATCCACAAGTCCACTGATAGGGGAGGTCTCCCTCTCCTTCCTTCTGAAATTAGTCTATCAGATCTCATCAGGAGTGGCTGCATTGTCATCTTCTGCGTCCTCTGTTTCTTAACTAAGTCAGCCACTTCACTTGCTGTGACCTCCTGACATCAGTCCTGCCCTATAGCGCTACCATAAGCCTACAAACACTGAGCCAAATGTATTTCTAATGTAAATAATATCCTAAAGCTCTTTTTCACACCAAGAGGGAAATAACTTCAAATAAAAATGTTCTTATAATGCCCAGGTTGAGTCAGGTTTTGTGGTATACCCCCTTAGTTGATTCTTTGCCTTTGGGACTTTTTGGCGGCTAGAGTCTGAAAGAATTTGGTCAGAGAAATGTCCCGTTTTCATTTTTTAAGCAGAACTTAACATGTCTTTCTGATGGGAGTTTGTAATATTTAATAAATTGATTCTTGTGGCTCTATCACATGAAAGCAGCTTCCTAAGTAACTGAGAGGGAGGAGAAGACTGCCAAATGGCATTTTCCAAAGATGACATTGATTACAACAATAAAAGTATTTAATATACAACATAAATGTAATAGAAGTGAAACATTGTAAATAATAATAAAGTAAAATAGAGAACATTAGGGATGTATTATAATGAGCTATAAAAGGAAGGAAGGATGTAGGCAAATGGAATTGTGGGATTCCATGATTCAGTTTAATAAGAAACTGAAGGGAAGTAAGGTTGCTTGGACAATCCAAAAGCTTCTTCAGTTATCATCCTCCACAGGATGATCAATTGTACTGGAGAAGAAAATTGTTCCAATATTCACTGTCAATAAAACAAAAAAAATCATGATAAAAAACATTCTCAGAAGACAGATTCCACTCAACTCAGACAAAATGAGTCTTTCAGTCTATTTTTATAACTCTACACAGAAAATTTCATGTGTTTACAACATATCTGATTTTGAGAGGTCCTATTATTGATTCAGATATGTTTTTCCTATTTATCATTCTTCATGTATTTGTTGTAGTTGATCCTGTGAATCCAGTAGTTACATAATGCTAAGCATTGATAAGATTTATCTCTCATAAGAAATCCAACCAACATTACTGTTTTTGCAGGAGGATTGCACAGTTTGTTGACAGTGGCACAGGGCTTAATCTTCCAGAATATTTGAGGGGTTTTTGAATCCAAACGTTGTCTCTAAGTGATCTTTTCAAAAGTAATACTTTGGTAACCAAGATATCCTACATTGACTCAGGGACCAGGAGAAGGAAAGGTGAGAAACACAGCAGGTAATATTCTAGAATCCTTTCAGGGGCTGAATTAGGAGGACATCTGTCATACATACATGCATGCATATATGTGAGTATAAACATGCATGTGTATATGTGTTCAAGGTCAATATGTAAGTATGATTATATTTATATTTTTTAATTATGCTGTTTAATTATATTTAATTAAAAAAGACTTTTTCCATGCTAAAATATCAAGATGTGTGCCAATACTGCTGTGATGTTAATTACAGTTTTGTGAAATCAGGAGAGGATGTCATCCTTCCATTCATCTGATTACTACTTTAAATCTTCCTGTTACCTGTCAGAAAGTCCTCCTGAGAAGGAACAGATGTAAGATTTAATTCTTCAGTATTATCATTTGGAAAGTTATTGTCACTTTGGTTATGGGCATCAGCCTTATCACAAGACTTCTCAACAGCAGTTTATAAACCAGAGGAGTTCTTGATGTCCTCCACACTCCTTTGCATGTCTTTATACAATGTAGTAGTATCCTCTTCAAAGATCTTTGGAAAATATTCTGTGAGAATTTTTATAAGAGAAACCTGTAAATCAACAGTACAGAAACTAGATTCTGTCATTTCACATTGTTTACAAATTTGATACCAGAGTCTTGAAATGACAAAAAAATTAGGAGTTACTACATGCAGGTATCAACCCACGAAAAGAGTAAGAATAGTATGGGCACATATTTAATGTATAGTCAGTAAAATAAGGAAAAGTTTCAGTAGCCTCACAACAATGACTGTTTTTGTTTAACTTTTATGTTTCTTCCCATGATACACCTCATTTTATATTTGACCAGGCTTTTAAAAATTATTCATTTATTACAATTTATTCAAATTTCCCTACTGCAGTCCACGCCCTGGTCTCCTCTTAGAACCACACACCCTCCCTCTTCTCCTTCTTTGCCCCTTCCCTAAGTCCTGTGACAGGTGAGAACCTCCTGCCAGCTCAGCAGGTAAAGTCTAGGCTCACAACCAAAAATAATTTACCAGTCTTAAACAAGGTAGCAAAGAAATAATTTTCAGGAATATCACACTTAGATGATATTCTTTTTTTTTTGTATTCTCTCTTTTTTTAATTTTTTATTTAACTTTTATTAATTACACTTTATTCCTTTTATGTCCCACCATAGGCACCTCCCTCCTCCCATCCTGGTCCCACCCTCCCCCCCTTTCTACATGCATGCCTCTCCCCAAGTCCACTGATAGGGGAGGTCCTTCTTTCTGATTTTTTGTTGTTGTTGTTGTTGTTGTTCTCAATGCAGTTTATTCAGGAACCTTGAATAATCTTCTGACCCTGGTTAAAGCCAGCCCACAGCTTAAAATAACCTCTTTGTAGCCAACCCCAGAGTGCCTCGTGGGCAATGCAGATAGGTCCACATACACGGAAGCAAGCCTGATCCTCAGCCTTAGCCAAATATGGAGTTGTTTGTGACAGAGAGCACTCACCATCGGGAAGGTGGAAGGCAGAAACCAGCTCCATCTTTAAGTCGTGGCATTACACAGCTCTCTACAGTTCCCCCTTTTTGTTTTAGACACATCAGGCAAGAGTAGAGGTCTGATCTCTGATATTAGGAATAAATTGGGACTTTGTACCAATGTTCCTTTAGGTGTCATCCACCCAAAGAGCATCAGACCCGTCTGATACCTTTTTCTCAGAGGCGGGACCTGGGGCATCAACCCACATGCAATCAGATATGCTCTTCTCTGGGTCGAAAGCAGCTGACCCTGAGTGCAGTGCTTAGCTTTGCATCCTGAGCGTAACATTTTAGCTTTTTATGGTAGCCAACCATGTTTGGAGAGACTGTCCTGCTTCAATGGCTGTAAAGGCCTGAATGATCATGGCTGCATTACGCTGTTGTGAGACTCTAATCTTGCATATACACCACAGGCAAACCAAGGAGACCAACCCCAGAAGGCCTGCTAACACTCCCATGCCCACCCATTCCTTCAGATGATTCATGGCTGCAGCAATCCATGATGATAATCCTCTGGCTAGTCCTGCGTCCACTCTGGTAGAATTTGCCGTAACAATGGCCACTCTCAGCTGCTCCACCATAGTATCGAATTTTTTAGTCCAATTACCTAAAATATAGCTAGACAATTGTTTAGACAGATTTAAAGCACGGAAAAAAATCTTATATTGTATGCTAGTGACACAAAGTCCAGCATACTTCCATTGACAGCCAAGTTGAGCGATTTGCCATAGGGTATCAATTTGCTCCTGCACGAGGTCAATCCTCTGATTGAACACCATCAAGTATCCTTTTTGTTGAGCATTAATTTCTTTTTGTACATCTAAAGCATGAGCTACATTGGCTAAAATATTATTTAGGGTCTGAGCAGTCTGCATAGTATGACTCATGGCTAATGCAGCAGTGGTATCTCCAACAGCCGCCAATGAGATGGCAGTAACAATGGCGGCTGTAATTTTCTTGTTTCATACACAAATAGTTCAGAATAGTGATCCTTCTTTGTTTTCTTCTCTGACTGCATAAAGGAATATATATGAATAGAACTGTTTAGAAAAGAAAATCATTAATAGCACTTAAGAGTGAAAATTATATTTCATTGTTCTTTTTGTACTGAACGTGAATTTTTATTAAGACTTGGATTTTAGGTTGCCAGTTGCTTGGTAGCTGAATAGAGCCAAGAAGAGTCCTGGATGCGAGTGTCATAACTTGTGTTTAACTACTGCAATGTATCATGACTTCTGTTTTGTGCCCCTGATTCCTGAAAGGTGCTAGTTAAATATACCCCTTCCTTTCTTTTTATTTCTTTTCCTTCTTTTTTAACATATGATTTTATTGATTCTTTGTGAATTTTCCATCATGTACCCCAAACCCACAAATTTCCCAATCCGTCCATTACTGCTTACCACCCTTTAAATCCCATAAAAGAAAACAAAAAAATATTATATATATATATATATATATAATTTTTATTATCGTGTGTGTGTGTATAAATCACTAAATTATTCCATGTAAGCTGTGTTGTGCCACTGTGTGTCACACTAATATCCTTTTGCTCAAACAGCTCCGTTTGCAGATGTTCACTAAAATGAGTCAATACTCTGGTGCAGAGCCTAATGGTTTTGTGCTACACCATCAATAATAGATCCTCTCAGAGACTCTCTCAGATATTCTGGATATCCTCCTGTTGTACCTAGCCATGGATTTCCAGCAGCTTTGGGCGTTCAGGACCAGCCTCTTCACATGTTCCAAAAGTTCATAGATGGAGATGTTGGGATGGGCCAGCTCAAAGTCTTGGATCTGGGTCTTGGCTTAGTCAGCTTGCCAACTCTCCTGCAAATCATGCCACCAGGGCCAGCTCTTCTGCACCTTTTTTTTGCAAGAAGGCACCCCCCATACTTTCTTAAAAGGTTTTTATCTCTCATTTTGACAAAAAACACAAAAAGGGTCTTATCAGACTGCATCTGCACATTATGGCATTATATTTTTAAATTTTATTCAGTTTTAAAATTCAGTCCTATTCCTACTGAACTTTGTACCCTTTCTGTTTGCAAATCTATCATGTCCAACTTCTTAGTGGCTGCTATCCTCAGGAGACATATATGCTAATCATAAAATCTTTAAGGATTTTACTTGGGAATTATGCTTTAAGAAGTAAGCCCCACTGTGAGGCAACTGGTAGGCAGCTCTGGTATTAGAGGGAATGCAGGTGTCCTATCTTTCTCTGCCTGTGTCTCAATTGGCTTTCTTCTTAACAAGTGAAAATATATTTTCTTCTTAGGAATTTTCTCGCACCACCTGAAATTTTACTCTGAGGCTTTTAATGAAAAAATAAGCTTATCAATACTAAATTTGAAACAATCAGTAAAACAATTTAAAGTAAATTCCTTGGTGAAACAAGGTTAAGGTAAACTATTATGTGAAGTGGTGTGTCAGAAGTTATATTCATTGGCAGTTATCTCAGAAGACTCAGCATCTGTAATTTCACAAGCATGAGTAATTTCAGTTTTATGAGATCCATTGCCATCTTCTTGTTTCCAAGGACACCACAATGCAAGCAGTGTGCAACTTCCATGCAGGCAACATATAAAATGAATAAAAGTTTTAATTGTGCTTTACATGAAATAAAATAAATATTTTGGTGTTAGATTTATGGCTCACTGATAAGTGCACTAGTTTGTACTCGAAAGCATTCAGTTGAGTTCTCAGCACATCACGGTTGCTTTGAGTATTATGTAAGTCTAATTCCATGGAGTTCAAAGATTTCTTTGGGCATGGAGGGAACTAAGAAAAGTTGTTAAATGCAAAATTACATGAAAGCAGAAGGTAAGCACACACAGTTATTTAGTAAAATAAATGTTTCCTTATTATAAGCGTAGTTCTACAGATCTGTTGTTGTACAAATGAAAAGCTGCCTGACATGGGAGCTGTATTGTTTCATCTGTGCTCAATTCAAAAAGGAAGTGTGACTAAGTGAATAGAAGCTGGGAACAAGTGCCACTCCCAGGGATGAGAAAACTACTTGAGGTATATATCCAATTCTATTTTATTCTATTTCTCCGTGATGGTCCACAGTCCTAAATTTTAGTTTGTTGAACCTCATCATCTCTTTCTGTCATCTTTAGCGTCTGTGCTTCAAGTTTATTTGGTTTTCAAAGGCAGTTAAAGACGGATGAGACATAACTTCTAATGACATTAAGAAGGACGATTCCCAACCTCCGTGAAATAGATCAATACCTCTTCTAAACCAAAAGAATGCAATCCTAGGGTGTCCTTAAACACCAATGACCTTTCCAACTCCACTGGTGCAGATCTCAAAAGGTCACCCAGAACTGTTCATTTCCATTCTGATCCTTGGCAACTGGGTCTTGGTTTTCTTGGTTGCAAATTGATCCCTTTTTCGCTCTGGTTTATTTCTCAGTGTGCTCTCTCTTTCTCTCTCTCTCTCTCTTTCTCTCTCTCTCTCCTCTCTCTCTCTCTCTCTTACATACATACACACACACACTTGCACACATAGGCACACTTACACAGAGGCTATCAACTCTCTATGTCCATGCCTATGAATGACTCTCTTTCCAAACATATCTATATACACACAAATGTTTATTCATGAACATCTATGTATACAAAGGACAGAAATGAACACAATATTCATTAGTGCTGAAGTTAACACACCTGACAGTTATCCTAAACAGTTCTCCCCCAGGCAGTTGTGTACCTTGGCATGGGCGGAGCCCTAAAGTGTGGAAAACTAACTCTGGATAGAAGATTTGTGCAAGCACTGGAGAACTAGCAATGGGAAGTGAGGTCAATGATTTTTGAGGCACAGCCACCCAGAAGAGCAGGTGAGAATTCCAGGAAATCCATCCTTCCCTTCCAATTCATGCAGGTGTGCATCAGGAAGTGGCAGGAGTGGGCATGTCTGGCAGTGAGTCCGATGGGGAGGTGAAGGCCTAGGTGTGAGTTGAGGTGTGTGTGCTGGTCTTTCTTCCTGAAGCCTAGACCTTGAGCCTTCGCCAGAGTCGTTGGGTAGTGGGTGTCTGGTGGGCCGATGCAGGAGAGAGTGCTTGCTCTGGGAAGATGGCTGCAGCCTAGGCTCTCATGAGTGGGTGGAACCCGCCCAAAGGGTGTGGAGATCAGACAGAGAGGCCTCCAGAGAGTGTCTCCAGAGCTCCAAGTAGGATCCCAGGTGCAAGCTCTGGAAGGCCTGGGTTTTCCGTGAGGGAAGAGTGGGTGTGTCCAGTCCCGTGCCATCCAAAGATATGCCTGATCAGAGAGTGTCCTTCTGGGGTTAACCTGCGAGAGAACCGGTTGCGATATTCCCAGAGAGCCTTGGCCATGAGGGGGGCAGGTCTCTTCTTAGCCTGGATCTTGATGCAGAGAGCCCGCTGGGATAGGCTGTGTCCAGAGGCCTCCTGGAGGAGGTGCCTTTCAGAGGTGGGCCCCCGCGCCGGGGGTCCGGGCTCCTAATGCTGGCCTGGGGTCCTGGCCTGGGGGAAGAACATGACCGTCTGAGTACGTTCGAGGCCTTGCAGCTTCTTTGCCTGTGTCCTCCGGATGCGGGCTGTGAGGGCTTGCAGCTTCACCTCTTGGTCTGCCTCCTCCATCTACTGCTCTGTCTTGGTCTCAGTCTGACTGTGGGTCTCAGTCTGGTCCCCTGCGTGACGAGGTTCCTCCTCTTGGGCTGCTTGGGCTGTGTTGGCTTGGAAGGCGTCCTTGGCTTGGGAGATTCCTTGGAGAGCAGTTTGTTCGGCTGTATCAGCTTCATGGGCTGCAATGGTCTCCATGGCTATAGCCAAAGTTTGAGGTCCTATTGCTGGTCTTTCTCCCTGAAGCCTAGACCTTGAGCCTTTGCTAGATTCCTTGGGTATCGCCTGTCTGGTTGGACAATGCAAGATGGAGTACTTGCTCTGGAAAGATGTCTGCAGCCTAGGCTCTCACGGGTGGGGGGAACACATCCAATGGTGTTGAGATCAGGCAGAGAGGCTTCCAGAGAGTTTCTCTAGAAAGGTCGCCCGTGAACAGGAAGTGGAATCTCAGGTGAAATTGCTGGAAAGCCATGCCTCCTCCATAGCTCAGGAAGCCTGTTTCAGATCTCAGAGCCAACTCTAGCTGACTCCATGGGGTTCACAGCCCTTCCTTGCCTCCAAACGTTCTCTGGTCAAATGTATTTTTCTGTATGATCTTTTTGGTACTCTTGGGTTAACCTGCCCACATCTGTGGGTCTCCAACTTTGGAGTCATGAGAGAACCTGGTCTCTTCTTACCCTGCTTCATGCTTTTGTGGCCTTCCCTATAGGGCAGACAGGGATCCATCTGGCATGTGCTGTGTGTAGAGGCTTCATGGAGGAAGTGCTTGTCAGAAGAGTCCCCACCTCTCGCCTGAGGTTCACTCTCCTCCTTCTGGATGGGTCTTTTTGCCTGTATTTGGAAAGTGACCATCTTGTTTTGTCTACATCCTTGCAGCTTCTACACTTGTGTGCTCTGTTTGCAGGCTCTCAGGGTTTGCAGCCTCAGCTCTTGTAACTCCTTCATTTGCATGTGTGTTGCTCTCAATCTGGCTCTGGTTTAGTTTCCCAGGCTAGGAATCCTCATCTGCGTGCCCAGGTTCAGGCTTATCAAACATATATATATATATATATATATATATATATATATATATGTGTGTGTGTGTGTGTGTGTGTGTGTGTGTGTGTGTGTGTGTGATATACATTCGTACATTTATATGTATATGTATATATATCAGGTAACTTGCACCTGTGTGACGCATGCTGTGATATATATATATGTATAAATTAGCATATATATATATATATATATATCCCTCGGTATGATGGCCATTGTAATTTTTATCACTGTTTGATATTTAATGTAGTCTTCCCTATGTAACAGAGACCATGAATGACCATGAATTGATTGATACTATGAGATGGCTGTGTCATGATGTTCAAGTTTGTGGTGTTCACTCTAATTGCATCCATGTGATGTTTGGGTGAGGGCTCTGTTTAATTATTGTGTGATGGCTACAATGTAATGGCCCCTGTGAAATGGTAATAATTAATGGCTACTGTGTTGTGTTCACTGTGTGATGATTACTCTGTGATGGTTACTGTGTTATGGCCACTTTTTGAGGGCCTCTTATTGACAGTAATTTGTTTTTGACACTGTTGATGGTCACTGTATGCTGGCCACTTAATGATGGCCTGTGTGTGTTGGTCACTGAATTATAAATTCTGTGGGATCCCACTATGTGATGGTCAAAGTTTGATAGCCACTGTGATGGTCATCCTGTGATGGCCATTACCTGATGGTCACTGTTTGATATACCACTATGTGTTTTATATGGTGTGATGGTCACTGTGTAAATTTGACTTTGTGCTGGACAATGTGTGATTGACATTGAGTTTTGTTCACTGGGCAATGATCAGTGCTTCATCGCCAATACATGATTTTCACTATCATGGCCTGTGACTGATAGTTGTTTTGTGATGGCCATTCTGTGCTAGCTAATAATTGATGGTTAGCTGTGTGATTTAATTGCATAATGGTTACTGTATAATCACTAATCTGTGATGACCATTTTGGTTGATACTGTTTTATTGTCACTGTGTAATATTCATTATATGATGGCCACTGTGTGATAGTCATTATGTCATAAACATGGCGATGCCAAGAGTGTTAAAAATGGCATGTGATGGATACATAGTGATGGCCAATGTCAATGTTCATGGTGATGGCATACTCTGTGATGGTCACAGTGTGAGAGACACTGTGTGAAGGCCATGATGTGATGATCACTGTGTTGGTCAATATATGGTTATCATTTTATACTGTCCACATTTTCATTATCATTGCAATATGAAAGCAGATTGATAGCTGTTGTTTTATGGTTAAAGCATAATGGTCACTGTGTGATGGTATCTGTGTGGTCATATCTGGGTGATGGGTACTGTAAAATCCACCATGTTGTGACCAGCATGTGATGGCCACAATGTGATGACCAGTTTGTGGTAGTCATTGTGATGAACAGCTGTGAGTAATTCACTGAGTGATCATCATTTTGTGATGGACATATTGTGATGGTCACTGTGTGATGGCCACCTTGGAGTGGAAAGTATGTAATGGTCTCTGTTTATCATCACTATGTGATGGCTTCTATATGGAGGTCACTAGGAATAAACATAATGTGTTGACCAATGTTTTATAACCTCTGTGTGATGGTCAAATAGCATAACTCCTAGGGATGCCCCCTGTGCTATAGGCACAATGAAATAGTCTACTCTATGATGGTGACTCTTCATGTCTTGGGTCCATGAACCAGGCAGTCAAGAATCTGTTTAAAAAACTGAATGTATTTCTAGAAAACAAATTATTGTAGTTACACTACTTCAACTAAAACAGGAGATTTGGACAAACTGATGTGGCACTGTATGACAGGATTGTTATTTTTTCTGGCTAAAAATGTACATCCTGAGAGAAAAGCTGTGAGTATTCTGTGGTGTGCTTCTCTATAGACTGCTTGTTCCTGGGGCATATAGGGCCATAAAGCAGGTTTCAGCTTTTGTTTTGCTTTGCTTTGTTTTTTTTTTGTTTGTTTGTTTTGTTTTGTTTTTTGTTTTGTTTTGTTTTTTGAGACAGAGTTTCTCTGTGTTACCTTGGCTGTCCTGGACTCATTCTGTAGAGAAGGCTGGCATTGATCTCACAGAAATCCATGTGCCTCTGTCCCCTGGAGTGCTGAGATTACAGGTGTCACCACTGCCACAGCTTGGTTTCAACTTTAAAATATAAATTTTTATACTTTTATTAATTAAACCTTACTCACTTTGAATCTCCCCATAAGCCCCTCACCCATCCCTCCCAATCCCACCTTCCTTCCCCCTTCTTCACGCATGCCCCTCCCTGAGTCCACTGATAGGGGAGGTCTTCCTCTACTTCCTTTTGATTTTAGTCTATCATATCTCATCAGGAGTGGCTGCACTGTAATTTTCTGTGGCCTGGTAAGGCTGCTTCCCTCTCAGGGGGAGGTGATCAAAGAGCAGGCCAATCAGATTATGTCAGAGGTAGTCCCACTTCCCATTAGTATGTAACCCACTTGAACACTAAACTGCCATGGACTACATCAGTGCAGGGGTTCTAGGTTATCTCCATACCTGGTAATTGGTTGGAGTATGCATCTCTGGAAAGACCCCTGTGTTCAAATTTTCTGGTTCTGTTTCTCTCCTTGTGGAGTTCTTGTCCTCTCCAGATCTTACTATTTACCACTTCTTTGATAAGATTCCATGCACTCTGCCCAAGAGTTGGCCATAAGTCTCAGCATCTGCTTTCATAGCCTGCAGGGCAGAGCCTTTCAGAGACCCTTTACTGTTTTCTTCTTCTTCTGATGTCCATACTCTTTGCCTTTCAGGATGGGGATTGAGCATTTTAGTCAGGGTTGACTCCCTCTTGATTAGTTAGGACATCAACATAAAATCAGAAACATTAAGTCAGTTATAAGAAAAAGTAGGAAAGACCCTAGAACTCCCTGGTACAGGAGAAAACTCCCTAAGCAGAATACAAACAACACAGGCTCTAAGAGCAACAATCAATAAATGGGACCTCATGAAACTAAAAAGCTTCTGTAAAGCAAAGGACACTGTCATCAAAACAAAATGAATGCGTACAGATTGGGAAAAAATCTTCACCAACCATTTATCTGACAGAGGGCTAATACCCAGTATTTATAAAGAACTAAAGAAACTGAAAAGCAACAAACCAAGTAATCCAATTAAAAAATGGGGAACAGAGCTAAACAGAGAATTCTCTGTAGAGGAATATCGAGTGGCAGAGAAAAACTTAAAGAAAGGCTCAAAGTCACTAGCCATTAGGGAAATGCAAATCAAAACCACCCTGAGATTTCACCTTACAACCATAGAATGGCCAAGATCAAAAACTCAAGTGACAACACATGATGGAGAGGTTGTGGAGAAAGGAGAACCCTCCTCCACTGCTTGTGGTAATGTAAACTTGTACAACCACTGTGGAAAGCAATCTGGTGCTTTCTCAGACAACTAGGAATAGTGCTTTCTCAAGATCCATCCATACCGCTCCTAGGCATATTTCACAAAGAGGTTCAAGTACACAATAAAGACATTTGTTCAGCCATGTTTGTAGCAGCTTTATTTGTAATAGCCAGAAGC
The DNA here is from genome assembly GCF_030254825.1 of Meriones unguiculatus. Lineage (NCBI taxonomy): Eukaryota > Metazoa > Chordata > Mammalia > Rodentia > Muridae > Meriones > Meriones unguiculatus. Next base: position 25,490,248 of record NC_083353.1, on the reverse strand, counting down.
TGGAAACATCCCAGATGTCCCTCAGTGGAGGAATGGATACAGAAATTGTGGTACATCTACACAATGGAATATTACTCAGCAAAGAAAAATAAGGAAATCATGAAATTTCCAAGTAAATGGTGGGACCTGGAAAGGATCATCCTGAGTGAGCTGTCCCAGCAGCAGGAAGACACACACGGTATATTCTCACTCATATAGACATATAATATAGGATAATCCTTCTAAAATCTGTACATCTAGAATATAATTTTTGTAATTTTAATTACGTTATTTCCAAATTCATTTTTCTCCCTCACATATACTGCTCCTTGCCTTCAATTTCATGGCCTTTTGGTTAAATTATGGTTACTGGTTGAATTTTACTTAAGTTTTGCTCAAGGATTTCCCAGATAGTAAGCCAAGAAATGGCTCCCTTGGACATTGAATATGAAATGAAATGTCACACAAGGACCCATGTCCTGGAACAGGAACTGCTTTGGGACATTGGAAGAATTTCTATTAAAATAGATTTTTCCAGACTAAAATCTTGTCTGCTCCAAGGGTACAAGGGCAGAGCTAGGAAGGCCTGTGCTGTCTGAGTCATTTGCTTTCTATTCACCCAGTAAGGGAAACACTGTTCCCCAAACCCCACCTTGGTGGTCCTTGCTTAGGAAAGACTCTGGAAAGGCCTAGCCAACAGAAGCTCTAATGGACGTTAGCTTGCAGGTTCCTTCCTCGATTCGTCCCTGGTTCTGCTCTAGGGATCTGTGCAGGAGACCACAAGCCACACCATGGTGATTGTGGTCACTCTTTTCTTAGGTCAGGAGGAGCAGGCCCGTTGAACTGTCAGAGCAGCTGGTACTGGGATGGACTGTGAAACAGACTGTGGGTTTGTTCATGTGGTGACCTGAGCAGTGGCCCTTGGCCTCTGAGCTTCGCTGATTGTGGATTCTTTGGAAGAAGGAGGCTCTCTGCATCCATGGCTGTGGGACCCTGTGGTGCTTGTACATACATCACTACATAGTGCATAAACAATCATTGCTTTTGGTGTATTATAGGAAGAAGACATTATAAAATTGAAGGTCTTTTTTATAGAAGTTCTGAATTTTTCATTCTGCTTTTAGGTTTGTGTTACAAGTTCTGTGAAGGGTTTAGAAACTGGTAGTAAATAGGTGACAGGGGTTACCCTTCAACAATACAGCAATGCTTGGTTAGAATACTATGGCTAGAGAGATGGCTAAGTGGTTAAGAGCACTTATGGATAAGACCAGAGTTAATATCCCAGGATATATAGCATGTGGCTCACAACTACCTGCAACCACACCTCCAGGGGACCTTATGATCTACTCTTACTTCACTGGGTATATATATACACACACACACACACACACAAATGCACACATACACAATTCTTCATATACACAAGAATTTAAAATATTTGAAAAGCTAGGTGTTGCTGACATATGCATTTCATTTCAACACTCAAGAGGCAGAGGCAGCTGGAGCTCGGAGTTCAAGACCACTCTGGTCTACACAGTCAGTTCTAGGATAGCTCAAGTTGCATGCAGAAACCTTGTCTCAACAACCAAATCACAGATAAAATAAAATAAAATAAAATAAAATATAAAATAAAAATCCTTTTATGTTTCTGTGATTCAGAGAAATTCATTTCCAAGGACAAAAGGAGTTTCTGAGCTGCAGAGGTTTCCCAGGTGTTCATGGGGTTGGGTGGCTAAGGCAAATTCCACATCTTGTGACATAGATTTTGTGGCAAAAAATAGACATTAAAATATTTAATGTCATTTTGTCTGTGAGTTTCAGTGGGTCTGGGTTTGCATGAATCCACAAGGGGACATGTGGGGCTACCAATCTATGGCAGAGCTTTTGATCTTATCCATTTGAGAGAGAGCTCTAGAGCATGGTCACTCTCTCTCACTATAGGAAATATCAGTAGGTGTTGGGTCAAACCCAACAATTTAGGAGTCACTTTGAGTTAATTTTGTGGTAGTTGTGGAGTTTGTCTATAATTTTTTTCTTTATTCTTTTCTTACATATCCTGACTGAATGGTCCCCTTCCTCCTCTTTTTTTAAACCCCCAATCTTCTCAATCATGTCCATTGCTCCTCTATTTCCCTTCAGAAAAGAGCACACCTCCAGTGATATCAGCTGAACAAAGCATAACAAGATGCTATAAGAGTATGCATAAACCATCATATCAAGGCTGGACAAAGCACCAAAGTTGGAGGAAAAGAGTTCCATGAGCAGCCAAGAGTCAGAGATACTACCACCCCAACTCTTAGGAGTTCCACAAAAACACTCAAATCAAACAACCACAGCATGTACACACAGGGCCAAGCTCAGACCCATGCAGGTTCCGTGATTGTTGCTTCAGTCTGTGTGAGCCCTTATGAGCCCTCCTTAGCTGACTCAGTGGTCCACGTTTTTATGGTGTCCTTGAACTTTCTGGCTTCAACAATCCTCCCTTCTCCTCTTTTCCCCGGGTTCCTGAGTTAGTCTAATGTTTGGGTGGATGACTGTGTCTGCTCCTTTCACTTCTGGGGCATCCCCCTCTGATAACTATTGGGCTAGGCAGCATCTATGAATACAGCAGGATATCATAAGATACTATTTCATTGACTTTTTTATTAATGTTAGTCTTATGTGGTTCAACCCTAGGTCTTTGAGGTATCCACCTTTAGGTTCCTGGTGATACAGGAAGTGTGAGGCATGGGCTCTCTCTCTCATGGTTTGGGCCTCAAGCTAGGCCAATTTTTGTGGATTTAGGCCAGCTTGTGGGTTTTTCATACCCACAAGCTATGAGTCACCACTGCTGCAGCACATCTTACAGAGGACAGGTTGAAGGTAGAAGGCTTTGTGGCTGAGTTGGTGTCCCAGTACCACCACTGGGAGCATAGCCTGTTTACAGAAGATAGTCTGTTCAGGTTCCATATCCTCTGTTGCTAGGAGACTTTGTTAGAGTCACCCTGATAGGTTCCCAGAAATTTCCCCTGCACCAGGATTCCATATCATCCTCTAAATGCTCAGCAACTCAAGTTGTTTCTGGTCATATTCTCTCTCTCTGCCTCTCCCTCCTCTATTTGGTTCACCCTATTCCTTTCCATTCTCTGTACCCTGCCACCTGTCTACTCCCCCCAAATTTATTTTATTTTCAATTTCCAGGGAGATCTTGCTATCCCACCTAAAACCCTTCTTTTTACTTACCTTCTCTGGTTTTGTGGATTGTAGTGTGATTATCCTACACTTAACAGCTAATGTCTTCTTGCAAGAGAGTACATACAATGTTTGCTTTTCTGGGTCTGGGTTACAACAATCAGGAAGATTTTTTCAGTTACATACATTTGCCTGAGAATTTCAGAATTTTTTTCTAACACCTGAGTAATACTCCATCTTAAAATATACATTTTATTTATCTGTTCTTCCACTGAGTGACATCCTGGTTGTTTCCAGATTCTGGCCATTATGAACAAAGATGTTATGAATATGGTTGAGCAAGTGTCCTTGTGATAAGATGGAGTGTCTTTTGGGCATATGCCCAATAGTGGTATAGCTGGCAGTTGAGTTCTCCATTCCCAACTTTCTGAGGAACCAGCAAATTGATTTACATTGTGGCTGTAAAATTTATGCTCCCAACAAGAGCAAATTTCCTGTCACTTATTTTGTTGATCTTTTTTATTCTGACATTTGCGAGACAGAATTTCAAACTAGTTTTGATGTGCATTTCCCTGTTGGCTAAGGATATTCCACATTTCTTTAAGTGTTTCCTGGCCATTTGAGATTCACATACTGAGAATTATGTATTTCTGTGCCTCATTTTTTAAATGTTGGATTGTTTAGTTTGTGGATGATTAATTTGTTAAGTTTTTTTTTTTGTTTGTTTGGCTTTTTTTAATTTTGAATGTTAACACTCTATAGGATGGGGATTTCATGAAAATCTTTTTCTTTGTTGTAGGCTGATATTTTGTCTTTTGATGATGTTCGTTATATTTCACTATGCTGAGGTCCCATTTATTAACTGTTGTTATTAGTGCCTGCATGAATCATATTCTGCTTAGGAAGTTGTCTCCTATGTCAGTGTGTTCAAGAGTGTTCCCTGTTTTTCTCTTCTGTAAGGTTCAGAGTTCTATGTTGAGATCTTTGACCCACTTGAACATAAGTTTGGAGCAGGATTGTAAATATTGGTGTGTTTGCATTCTTCTGCATTCATATATCCATAGCATTTCTTTTTTTTTTCTTCAACTTCAAAATGTTTATTTTCCTAAATTTAAACATATTTAATATGCACAGGCAATTAAATCTTTAATATTATTTTTTCATAGGATGATTGTAATGAGTTTATTCTGTAGGAAAACAAATGGAAACGTTACAAACCAGTTCATTTCTGTTTATATGGCCTATAAAAAAGATTTATTTTCTGGGGTTATCAATCTGGCACCTTCTCAGACAACTAGGAATAGCGCTTCACCAAGATCCAGCCATACCACTCCTGGGTATATATCCAAATGAGGCTCAAATACACAAAAAGGACATTTGCTCAACCATGTTTGTAGCAGCTTTCTTTGTAATAGCCAGAAGCTGGAAACAACCCAGATGCCCCTCAACTGAAGAATGGATGCAGAAATTGTGGTACATCTACACAATGGAATATTACTGAGCAATGAAAAATAAGGAAATCATGAAATTTGCAGGTAAATGGTGGGATCTGGAAAGGATCATCCTGAGTGAGTTGTCCCAGAAGCAAAAAGACACACATGGTATATACTCACTCATATAGACATACAACATAGGACAAACCCACTAAAACCTGTGCCTCTAAAGAAACTAAGCAAGAGAGAGGACCCTAACTAAAATGTCCAATCCCCATCCGGAAAGGCATAGAGGATGGACATCAGAAGAAGAAGAAAACAGGAAACAACCTAGGAACCTACCACAGAGGGCCTCTGAAAGCCTGTGCCGTAAAGACTATCAAAGCAGATGCTGAGCCTGATGGGCAACTGTTGGGCAGATTGAATGGAATTTTATGTAAGAACTGGGAAATAGTAAGAGCTGGAGAGGACAGGGTCTCCACAAGGACAGCAACAGAACAAGAAAATTTGAACACAGGGAATTTCCCAGAGACTCATACTCCAACCAAGGACTATTCATGGAGATAACCCAGAACCCCTGCACAGATGTAGCCCAGGGCAGTTCAGAGTCCAATTGGGTTACATAGTAATGTGAAGAGGGACTGCCTCTGACATAATCTGATTGGCCTGCTCTTTGATCACCTCCCCCTGAGGGGGGGAGCAGCCTTACCAGGCCACAGTAGAGGACAATGCAGCCACTTTTGATGTGCACTGATAGACTAAGTTCAGAAAGGAGAGGAGAACCTCCCATATCATTGGACTTGGGGAGTGGCATGCATGCAGAGGGAGGAGGGAGGGTGGGATTGGGAGTGGAGGAGGGAGGGGCTTATGGGCGGATGCAGAATGAATAAAGTGTAATTGATGAAAAATTTAAAAAAAAGATTTATTTGAGGAATTGCCTTCAGAGAATTGGTGAATGAGTTTCATTTGCAGTATAATATCAGAAAGATAATAGTAATAGTTATGTTCAAAGACCTTTTCTTGGGATAAGAGAATCATAATTTTTTCCAGTTGGATCATTTTTTTTTCTTCATGAATTGGCAAAGATCTGTGGAACACTATTGTTACTGTCATATTCTGTTAACTATATACCTAAATTTCTTTTCAGCCTAGCACAACCACTCTGGAAATCAATCTGGCCCTTTAATAGACAACTAGAAATAGCATATCGTCAAGATGCAGCCATACCACTTCTAGGCATATATTGAAAAGAGGCTCAAGTACACAATAAGGACATTTGCTCAACCATGTTTGTAGAAGCTTTATTTGTAATAGCCCTAAGCTGGAAACAGCCGAAATGACCCTCAACTTAAGAATGGATGCAGAAATTGTGGTATATCTACACAATGGAGTATTACTCTGCAATGAAAAATAAGGAAATCATGAAATTTGCAGGCAATTGTTGGGACCTGGAAAGGATCATCCTGAGTGAGCCGTCCAAGAAGCAGAAAGACATACAAGGTATATATTCACTCATATAGACTTATAACATAGGATAAACCTACTAAAATCTATACATCTAAAGAAACTAATCAAGAGAGAGGATCCTGACTAAAATGGTCAATCCACATCCCGAAAGGCAAAAAGGATGGACATCGGAAGAAGAAAACAGGAAACAACCTAGAAACCTGCTGCAGAGGGCCTCTGAAAAGCTCTGCCCTGCAGACTATCAAAGCAGACACTGAGACTCATGGCCAACTGTTGGGCAGAGTGCATGGAATCCATAGCATTTCTTAAAGAAGCATTCTTTTTTCTGTTGTGTCTTTTTACCTTCTTTATCAAAAATCAAATGGGCATAGGTGTGTGGATTTATATATGGGTCTTTGATTTGATTATAATTGTGTGGAAATTTGAGAATTGTGTTAAATCCGTAGGTTGCTTTTGGTAGGATGGCCATTTTACTATATTAATTCTATCCATGAGTGAAATCTTTCTATCTTCTGGTATCTTCTTCACTTTAATTCTCTAAACAGTCTAGAAAGACCCTAAAAAAAAACTTCTTTAACATTCTTGCTGTACAAGAATTTCACTTTCTTGGTTAGAATTACCCCAAGATATTTTATATTAATTGTGGCTATTGTGAACTGTGTGGTTTTTCATATCTTCCTCAGCTTGTTTGTCATTTGTATATAGGAGAGTTACTGTTTTTTTGTCTGTTTGTTTGATTTCTTTTTCTCTATTTGGTTTTGTTTGTTTCAAGCAACTTTGTATCCAGCTGTTTTGTGAAAGGTATTTATCAGGTGTAGGAGTTCCCTGGTAGAATTCTTGGGATCTCTCATGGATACTATGGTATCATCTGCAATTAACGATACTTTAATTACTTCTTTTCTAGTTTGTATTTCCATGATCTTTTTCATTGCCCTCACTAGAAAGAATTTAAAGTATTCTGTTGGATAGATATGGGCAGAGGAAAGAAGCTTGTCTTCTTCCTGATTTTAGTGGAATTGCCTTGAGTTTTTCACCATTTAATTTGTTGTTGGCTGTAGGCTTGCTGTGAATTTCCCTTATTATATTTATGTATGTCTTGTATATTCCTACTCTCCACAAATGCTTTCTCATTACAGGGTGTTGGATTTTGTTAAAGCCATTTTCAGCATCTAATGATCTCATAATGTTATTTTTTTTTCTCCTTTCAGTTTGTTTATATGGTAGAATACATTGACAGATTTTATATGTTATGTACTTCTGCTTTGTTGGACTATTCAGGGCTTGCTGTAGTAGGATAGCCAGTGGAATATATCGACCTGGCTGTTATAGATCGTATTCTTATTTATTTATTTATTTATTTATTTATTTATTTATTTATTTATTTATCTAGCTAGCTAGCTACCTGTTTATTTGTTTATTTATTTATTTGTATTTTTAATAATTTATTCACGTTACATCCCAATTGTAGCCCCCTCCCACATCAATTCCCATTCCCATCTTCACCTTCTTTTCCACCTTACATCCTTCCTTAATCCACTGAAAATGGAAGTCCTCCTCCACTACCATCTGACCCTAGTCTATCAAGTCTCATCAGAACTGCCTGGATCCTCTTCTTCTGTGTCCTGGTAAGGCCACATTGCCAGAAGGGAGTGATCAAAGAGCAGGCAACAAAGTTTATATCAAAGATAACACCTGCTCCACTTATTGGGAACCCTCATGGAGACTGAGTGCCTATGGGCTGCTTCCTGGTAGGAGATCTAATTCTTCTCCATGTATGGGACTTGGTTGGCCCATCTGTCTTGGCAGGGCTCCTTGGATCAAGATTTTTAACTTTTTTGGTCTCCTTGTAGAGCTTCTGACCCCCTTCCATTTCCCCATTCTCCCTTAAGACTCCCTGTGCTCTGCCCAGAGTTTGGCTGTAATTCTCAGCTTCTGCTTCCATCTTCTGCTGGGTGGAGACTTTCAGAGAACATCTGTGCTAGACTCTTGTCCTGTTCTCTCCTTCATACTTCCGGTGTCTATCCTGTTTGCCCTTCTTAATGGGAATTCATAATCCTCCCTAGGGTCCTCCTTGTTCTTTACTTTCTTTAAGTCTTTGGATTTTAGTATGATTATCCTATATTAACTGGCTAATATTTGCTTATAAGTGAGTATGTGCCATGCATATCTTTCTAGTTCTGGCTACCTCACTCAGGATGATCTTTTCTAGTCCCATCCATTTGCCTGCAAGTTTCATGACTTCCTTGTTTTTATTAGCTGCATAGTATTCTGTTGTGTAATTGTATAAGAATTCCTGTATCCATTCTTTGCTTGAGAAAAATATAGGTTGATTCCAGATTCTGAATATTATGAATAAAGCTGCTGTGAATATAGTTGAGCAAATGTCCTTTATGTATGGTGGAGCATCTTTTGGGTACATGCCCAGAAGTAATATAGCTGGATCTTGAGGTAGTTATTCCGAATTATCTGAGACAGCGCCATCTTGATTTCCAAAGTGGTTGTACATGTTTACATTTCCACCAGCAACGGAGGAGGGTTTCACTTTCCCGGCATCCTTGCTAGGATGTGTTGTCACTTGAGTTATTGTTATTAGCCATTCTAATAGAATCTCAGAGTCATTTGCATTTGCATTTCCCAGAGGACTAAGGACAGTGAGCCCTTTTTAAGTCATTCCCTGACATTTAGTATTCCTCTGTTGAGAATACTCTGTTTAGCTCTGTATCCCAGTTTGGTGTTTAATTTCTTGAGTCTATATAAATTTTGCATATTAGCCTTCTGTCAAATGTAGGGTTGGTGAAGATCTGTTTTCAGTCTGTAGGCTGTCATTTTGTTCTGATGACAGTGTCCTTTGCTTTACAGAAGCTTTTCAGTTCATGAGATACCATTTATTGATTGTTGATATTAGAGCCTGTGTTTTTGGTGTTCTATTCAGGATCTTGTCTCTTGGGCCAATGAGTTCAAGGCTCTTCATTCCTTTCTCTTCTAACAGGTTCATTGTGTCTGGTTTTATGTTGAGGTCTTTGACCCACTTGAACTACAGTTTTTCTCAGAGTGATACATATGGGTCTTTTTGCATTTTTCTATATGGAGACATCAAACTGGGCCACTACCATTTGATGAAGATACTGTCTTTTTTTACACTGTTTGGTTTTGGCTTCTTTGTCAAAAATTAAATATCTGTAGGTGTCTGGGTTTATTTCTGGATTTCCCATTAATTACACTAATCCTCTATTCTGTTTCTATGAGAGTACCATGCCATTTTTATTACTGTTGTTCTGTAGTACCACTTGAGATCAGGGATGGAGATACTTCTAGAGGATCTTTGATTGTACAGGATTGTTTTAGCTATTTTTTTCCACATGAAATTGAGAATTGTTTTTTTTTTTTTTCAAAATCTTTAAAGAAGTCTGTTGGTATTTTCATGGGAATTGCATTGAATCTATATTCTTTTGGCTAGAATGGCCATTTTCACTATGTTAATCCTATTGATCCATGGGCATGGGAGATCTTTCTATCTTCTGATATCTTATTCGATTTCTTTCTTGAGAGACTTGAATTTTTTTTTTCATACAAGTCTTTCACTTGCTTTGTTAGAATTATACCAAAATACATTATGGTTTTTTGTTTTGTTTTGTTTTTGTTTTTTCTGTTGTGAAGGTTCTGTTTGCCTAATTTCCTTCTTTCCCCTTTTATCTTTTGTATACAGGAGGGCTTCGGAGTTTTCTGAGTTAATTTTTTATCCAGCCACTTTGCTGAAGGTGTTTATCAGCTGTAGGGATTCTCTTGTAGAATTTTTGGGGTTACTTATGTATACTATCATATCATCTCTGAATAGTGATACTTTGACTTCTTTTCGGATTTCTATCCCCTTGATTTCCTTTATATTTCTAATTGCTCTAGCTAGGACTTCAAGTAATATTTTCAAGAGATAGGGCAAGAGTGAACAGTCTTGCCTGTTTTATTTCAGTGGAATTGATTTAAGTTTCTCTCCGTTTAGCTTGATGTTGGCTATACCTTGTTGTATATTGCTTTTTCTATGTTTAGGTATGTGCCTTGTAGCCCTGATTTCTCCAAAATTTTAAACATGAATGGGTATTGGATTTTGTCTAATGTTTTTTCAGCATCTAAGGTGATGATTATGTGTTTTTTGTCCTTCCATTTGTTTATATGCTCTATTACACAGACAGATTTACATATATTGAACCACAGTGCATGCCTGGTATGAAGCACACTTGGTCATGATGTATACCTTTGATGTGTTTTATTGTATTTGGTTTGTAAGTATTCAGCATTTTTTGCATCAGTGTTCATTAGGAAAATTATTCTATTTTGTAGAATGGTTTGAACAGTGTTGGTATTAGCTCTTCCTTGAGTGTCTGGTAGAATTTTGCACTGAAACTATCTGGTGCTGGACATTTTTTGAATAGGAGAGTTTTGAAGACTGTTTCTATTTCTTTAGGGGACACAAGACTATTAAACTTGTTTATCTGATCTTAATTCTAATTTTGTAAGTGGAATCTATCAAGAAAATTGCCCATCTCATTTAGATTTCTAAATTATGTGGTATACATCCTTTTGAATTAAGACCTAATGTTTCTTTGAATTTCCTCAGTGTCTGTCATTATGTCCTCCTTTTCTTTTCTTATTTTGTTGATTTGGATAGTGTTTCTCTGCCTTTTCATTAGTTTTGCTAAGGATTTCTCTATCTTGTTGAATTTCCAAAGATTCAGCTCTTGGTTTCATTGATTCTTTGAATTGTTTTCTTTGTTCTAATTTATTGATTTCAGTCCTGAATTTGATTATTTCCAGCTGTCTGCTCTTCTTGGGTTCACCTGCTTCCATTTTTTTCTGGTGTGACATCAAGTTGCTTGTATGAGATGTCTCTAATTTCTTTATGAATGTACTTCATGCTATGAACTTTCTTTTTATCACTGATTTCATTGTTTTCCATAAGTGTGGATATGCTGTTCCTTCATTTTCATTGATTTGTAGAAAGTCTTTAATTTCTTTCTTCTTTCTTCCCTGACCCAGCTGTCATTGAGTGGAGAGTTGTTCAGTTTCTATGCTTATGTCGACTTTTTCTATTTCTGTTGTTGTTGAGAGTCAGCTTAGTCTATGGTGGTCTGAAAGGTACAAGGGATTATTTCAGTCTTTTTGTATATGTTGATTATGTTGGTCTTTTTGTATGTGTTGAAGCTTGCTTTGTGACCAACTGTGTGATCTATTTTGGAGAAGGTTTTATGCAGTGCTGAGAAGAAGTGATATTCTTTTGTGTTTGCGAGAAAAGTTCTGTAGATGTCTGTTACATCCATTTGTTTCATGACATTTGTTAGTGTTATTAATTCTCTGTTTAGTTTCTGTTTCCTTGACCTGTCCTTTGATGAGAGTGGGATGTTGAAGTCATCCACTATTAATGTATGGGGATTAATATGTGGTTTAAATTTTATTAATGTTTCTTTTACAAATGTGGCTGCATTTGAATTTGGGGCATAGATGTTCAAAATTGAATTTTTTCTTGGCACAATTTTTCTCTTTTGAGCATGAAGTGTCTTTCTTCATTCATTTTGATTTATTTTGGTTGAAAGTATTTTATTAGATATTAGAATGGCTACTGCAGCTTGCTTCTTGTTGTCCATTTGTTTGGGGAACATTTACTCTCAGGTAATATCTGTCTTTGGTTGAGATGTGTTTGAGTTGTGTTTCTTATATGCAGCAGAAAGCTTGGTCACTCATCCATTCTTTTAGTCTGTGTCTTTTTATTGGAGAGTTGACTTCATTGATATTTTGAGGTATTAATGACCAGTGACTGTAAGTTCCTTTCAGTTTGGTGTTGGTTGCAATAGTGTGTTTGTGTCCTTTTCTACTTTTGGTTTTGCTATAGTGAAGTTATTTATGTCCGTTTTTTTGTTTTTTTTGGTGGGGGGAGGGTATGGTTAACCTTGAGTGGTGGTTTTCCTTTTAGTATCATGTGTACGACTGGGTATTTGCATAGATATTATTTAAATTTTGTTCTGTTCTGTAATATCTTCTTTTCTCCATGTATGTTTTCTCCGTATATGTTGAAAGTTTTGCTAGGTATAGTAGTATGGACCAGTATCCTTTATTTATTTTTTTTTCTGGGGGGTGGTGTTCAAGATATCTGCCCAGACACTTCTTTCATTTATGAGCTCTATAGAGAAGTCACTTGTGATTCTGATAAGTTTGCCTTTTTTAAATTTTTTTCTGGGCCCTTTTCCCTTTCAGCATTCAATTTTCATTTTCTCTTCTGTTCATTTAGTGATTTAGCTGTTATGCGGCCAGATGATTTTCTCTTCTGGCCTAATTTATTGTAGTTCTCTTGTATCCTTGTAAGCATCTCTTTCTTAACTTTGGGAAATTTTTCTTTTATAATTTGTTGGAAATATTTTATGGTCCTTGGACCTGGGAATCTTTTCTTTCTTCTATTTATAATATTCTTAGGTTTTTCCTTTTCACAGTGTCCTTGATTTCTTTGATGTTTTCTGTCACAGATTTCTTAGGATTTAACATTTTTGGTTTGGATGATGCATCAATTTCTTTTTCTTTTTAGATTTTTTTTTATTTTTTATTTTTTTTATCAGTTACATTTTATTAACTCTGTATCCCAGCTGTGTCCCGATCCCTCATTCCCTCCCAGTCCCTCCCTCCCTCCCTCATCTCCACCATGCCCCTTTCCAAGTCCACTGATAGGGGGGACCTCCTCCCCATTCATCTGATCCTGTTTTACCAGGTATCTTCAGGACTGGCTGCAAAGCCCTCCTCTGTGGCCTAACAGGACTGCTCCTCCCTTCGGGGGTGGGGAGACCAAAGAGCCAGTCATTGAGTTCCTGTTAGAAATAGTCCCTGTTCCCCTCACTTTGGGAGCATCAATTTCTTTCATTGTGTCTTCTACACCTGAGGTTCTTTCCTCCATCTTTTGTATTTTGTTGTTAATGCTTACCTCTGTAATTCCTGCTTTCTTCCCTAAGTTCTCCCTCTCTAGGATTTCTTAAATTTGTGCTTTCTTTAATGTTGCCATTTCCATCTTCAGCTTTTGCACAGTATTGTTAATTTCCTACACCTGTTTGTTTGTATTTTCCTGTTTTTTTTATTAGATGATCTGTCCAATATTCTTCATCTCTTTGAATTCTCCTGCTGATCTTTCAGTGATTAATTTATTTCTATCTCTAAAGGTTTCAGACTTTTTTCTCTATCTTCCTGTATTTCTTTATGGATTTTACTTGTTCCCTTTGTTATCATCTTAATAAGCATAGATTTAAGGTTATTTTCTTCTGTTTCATTTGTATTTGGGCATTCATGGTTACTTCCCTTTGGACCACTGGGTTCTGGGGAGGCCATATTGCTTTGGCTTTTGTTGATTGTGTTTTTATACTGACCTTCAGCCAACTGGCTGACTCTGGCATTGGACATTAGATCCTGTTGCCTACTGAAGTGCTCAGGGATGTGGAAATAATCCTGGACAAGAAACTGGATATTCCTGCAGGAGCCCTTCTCAGTTTGGTGGAAATAACCTGAGACTGGTGGGTGGCTCTCCAGGAATTTCCAGTCAGAATCATCAGATGTTTGATCCTGGGGAACATGTGGACTCCTCAGGTACTCAAGGATCCTCCTCTCACAGGGAAGACCTGGAGTCAGCTACTCTACTACTGCCTTTATTTCTCTTAAGTTAGTGAGCCCAGTCACTGTGCTTAGACAATGTGCTTGCTGTATGTAGCCTTTCTAGAGAACCTGTGAGCTCAGAGGTTCTGCTGGTCTCCATAGGAAGACTGAGTGTGTCTTGGAGCAGTGTCTTAGTTTCTTCTGTGGGTCCCAAGTGTCAGAAGGCCCATGGTTGGAGCCAGGTGCTCAGAATGGTGAGAGTGGTCCCTGAGTTTGGAGCTGGGTGTCCCTGGTACTGTAAGGTATCCCCTTTAAGGACACTGAGAGTAGGCACCTGAGTTTTGAGCCATAAACCAGAATACCCAGAAGGTATTTATGGGACAGTGAGAGTGTGTGTTCTGCTCTGGAGCCTCACCCAGGTACTGGAAGGAAGATATGTACTGCATGGTCAGTGAGAGTAAGCACCTGAAGTAAGAGCTGCAAACCACCAGTACCAGACAGTGAGCTATGGCAGGAAGCCTATCACTTTGGCTGTGCCAGGCAGAAGCCTGGGAACTATTCCAGGGAATAGCAGGGTGGCCTGAAGGTGGACCCTTGAGTTTCCCTGTGGGTTCTTCTCTCACCTGCAAAGAACAGATGTAAAGGTTTTGAGGGCCACAGTATTCCCTGCTGGTCACTGTGCTCTCACTCCTGAGCTGCTGTTCAGATCTCTGCATGGTTGGTGACACCATCAGCCATCATGGATCTCTTTATAGACTGTATTCTCGCATTGTTTTTTTTTTTCTTTTGTATAAATGTTCCAGGTAATTATTGATTCAGGCCTTATTTCTGAGTTTGTCTTACTTGGAGAAGTGTTTTGTTCCATGGCTTCTGTTTCTTCTCATGTGTTGTGAACTGTAGTATGCATGCAATGAGCCATTTAAGGAGAAACTGGAAAATGAAAGTGTTGAGCTTAAGAAGATAGTGGTCACAGTGAGGAAGATTCAGTGGGGAAAAGAGCACATTAACAATTAGACTAGAGACCATGTGGTTGGAATGGCCCAGATCTGCTCATATATTTGAACACTCAATTTTCAGTTAGTGGAACAGATTTGGAAATATCAGTAGAAATGCTGTGTTGGAGGAGCTCTTTCAGTGAACGTGTTTTGAAACTTCAAAATCACATGCCAGGATCAGAGTTTCTTTTTCTGCATGCTGCTTGCAGATCTAGATGTACCTTTTCAGCTCCATGTTGATTTAATGATCAGAAAATCCCAGATGTTCGATTTTACCAATACAAACTCATGAGCTAGATGCTGGCTTGAGAACTTGCTGGCTCAGTGAGGAAAGAGAAAGCAACTAGCTGACCTTCAGCTTACATCTCAGATGGCAAAGCCCAAAGCCGACAGCTAAAAACAAAATGTCGAGACACAGCATCAGCTGGTTACTTGGTCTGACTCTTGGTCTAGGGCTAACTGTATTTAATCCTGTTTACAGAAGGCTCTTGGATGAGGGGTGTGAGCTGCTCCATGGGTTAGTATTTACAGAAGAAAGAAAGCCCTAGGATTAAAGTTTGAACCATACCACAATTAGAAACAGGGGTTTATACTTTACAATATAAGGGTTCACAATGGAATCAAATATCCTGCAACAGCTCCTTGCTTGCCTACTGCCATTGTTTTTTCCCATGAGGATAATGAAGTATCCTCTGAAAGTATAAGCAAGCCTCCAATAAAAAGCTTTCTTGTAAGTGTTGCTTTGCAATGGTGTCTCCTCACAGGAGAAAAACAAAAACCAAGAAAGGTCGTTTCTCTAATGTCTGTATTCTGCCTGTAATCTGTCTGTATTCTGCCCATGTCCTGAGAAACAGAAAGGCAGAATTAAAAAATAAGGAGCTGACATTTTTGAGAAAACATTGAGTCAGTGATTGTGTTGAATAGTTTTATGTCAACTTCACATAAGCTGAAGTCATCTGAGAGGAAGGACTCTTAATAAAAGGCTTCCATAACATGTAGCTTTACGCAAGCATGCAGTGCACTTTATTAATTAGTGAATGATGAGGGAGTGCCAAGCCCAATGTGGGTGATGTAACCACTTTTACATAAACCAAAATGGGAACAGCTATAAACTTTCTGGTGTGACTGAGCCATCAGGATGTTACCCCATTTCCACTAAGAAGGTGACACCAGATTTCCAGGGTGTATATATGCTGTATTTTATTTTTGGTGGTTTGCTTTCTGTGATAAACTTTCTGACTTTCACAGGTTACTAAAGAATTTTCTTAGTCATGTGCCTCCAGTGATAGATAACAATCAAAGGATGCTGAAACTTAACATGTTTTGACTAGGAAGGCTCATGGTAATTTGCATCAGCACAGAGCCAGTCTTGGGAAGCAAACATCCAACAGGAATCAAAATAATAGGTTGGTGGGTTTCAGACACTCTGTTGCCCCTGTAGCCATGACAGCTGGAGGCTGTAGCCTCAGGCAGTGCTGAGTCCTCATGTGCTGTCCCAGCCCCACCCTCCTCATGGACTCTCCTAACCTCTTTTTCTTTCAGATACTTGGGACTCCTTTGGTCCAGTTCACTGCCTACTAGTGTGTGCTGCAACAGGCCCTCCAAACCCATGCTCTTGCCTTCATCTCTAGTTGCTATGATATAAACATACTATAGAAAAAATAACATGCTAATATAATTTCTTGCTCCATTATATTATGTTTTTTCTGTGTCCTATATCCTATGTCCTATAGGTACTTAGTCTAAGAAAGCATATGGTAAATTATACCATGCATTCCATAACCCAGGCAGCCTGACTTATAGAAATCCATCTCTAAAATTGGGAATTTAACTTGAGTGCTGTCATACATGACTCATATCTAGATTAAAAAATGTAACAGAGATTAACAGATTATGAATTTGGAGAACCGGGTCAAGGGAATATTTGCAAGAAATATTAGAAGTTTAGCCCACCAGGGGCCCCAAACTCTTCTAAGTTAGTTATTAAAAGTTTGCTGATTGCTTTGGCATGCTGTAGAGAAATATTAATGCAGCGAGATGACTACTGTGGCAATGTCAGCATTTCATCATCCCCAGGCTATGTATTCATAAAACTTGGAGTTTGAGCTAACATCACCACTCCCTTTATTCCATTTAACAGTATAGAATGTTATTTCATCTGTTTATGTCCTTTAATGAAGAACTTAGTTCTATTACATTACCTTGGGTCCTGGAACTGTATACTTTGTACTTTTCCTTGCTCAACCTTTTTCATTATAGATCTGCATAAGACTGGCCATTAACAATGCTGCAGCACACTCAATACTAGGTTGCTTTGAAATGTCCTCTGCTAATTCTATTAATCAAATTCTTGCCCTTGGGTCTTTAGTTTAGCCTCAGGCTGAGTTTTTAGACAATGGCAAAAATCAGCCACATCTTTTGCCAGAGTATTATAACAAGGGACTCTAGGCCACATATTAATATTGTTACCCCTGAAACTGACCCTCATGGTTCACATCACCCTCAGCCCTACTGACTGCCATGTGCAAACTAGGATGGGCCATTAAGGCCCTCATAAAATGTCCAATCTTTATCTAGTCCTGTGTTCCAACATGTTCTATATTCCTCAAAACCAAAGCATATTCAGACCTGTCACAGCAATACCCCAGTTCCTGTCACCAACTTCTGAAGTCTTAGTCAGTCTTCTATTGATGTGAAGAGATACTGTGACCATTGATCTCTTGTACAAGAAAGCATTTAATTGGGGCTTGCTTACAGTTTCAGATGTTTAGTCCATTGTTTTCATGGTGGAGACCATGGTGGCACAGAGTCAGAGATGTGGTTAATAAAAGCTGAGAGTTCTACATCCAGATATACAGGCAGCAGGTAGAGCTGCACTGATGAACTATGTAAACTATAATATTTAATATATATTAAATATTTTAAGATGAATACTGATATATAATTATTTATCTTTGGCTCATGAATCCTAGAATGGCAGTCATCCATAGAAGGGGAAGTTTCCAAGCAATATGATGTCAGTACTAGTGGAACTAATGAAGAGCATTCTCAACAAGGTTGCTTTCTCATGGCCATCTAGACTTGTGAATCTCAGGTTTGCTTCTACCCTCAAGGGCACAGATTTATGGTATCTGTTGTAGAGATAATATCAGAACAAATTCTTACACAGTTTCTGTAGTTGAAAGAGGAACCATTTCACCTTCTCAACTTCGACAAGACAATTCTGTTTTGGGTATCTCAGTTACTGTGAGGAAACCACCACAATCAAGGCAACTTAAAAAGGAAGCATTAAATTGGACTTATGTTCTAGAGAGTTGAAATTTCTGATGAGGGACTAAAGGTATGGCAGCAAGAATAACTGATGGTTCAAATCCAAAGCTAAGCAGGAAGGAGAGAGTACACTTGGGATAGTGCAGTCTTTGGAAACCTCAGAGCCTACTCATGTTACACAGATCCTTAAAGACAGCCATACCTCCAATGCTTCCACCGAATTGGAAAGAAGTATTCAAACAATTGAATCTAAGGGAGTCATTCTCTTTCAAACCACCACACATTTCTTTAATACTTTTCATCTGCACAAACCCTACCATACACTTAAGTGAGAATGTTATGCTTCCAACATACAATGCCACAGACTAAATATTGCCATTCCACAAAGAAAGAAACAAAGGTGTTCCCATTCCTGCGGCTCTGTCACTTGTAACACACAGAATGTCTTTCAGGCCAGTTCTACTGCACACCTGCTTCCTCAAAAAAAATATCTGACTACAAGTGATGTAAGGAATTAAATTATATTTTAGCTTATAACTCCAACAGAAATACTTCCTTATGTTGGGAAAGACATGAGGACAGTGTTGGGAGTATACCTCCAGAACTGGGTCTAATGCCAGGTTCACAAGCAAATAGAAATTTCCACAGGTGTAAAACCTCACATACTCCACAGTAATTCATTTCCTCCAAGGAGACTCCATTTCCTAGAGGTACTACAAACTGAAAAATAGCATCACCACCTTGGGATCCAATATTCAACAGAAATTTTCAGGAGGATTTTTTTTTTACATTGAAAACATAACAGTTACAGGACCTAATATATGTGACCATAGTCTACCATAGTCTTGTAAGATACTATGATAACCCAAACTTCATGTTCCATATAATAGTCCCAAGAAGTTTTTTTTTTTAACTTTTTCCTTTAAACTGCAGTAACAAAAGAAAGAATGTTATGAATCAGGATATCTAAAATAAATTAGTTGATGCATTTCATAGGGGAGTTACATTAAAATTGAAAAGTATCTGTCATTGTGTTTAGATAGGACCTCATAACAATGTTAGTCTCTCCATGGGTGCCATCGATGAACACTAAGAATGGTAATATAATCCCTCTATGTGTTATATGTCACTCAGGAAAAAAAATTAGCCAATGTCAGCATTTCATCATTAGGCATTGATTTCATCATTCCATTTGATCACTTTCCTTGGAGCATTTGTAAATGGAAAGGTCATGCTAGTGGGACAAAGAATCTATACTAGTCAACCTTGAAACATTTGCCTTGCATTTTAGAAAACAAATCTAATACCAACATGATTTGATAATTAAGATAACATTCTAATTCGGTGGCCATAATTGTTTCTTGTTCGTATAGTGTCCGGAATATTTTCTAGAATAGGAAAGCACATTCACTTTAGTTTATTATGGTCAAATGGAGATTTTGGCAAAGTATAAAGGAAGTTTTCATGAAAATCTAAAAAAAAAAAAAATGCAAAATCAAACACAAAGCAATTTAAAAGACAAAGAAAGTAGATAAGTAGATGTACTTACAGGAAGAAGATTCCCTGTGAGTATTCCTGAGGATTCTGTGGACTCTACTATATGCTCAAAAAGCTTCTAATCCACAACTTGTCATGGTGTCCCCAGATGCTTTGTGCAAACTCCTGCTACTTCATTTGGAGCAGCCTCTACAGGTCACCTCCTATCATAAACATTGAGTATCTCAAGTTTGCTTGTCTAAACTAACAGACCTCATTGTTCCTGTACTTCCAATATATGAATTCAGTTCAAAATTTGTAAAATGATAATGTGCTATTGCCACTCCTTGTGGCAGCCAACATTCTAATTCACTTATTTATTTATTTACGCTGTTTCCGATAAGGCTTAATAAAATAATAGCACATTCATATTACTGAGTAGCTCTACATCCCTTGTGTATGGATATGGATGGGATGCTTGCATCTCTAGTAAATTTCACTGTGGAAAGAAAATTTAACACAAATGTTTTTACAACCGTACAAATTTATCCCCCTACATAACCTACAGTATTATAAAAAGAAAAAAAAATAACTCAGTTATTGTCATTACACTAAGAACACTAATATAGTATAAAACATTTCAGTATATATTGAGTAACATTTGCTTAATGTAAAGCATTATTACAAAAATGCAAAGTTTAAGTAACCTTATTTGTGTGCCTGAACTGTGTTCTGTCCTGTACTGGTTAGTTGGTTAGGTTTTTTTTTTGTTGTTTGTTTGTTTGTTTGTTTTCCTTAACTTAAGCTACAAGCATGTGGAAAGAGAGAGCCCCCTTTGAGGAAGTGCCTCCACCAGATTAGTGTTTATGTAAATCTACCGGGTCATTCTCTTCAGCAATGTTTGGTGTTCATGGAATCGGCCCATTGTGTACAATGCCACCTTTGAGCAGATGGTTCTGGGAGGCATAAGGAAGAGGATGAAGTGTTTGAAAAGATTGAACACATACTATTTTTCCATAGGACCTTAGTGTAATACCTAGAACCTCATAAGGAAGCTTATAATAGAGCAGACAGTATCAGCCAATTTGTCCTAAGATACAAACTGCACATTGTGTTTCTCTGTCAAAGTCCTGCTTCAAAACCAAAGGGGTAAACTAAGTCAGAGTGTAGATCCCCAGTTGCTGCCTGGTTGGTAATCCAGCAGGCTTTTTCTGAGGCTAATTTTTCAGGCTGCAACTGATGGTTACCAACCATGGCTTCCACTGACAGTGGCAAACTGAGGGGGCAGAATTAGATTACTGGTGTAGGCCAGGCCAGTGCTGGTAGCTTCGTAGCATGGTCTTACATCTACCGTGTAAGCATCGGAGATGGCTATTGGCTCTAGCATTGGTGTTCCACTGAAAGTGGCAAAGCATCGTCTTAAAAAGAAAAGGAAGGAGAGAAAAGACCACACACACACACACACACACACACACACACATTTACACCTGATGAAGTAAGACAGACTCCAGCAGGTAGGTTTCAACAAGCTTTTCTAGCTTTTCTTTCTCCCAGTTTATACACCCAAGAAAATTCTTTTAAACAAAATAAAAATTACAATTTGATTACATGTTATTTTTCTTTAAGTGAATTACAATGAGTATATGTAAGAAAAATATATTCCCCAATACCTTCACATGATCAAGGTTTTACATATTCTGGGTGAAAAACCAAAAAGCAAAACAAGTTATTTTCAAGAATCCATATACATTTGTAACTAAACAACTTGTTATAAATTAACAAGGTGAGCAAACAAGGTAATTTCTTAGCTACTTTTCTCTACTAGCAGGCTGCAATTTACAGTTACAAAGAAAGAATTAACTTACAAAGTAATCTCTCACAAAAGTCTTAAAAGAATCACAAATCTAAACTTTTATATAATAAAAACCAACCAGCCATCTCTACTTTAAATCTTTAAGGTGTACATCTACACATTAATAATTTTGTTTTAATTCACTATCAGGAAGCTGAGAGCAAAAGCAAGTATAAGGAAGTCAATTGTTTTGTTGAGAATGTCACCTCAGCCAGTGCTATCTTGGGCCATTGTTCTCACTCACCAACCTTTAAAAGTCCCTGGCCTTACTATTAAGGTGTACTTTCCTGAACTTCAGAATGTTCTCTAAGATAATTTACATCACAGCCATTAACAAAAATATCTTTACTTAACCTTGCTAAACACTCTGTTTTTTCCTAAAATTTTCTACATCATATCCACTGGCAAAAGCATCTTTTCCTAACCTTGCTAAATAAATCTATTTTTCCAAACTCATTGTAAAGTTAATGGCCATTGCTAACAATCTGCATCTGAAGGTTCTCCTCAAAGGTGGTAGTTAAAATTAAATCATTAATGTCTCCAACAACCTTGCCTAAAAGAGATCAAGCATTCTTAATTTTAAGTGCCAGATACGCTGCATAGTCAGGGGCTGGAATTTCCATTAGAGTTTTCATATGATTCGTATATTAGGAGGATTATAAGGCTACAAGGGTAATAAGCAGAGCTATGGTTCCATAACAGCATGAAAGACCTAGAAATTGTACTTCCTTGTACTTCTGAGCTCTGCCACAAACTGAGACAAACCCATCATGGCTCTGCTAACTGGTTGATTGCATTCCATGCATTCTAGAGCTGTTTGCTATTCCTTTGGCACACACTCCAGCAATTGTCCTCTTGTCTTACGTTTTGTATACTCAAAATTGTCTCCATATTCCATAGTTCTTTGTAAATTCTCAATTCCCCCCAGACTTCGAGTTCAGCCTCAACAACCTCTGCCAAACTCAATGTCTTCTGGAATCAGCACTACACTCAGGACTCTTAACTAAGGGTTTCGTAGGTAGCAGGGAAGCAGATTTCTGCTTCTGTCAGACAAGTCAGCCTGCAAATTGCTTTTCCTCCATTACAGGAGGAATAAATTCTAGATTCATTCACCTTATCTGCCTGTGTCCTTGTGGCTCACCAACAGGGTTTTTCTTCCCATGAACTGGTTCACATAACAAAAAGCAGGCAGGAAGGCTTGAAATCGGAGAATCAACCCTTTTCAGCTTGTGATATAATTTGTGAATATTTAGTAACTGCCACTTTGATTGAGAAATATGTCACTAGGGGATGGGCTTTGAGTTTAAATCCTGACCCCACTTCTAGTGACTAGTTGTCTGGCCTGAAGATGTGAGCTTTGAACTGCTTTAGCTGCTTTAGCTGACGCCTGTTTGATGGTGATTCCATGTCCTTCTGGAACCATAAAACAAATTAAACTCTTTGATAAGGTGCCCTAGATATTATATTTTATCACATCAATGGAAAAGGCATTAATATACATCCTGGGTGAGTTATTGCATATAAAAATAAAAGAAATGTGAAATCAGAATGAACTACCTCATCATGTAAATTTACAATGTTTTATCCACATGAGTTTGTAGGTACACATGAAGTAAAAATGGACATAGGCTTGAACAGATTACTGACACTTGTCAGATTCTTTTAAATACAGAATAAATAATCCCAAGTAACTAAAACAAGTGTGTTGGCTAACAATCTTACTAAATATTTTGTAGTCATAGATTCCCTTCAGTATGCATTATTTTATATAACATGGAAAGGCTTTACTACATTGATTACATTCATAGGGTTGCACTCCAGTTTGATTTTTTTTCACAATTTGGAAGAGTATTCTGATGTATAAAAAGCTTTACCGTATTGACTATATTCATAGGATTTTTCTCCAGTCTGAATTCTTTCATGACTTTGAAGATGGCTGTGAAGTGCAAAGTTTTTATTGCATTGGTTACATTCATAGGGTTTCTCTCCAAATGGATTCTTTTATGTTTTTGAAGAAAGGTGTGACATACAAAGGCTTTACCACATTGATAACATTTCAAGGATTGCTCTCTGGTATGAATTCGTTTATGAGTTTGAAGACTTGTATGATGTGCAAAGGCTTTACCGTATCGACTACATTCATAGGGTTTCTCTCCAGTATGAATTCTCTCATGAATTTGGAGATAGCTGTGACATGCAAAGGCTTTACCACACTGACTACATTCATAGGGTTTCTCTCCAGTATGAATTCTTTCATGACATTGAAGATTACTATTAATGCTGAATGCTTTACCACATTGTTTACATTCATAGGATCTCTCTCCCATATGAACTCTTTCATGTCTTTGAAGATGAGAGCGATGTGCCAAGGCTTTGCCACATTGACTGCATTCATAGGGTTTCTCTCCAGAATGAATTATTTCATGACTCTGAAGTTTACCATTACTAAAGAAGGCTTTACCACATTGACTACATTCATAGGGTTTCTTTCCAGAATGAATTATTTCGTGCCTGGAAAGATAAATAGAATGTGTAAACTTTTACCACATTGCTTAGACTGATGAATCTGTCTAACTGTGTAATTTCACAGTTTTGTCTAATTGTAGAAAAGAAACAGACCTTAAGATTTTGTTACATTGTTTCATTTATGAAGTACCTACTTATTAGGTGTCTTTTGTGTGTCTGAAAATAAATTTGTGAAGAGTAGAGCGTTTTGTATGTGGTTCACATATACAGCATCCATTTTCCAAGCAGGTATTTTCACATCTTTGAAGAGAACTGGAAGAACTCACAGCTTTACCACAGTGATTGCATTCATAATGTTTTCCTATAATACGACTCAGACTATATTTGTATTTGGAACAACACAAATGGAAGAATTTTCATAATTTAATAACAGGGTTTTACTGCAGTGTGAGCTTGTTAATGTATTCCCAATAAAGTCTGAAACACGATTAATTTTATACATTTACAAAATCTTTCAGAGTGGTGACAATGTCATATCTTCTAATTGTTCTGGGAGAGAGAGTGGAATCTTGCCTTTCTCCATATCCCTAATGTTCATGTTGCTTGTATCTAATGTGACCTGTGATATACATATTAAAGCAAGAATAACAAATAAGTGCTATCCACATTGGATTAATACAGTTTAACTTATTACTCATTACAGACATATAATATAAAGATTAAGGTTTCTCCACAAAAACATTTTTGCATCTCATAAACTGCCCATCTCAGTAAACTTTCATAAGCCACTACAAGTACATGAGTAACATGGGACTCAGCATAAACTAATTGAGCACTAGAAGGTTTTGTACATGTAATTTTTGTGTAGGTCTACTGCAATATCTGAGTAGCATCAAACTAAATGAATTGGCAGTTCTACAGAGTAGATCTTATGTTGTGATGATTACAATGTTGATAGCTCTTAAATCATTGATTCCTTGTCTTGTTCCTTGCAAACATGAATCAGCTACTTGACCCTGAGGTATATGAAATATTTACTACTCATCAATGTACTTAAAGCCGTGCTCCTTTACACTGTTGCTTTTCCTTAAAATTTCCAGAACACATTAAAATATCTTTATAAGCACATTTATGTCATCTTGCACATGAAACTCACCTTCCATGTATTTTAGAATTTTGACAGTGTTCTTCAATATCTTAGTCTTTCCATTTGTAACCTAAAATAAATTACCAGAAAATGAACACGACTGATAATTACATAAAATTTAAGTTACTATCCTCAGTGATCCTTAGAACTATGCCTGTTTTATTTACCACATTCTGCTTTTTTCACAATCAAAATTATAGAAGAGCATTGATAATCAAGAAAACCTTTCCCCCATATTTAAAAAGTAGAAGAAAATCAAAGTCTTACCTATAGCAGTGAGATTCCTGTAGGTCTCTAGCATGATATTTACATGGACACTCTTCTGGAAGGATTCAGCAAAGCACAGTCTTCCAGAGTGAAGTTTATGTGCACATCATTATAGGTCATTACATCCTAAAATATCCCAAAGATGTGTCCAACAGAAAGCATAATTCAGACAATATTGTGAATATATACATCTTTTACAACTAAGTTTAAATGATTCAGGTGATTTCCATACTTATTCTATGACATGAAATAGAAGAGGTGGTTCATTCCTGTCATTTCTGTGCTCTTTGAATAGGATAGAGCTTTGCAAGGGAAGTTCCTCTTAACAGACATATAGACATAGAAAAAGAAAAACAAACCAACAGATCAATCATAATGAGTACACATCAGAGAAGTTGTATGAACAATTACTAACTACAAAAAAGCAAAACAAACAAAAAACATGGGCAAGCAGGTTATTTGGGCACATGCCTTTATCCCTAGCACTCAGGAGTTAGAGGCAGATGTATCTCATTGAGTTGGAGGAAGGCCTAAGCTATGGAATGAGTTCAAGGACAACCTGAGGTGTATGTTAAGACCTTGTCCCTACTCATCCCCACCAAATAAACAAACAAACTAAGGAACAAACAAAAATTAACCAATCAACCAACTAAATAAATGAAAATGTTAGAGAAAAAATTAAAAAATTTGAAGGTCTCACTGAAGTCATTAAAAAAGTTATGCATTCACTCTAGCTCTGCTTTTATCTCCCAGAAATATGAATACTCACAGTTTAAACTATTAATAAGATACTACTAAAAGAGAATGCATGTTTAACCAGTTTGAAATGGATAGATGAAAATAAAGCAATGTATATGTAGATCATGAAAAAAAAAAACATAAGAGAACCAAAGATATGTCTTGAGAATCAAACGTACTTTTTGGACTTCTAAAGCAGGTGAGTTCAATTGGCAGTACTTATAAGGCACTGAAGAAACTATCGAACAAATACATGTGTTGGTCTAAGAAAATGTTAAATCTAAAAAATTCCAATGACAAAAAATCCAGAAAATCTTAGATATCATGCAAAGACTATATCTAAGAATAATAGGAATACAGAAAGGAGAAGAATAGAAGCTCATTGGCACTGAAATGATTTTAACAAAATCATAGAAGAAAATTTTCATAACTAAAAAAAGAAATATATAAATATACAAGAAGATATACAGATCACCAATTAGATTGAACCAGAAAGCAAAGTCTCCTCACAACCTAATAATCAAAATGTAGAAAGAACATTAAAACATGCAAGAGAAAAAAAAAAAAAAACTAACATCTGGAGATAGGCCTATGAAAATTACACCTAACTTCTCAACTGAAACAGTAACAGGCAGAAAGCCTTGGGCAAGATGTACTAAAGAATAAAGAGTCCACAGATACCGGCCAAGATTACTAAACCCAGCAAAACTTTCAATCACTAGAGATGGAGAAAATAAGAGCTTCCACAATTAGAACAACATCTATCTACAAATCCAGCCCTACAGAAAGTGTCAGAAGAAAAACTCTAAACAAAGGAGGTTAACTATACATACAAAAAGACAGGAAATAAATAATCTCACACCAGCAAAACGTAAATAAAAAAAAACACACACAAACACATGCACACACACACACACACACACACACACACACCTCAACTACTACCAGCAACAACAAAACTACAGATATTAACAACCATTGGTCACAGATATCTCTCAATATAAAAGGCATCGATTCCCTAATAAAAACTTCAGACTATCAGAATGCATGTGAAAACAGGATCCATCCTTCTGGTGCATACAAGAAACACACGTCAATATCAAAAAGGGATTGGAAAAAAGATTTTCCAACCAAGTGGACCTGAGAATTAAGTTGGTGTAACTTTACTAATATCTAACACAATACTCTTTAAACCAAAATTAACCAAAAGGAATTGGAAAATACATTTCATATTCATCAAAGGAAAAATACAGCAAGCAGGTATCTCAGTTCTGAACATCTATGCTGCAAATGCAAGGATACCCATATCTGAAAACAAAAACAAAAACAAAATTATGACTTACCCTTAAACCATACATGTATCCTTACATACTGGTAGTGGAAGACTTTATCACCCTAACTTCACCAACCAACACTCGAGCTAACATATATTAAAAACCAAATGGAGTTCCATAGAACATTGCACCCAAACACCAAAGAATATACCTTCTTCTCAGTACCTTGTGGAACTTCATTCAAAACTAACCACATATGCATTTGCTTAAGAAGTTTCCACGGATAAAGGAAAATTGAAATATCCTCCAGTATCCAATTAGTCACCACATATTAAAGCTAGATTTCAACAACAACAAAACAACAAAAGGCCTACAAACTCATGGGAACTGAACCACTCACTTCTTAATGAATATTGGGTCAACATTGAAATAAAGAAAGAAATTAAAGATTTCCTAGAATATAAAAATGACTGCACGACATACCCTACATATAGGACCCAATGAAAGTAGTACAAAAAAGAAACTTAATATCATTAAGTGACTACGTAAAAAAAAAAAAAAAAAACAGCTCATCTGAAAAGTATAGAACTAAAGAAGCAAGCATACCCAAAGGAATAGGAAAAAGAGAACATTATTATTATTTATTTTTTATTTTTTCCCCATTTTATTTTATTTTTTTTATCAGTTACATTTTATTAACTCTGTATCCCAGCCGTGTCCCGATCCCTCATTCCCTCCCAGTCCCTCCCTCCCTCCCTCCCTCCCTCATCTCCACCATGACCCTTTCCAAGTCCACTGATGGGGGGGACCTCCTCCCCATTCATCTGATCCTGTTTTATCAGGTATCTTCAGGACTGGCTGCAAAGCCCTCCTCTGTGGCCTAACAGGACTGCTCCTCCCTTCGGGGGTGGGGAGATCAAAGAGCCAGTCATCGAGTTCCTGTTAGAAATAGTCCCTGTTCCCCTCACTTTGGGAAACCAATTGGTTACTGAGCTACCACAGGCTACATCTGAGTGGAGGTTCTAGGTTATATCCATACATGGTCCTTGGTTGAATGTCAGTCTCAGAAAAGATCCTGTGCCCAGATATATTTGGTCCTTGTGGAGCTCCTATCCTTTCCCCATCAGACTAACTCCCCTTCTTTCTTATGATTCCCTGTACTCTGCCAAAGGTTTGGTCATGAGTCTTTGCTTTGAAAACACTGCTAGTAAGAGTCTTTCAGATGCGCTCAGTAGACTCCTGTCATACGTTCAATGCAAATCCCATCTGTCTTTCTAAATGAGGATTGATCATCTTACCCCATGTCCGCTCAATTGATTATCTTTTTTAGGTGTATAGATTTCATTATGTTTATCATATCTTATAGGTCTATATAAGTGAGTATATCCCATGTTTGTCTTTCTCCTTCTGGGATATTTCACTCAGAATGATCTTTTCTAGATCCCACCATTTGCCTGCAAATTTCATGATTTCCTCCTTTTTGATTGCTGAGTAGTATTCCATTGTATAAAAATACCACAATTTCTGTACCCATTCCACCGGTGATGGACATCTGGGTTGTTTCCAGGTTCTGGCTATTACAAATAGAGCTGCTATAAACATGGTTGAGCAAGTGTCCTTTTTGTGTACTTGAACAAACTTTGGGTATATACCTAGCAGTGGTATAGCTGGGTCTGGAGGAAGCACTATTCCTATTTGTCTTAGAAAGCGCCAGATAGCTTTCCAGAGTGGTTGTACCAGTTTACATTCCCACCAGCAGTGGAGCAGGGTTCCCCTTTCTCCATAACCTCTCCAGCATGTGTTATCGCTTGAGTTTTTCATCTTGGCCATTCTGATGGGTGTAAGGTGATATCTCAGGGTCGTTTTGATTTGCATTTCCCTGATGGCTAATGAGGATGAGCATTTCTTTAAGTGTTTTTCTGCCATTCGATATTCCTCTGTCGAGAATTCTCTGTTTAGCTCTGTTCCCCATTTTTTAAGTGGATTACTTGGATTGCTGCTTTTCAGCTTCTTTAGTTCTTTGTATATACTGGATATTAGTCCTCTGTCAGATAAAGGGTTAGTGAAGATTCTTTCCCAATCTGTAGGCAGTCGTTTTGTTTTGATGACGGTATCCTTTGCTTTACAGAAACTTTTCAGTTTCATGAGGTCCCATTTATTGATTGTTGCTCTTAGAGCCTGTGCTGTTGGTGTTCTGTTCAGGAAGTTGTCTCCTGTGCCAATGAGTTCTAGGCTGTTCCCCACTTTTTTTCCAATTGATTTAGGGTATCGGAATTTATGTTGAGGTCCTTCATCCACTTTGACTTTAGTTTTGTGCAGGGTGATAAATATGGATCTATTTTCATTTTTCTGCATGTAGACATCCAGTTGGTCCAGCACCATTTGTTGAAAATGCTGTCTTTTTTCCATTGAATGGAATTGGCTTCTTTGTCGAATATCGAGTATTCATAGGTGTGTGGATTTATTTCTGGGTCTTCTATGCGGTTCCATTGATCCTCCTTTCTGTTTCTATGCCAGTACCATGCAGTTTTTATTACTGTTGCCCTGTAGTACAGCTTGAGATCAGGAATGGAGATACCTCCAGATGATCTGTTGTTGTACAGGATCGTTTTGGAGATTCTGGGTTTTTTGTTTCTCCATATGAAGCTGAGAATCTTTTTTTCAAGGTCTGTAAAGAATTGAGTTGGTATTTTGATGGGAATTGCATTGAATCTGTAGACTGCTTTTGGCAGTATGGCCATTTTCACAATGTTAATCCTACCAATCCATGAGCACGGGAGATCTTTCCATCTTCTGATATCTTCTTCGATTTCTTTCTTCAGAGACTTGAAGTTTTTCTCAAACAGGTCTTTCACTTGCTTGGTTAGGGTCACACCAAGGTACTTTATGTTATTAGTGGCTATTGTGAAGGGTGTTGTTTCCCTAATTTCTTTCTCAGCCTTTTTGTCTTTGATATATAGGAGGGCTTCTGATTTTTTTGAGTTGATTTTGTATCCTGCCACTTTGCTGAAGGTGTTTATCAGCTGAAGGAGTTCTCTGGTTGATTTTTTGGGGTCGCTCATGTATACTATCATATCATCTGCAAATAGTGACACTTTGACCTCTTCCTTTCCGATTTGTATCCCCTTGATCTCCTTTAGTTGTCTTATTGCTCTGGCTAGGACTTCAAGTACTATGTTGAAGAGATATGGGGACAATGGACAGCCTTGTCTTGTCCCTGATTTCAGTGGGATTGATTTAAGTTTCTCTCCATTGAGTTTGATGTTAGCGATAGGCTTGCTATATACTGCCTTTACTATGTTTAGGTATGTGCCTTGTATCCCTGATCTCTCCAAGACTTTAAACATGAATGGGTGTTGGACTTTGTCAAATGCTTTTTCGGCGTCTAAGGAGATGATCATGTGGTTTTTCTCCTTCAGTTTGTTTATGTAGTGGATTACATTGATGGATTTTCGTATGTTGAACCACCCTTGCATGCCTGGGATGAAGCCTACTTGGTCATGGTGGATGATATCTTTGATGTGTTCTTGGATTCGGTTTGCAAGTATTTTATTGAGTATTTTTGCGTCAATGTTTATAAGAGAGATAGGCCTAAAGTTCTCTTTTTTCGTTGGGTCTTTGTGTGGTTTAGGTATTAAGGTGACTGTGGCTTCATAGAATGAGTTTGGTAGTGTTCCTTCTGTTTCTATTTTGTGGAATAGCTTGAGGAGAATTGGAGTTAGCACTTCTTTGAAGGTCTTGTAGAATTCTGCGCTGAAGCCATCTGGTCCAGGGCTTTTTTTGGAGGGGAGACTGTTAATGACTGCTTCGATTTCCTTGGGAGATATAGGGCTATTCCGTCTTTCTACCTGATCTTGATTTAGTTTTGGTAGATGGAATCTTTCAAGAAAATTATCCATTTCATTTAGATTCTCAAATTTTGTGGCATATAGGCTTTTGTAGTATGACCTAATAATTGTTTGGATTTCCTCAATGTCTGTGGTTATTTCCCCATTTTCATTTCTGATTTTGCTGATCTGGATAGTTTCTCTCTGCTTTTTAGTTAGTTTGGCTAAGGGTTTGTCTATCTTGTTGATTTTCTCAAAGAACCAGCTTTTTGTTTCATTGATTCTTTGGATAGTTTTATTTGTTTCTATTTGATTGATTTCAGCCCTTAGTTTGATTATTTCCAGCCGTCTGCTCCTTTTGGGTGTATCTGCTTCTTTTTGTTCTAGGGTTTTCAGTTGGGCCATTAAGTTGTTTGTATGTGATGTTACGAATTTCTTCTTGCAGGCACTTAGTGCTATAAATTTTCCTCTGAGCACTGCTTTCAGTGTGTCCCATAAATTTGGGTATGTTGTGCCTTCCTTTTCATTGAATTCTAGGAAGTCTTTAATTTCTTTCTTTATTTCTTCCTTAACCCAGCTGTCATTGAGTAGTAAGTTGTTTAGTTTCCATGTGCGTGTCGGCTTTTTGTTGTTTCTGTTGTTGTTGAGGTCGAGCTTTAGTCCATGGTGGTCAGATAGTATACAAGGGATTATTTCAATCCTTTTGTATCTGTTGAGGTTGTGACCCACTATATGGTCTATTTTGGAAAAGGTTCCATGGGGTGCTGAAAAGAAGGTGTACTCTTTTGAGTTTGGGTGAAATGATCTGTAGACGTCTATTAGGTCCATTTGATTTAGGGATTCTGTGAGTGCTTTTATTTCCCTATTTGGTGTCTGTCTAGTTGATCTGTCCCTTGGTGAGAGTGGAGTGTTGAAGTCTCCCACTATTAAGGTATTAGGATCAATGTATGATTTAAGCTTTAATAATGTTTCATTTACGAATGTCGGTGCTCTTGTATTTGGGGCATAGATATTCAAGATTGTGATGTCCTCTTGGTGGATTTTTCCTTTGATGAGAATATAGTGGCCCTCCTTATCTTTTTTGATTAACTTGGGTTGAAAGTCTATTTTATTAGATATTAGGATGGCTACTCCAGCTTGTTTTCTGGAACCGTTTGCTTGAAAAACAGTTTTCCAGCCCTTTACTCTGAGGTAGTGTTTGTCTTTGTTGCATAGGTGTGTTTCTTGGATGCAACAGAATGTTGGATCCTGTTTCCTTAACCATTCTGTTAGCCTGTGTCTTTTTATTGGTGAGTTGAGTCCATTGATATTGATAGATAATAGTGACCAATGCATGTTAATTCCTTTTGTAATGGAGTCGATGATCTAACCCTGATTCATTGCTTGTTTTCTTTTCATTTTTGTTGGGACATTATCTGTATGCCCTGTTTTCTTGGGTGAATTTGTTTTCATTGGATTGGAGTTTTCTTTCTAGTATCTTCTGTAGGGATGGTTTGCTGTGTAGATATTGTATAAATTTAGTTTTGTCATGGAATATTTTGTTTTCTCCATCTATGTTGATTGAAAGCTTTGCAGGGTATAGTAGTCTGGGTTGACATTTGTGATCTCTTAGAGTCTCCATGATACTTGCCCAGGCCCTTCTGGCTTTCATAGTTTCTGATGAGAAGTCCGGCGTGATTCTGATAGGTCTACCTTCATATGTTACTTGGCCTTTTTCCCTTGCTGCTTTTAATATCTTTTCTTTGTTCTGTAGATTTAGTGTTTTGACTATGATGTGACGTGATGTGTTTCTTTTCTGGTCTAGTCTATTTGGAGTTCTGTAGGCCTCTTGTATATTTATGGACATCTCTTTCTTTAAGTTGGGAAAATTTTCTTCTATGATTTTCTTGAAAATATTTTCTGGACCTTGGAGTCTGGAGTCTTCTTTTTCGTGAATTCCTATTATTCTTAGATTTTGTCTTTTCATAGCATCCTTGATTTCTTAGATATTTTGTGATTGGAACTTTTCTGATTTTACTTTTTCTTTGAGAGAAGTATCCATTTCTGCAAGTATGTCTTCAGCTCCAGAGATTCTCTCTTCCATCTCTTGTATTCTGTTGGTGATGCTTACTTTTGTGGTTCCTGATCTTTTCTCCAAGTTCTCCAGCTCAAGGGTTTTCTCATTTTGTGTTTTCTTTATTGATTCTAATTCTGTTTTCATGCCTTGCACCATTTCTTTCATGTGTTTGAATTTAGATTCCTGTCTCTCTACGATGGCCTCTATTTCTTTTTTCATTTCCTTCTTATATGCCACTAATTTTTCCTCTACTTGTGTATCTATTTGTTTGGCTATGTTTGCCTGTGTTTCTTTAAGGATATTGTCTATTTCTTCTTTCTTTGCCTCCAATTGACTGGCCATCTCTTTGAAAGACTTGTTCATTTCCTCCTTATGAGCCTCAAATAATTGGGCAAGCATGGCTTTAAAATCATTTTCCTGTGCTTCTGCTGAATTGGTGTATCCATCGATTTGGGGGTTTGCTGGTGAAGTCATGATGTCCTGATTTATGTTGGAAGTGTTCTTTCGCCTACCTCTGGCCATTGGCTTATCTGAAACCTTCCCTGTTTGTTTTTGGATTCTGCAGATCAGACTGGTGCTGTCTCTCTCTGGTGTCTGGAGAGTTCTTCAGGAAGCTGAGCACTCTCAGCATGTGCTGAGGACTAGCTGTACCTGTGGGAGGAAAGTACACAGGCGCAAACGGGGCAAATGCAAGCCTGTGTGTGCGCGCGCGCACGTGTGTGTCTGTGTGTGTAAGTGTGCGTGGATGAGTTTCTCGAGGGACAGAGTGATGGCTAATGTTGAACCCTTGAGTGTGTGGGAGGGGCTCTGTACTGTATATGTCGCAGGCGCTAATGATGATCGCAGCGCAATTTCTGGTATTAACTGTCTTAGCTCCTCAATCAGGCCCACAGGGCAGGAACTTCAATGTCCCTAGTGCCACTCTGTTTCCCAAAGTGGGTATGTGGGTGGGAGGGGGGTTCGATGCCTGGCTTCTGATTTAGAAGGACCCAGGATCTGGGGAACTGCAGATTCTCAAGGGTGCACTCACTTACAGGCAGGTCTCTTGGCCGAGATGGTGGTATCCGGGGCTCTCTGCTCTCTGGTTTGGCCCTGCTTCTTTGATGTGTTCAGCCAGTTCTGTGCTGCTGTCACTGCCAGGTTCTGAGGTCTTGCTGCAGCTGGAGATTTCAGGGTGGTCACTTCAGCAGGGATGGGGTAATCAGGCTCTCTGTTCTCTGGTTTGGCCCTGGTTAGTCTTAAACTGGAGGGCTGTGGTGCCCCGCCAGTTCAGTACTGCTCCGCTGCCACGTCCTGCTGTAACTGGAGACTGGCTTGCTAGTCCCAATGCTTTCTGGGAAGTCCTGGGATCTCTTCGTTGTGCTCTCCAAGCTTGGGAGGCCCAGTGCCTGGTGTGTCCAGGTTGTATGATGTTTCTGCCTGGTTTCGGTGAGTATATAGTGTATTCTCTGTCACTGTGGGATTGGGCAGGCAGTACCGTCAGTGATGGCGATCCTGCAGAGCTAGTATGGTGTCTAGCAGATTCGCGCCCTGGGAGAATGGTGCAGCCGCTGCGCGAATCTGGGACTCCGGGGTACGTACTGCTGGCTTTTGTCTGCCGCTAAAGTGGTTGGGGCTCCGTCTCAGCGGTTGTATACCCCAGGCAGTTAGGTCTGCGCTGAGAAAGATGAGTCCGCTGTGCCGCTGTGCCCAGGAGGAAGGAGGTCTGGGGGAAGGGAGTGCAGCAAGAACAAAGGATCTTTTCTCTCCCTCCCCAAGCAAGTCTCCGGGTGACCAGAGGCCAAAGTTTTCACCTCCTGCGATGTTCTCTGGTGTTCAGAAAGCCTCGCTGTGGTTTTCCTGGGTTGGGGGTCCTTCCATTCTCCAACTCAGAAGATCAGGTATCCCACTGCTCAGAAACTGTGTGTGCTAGTCGCCATCTTGGCTCCGCCCGAGAACATTATTTTTAAGAAAATCAAGGTAACAAGAACCTGGCTCTTTGAAAAAAAATCAAGAAGATGGACAAACCCTTATCCAAACTAACTAAAAGACAAAGGGAGAATATACAAATTAACAAAATCAAAAATGAAAAGACATAACAGACACTGAAGAAATCCATAAAATAATCAGATCATACTTTAAAAAATTGTATACCATAAAATTGAAAAAAATAAAAGAAATGGATAGATTTCCCAATAGATGCCATTTACCAAAGCTACGTCTCAATCAGACACACACACACATGCACACACACAAAATTTAAATAGATCTATAATCTGTAACAGAGGCAGTCATTAAAATCTGTACCCTTTGATTTTCCAAAACCCTAGTTTATTTAGGGTTTTTAAATTCTTCTACCTACCTTCTATCCCACTGATCATAGGAAGGGGAGAAAGAAAGTTCTTAGAATAAAGGATTTTGTGGACCTTTTTTAGCAGTATTTCCTTGGGGCAAATACACTCTATGCTTTCCAGATACCAGCATTCCTATCCAATAGACAACACCCAACAACAACATGAATTGGCACAATTCAGCAAAGAAAACAAGACTCCCAAAAAAAACAGAGTCAGCAAAAGCTGCAAGACTCAGCTGGATTGCTACAAGAAGTTGTCTGCTCTGCAGTGTTTCTCTTTGAAAAGTTTAGAAAAATGAAGACCAGCAATGAGTAGCAATACAAATGCATGTCTCCCTGTCTGTGGGCTTCTGTTTATCATAGCCCACACAAAGCTGTTTTACAACCTGAACATGCCATGCCCCTTGCACAGGACAGCTTCTAGCAAAACATCACTGGCTCTCTCATGTGTCAGTTTTCAGCTGGCAAGATGATGTGTCCCTTCATGAGTTTGTTTTTAACTGAGGATAAACTACAAACATTTCAACACAAAAATTTCCAAACCCAGAGACTTGCACATTCACATGGTTTTAGTGCAGAATTTTATTAGACATTCAAAGAAGAGCCAATACCAACACTTCTCAAATTATTCCAAAATATTACAAATGTATATTTCCAAATTCTTTTATGAGGCCAGAGTCACCCTGATATTCAAACCACAAAGATTACACGAAGATTACATAAAGATTACATAAAGACAGAGGATTATAAAAAAACTTCCCTTATAAATATACATAAAATATACTCAATAAAATAATTTCAAATCAATTTTACAAACACATCAAAAAAGATTATTCACCGTATTCAAGTAGGCTTCATCCCAGAAATTCAGGGGTGGTACAAAATATAAAATCTGTCAGTGCAATCTACCATGTAAATATATTGAAAGAAAAAAGTACATTATCAAATCATTATATGCTGAAAAAGGCTTTGAGAAAGTCCAATGCCCCTTCATGATAAAAGTCTTGTGGAGAGTAGAAATACACAGAGTATACACAAACATAATTAGGGAAATTTACAGCAAGCCTATAGCCAACAGCAAATTAAATGGTGAGAAACTCAAAGCAATTCCTCTAAAATCAGGAACAAGACAAGTTTGTCTCCTCTGTCCATATCTATTTAATATTGTACTTGTAGTTCTAGCTTGGACAGTAAGAAAACTGCAAGAGATCAAAGAAATACAAATTGGAAAAATAGTAGTCAAAATGTCAATAATTGCAAAAGATATGATAATATATATGAGAGATTCCAAAAATTCTGTCAGGGAACTCCTACAGTTGATAAATACCTTCTGCAAAATGGCTGGGTACAAAATTACCTAAAAACAAACAAAACAAAAACCAGTAGCTCTCCTATAAACAAATGAAAAATAGGCTGAGGAATATATCAGGAAAACAACACAGTTGTTCACAATAGCCACAAATAATATAAAATATCTTGGGGTAACTCTAACTAAGCAAGCAAAATACTTCTATGACAAAAATGTTACAGAACTTTTCTTTATCTTTAGCAAATGAAATTTAAAGAAATATCAGAAGACAGAAAGATCTCTCATGCTCATGAATGGATAGGATTAACATAGTAAAAATGGCCATCCTTCTAAAAGCAATCTATAGATTCAACATAGTTCCTATCAAAACTTCAACACAATTCTTTTCAAAACTTGGAAAGTCAATACTTAATTTCATATGGAAAAGCAAAAAACAAAACAAAACAAAACAAAACAAAAACAGGATAGCTAAATGCATTCCTGAGCAATATTAGAATTTATGGAGTTATTGCCCTCCCTGATTTCAAATTGCACTACAAAGTCATAGTCATAAAAATCTCATGGCATTTGCATAAAAACAGACATGTCAATTAAATAAAATTAAATCATCGACCCACACATAAATCCACACACCTAAGGACAGTTGCTTTTTTATTATGAAGCTAAAAAGAAACAATGAGAAAAGAAAGCATCTTCAAGAAATTTTGCTGATATAACTGGATATATATATATATATATATATATATATATATATATATGTAGAAGAATTCAAAGAGATCAATATTTGCACAAACTTATGTCCAAGTGGAACAAAATCTCAACATATAAACAGACACATTGAACCTGACAGAAGAGCAAATAAGGAACAGCCTTGAACACATTGACACAGGAGACAATTTCTTAAACAGAATACTGATCAGGCAGGCACTAAGATCAACAATTAATAAATGGTACCTTGAATACTGAAATGCAAAGGACACCATCAATTAGAAAACATGGCAGCCTACAAAAGATTTTCATCAAATGTGCATGCAATGAAGGGCTAATATACAAATTTTAAAAAAGAACTCAATAAATTAGACAACCAGTAACTAAACAATCCAATTAAAAATGGGGCAAAGAAATAAACAGGGAATTCTCAGAAGAGAAATCTAAATGGACAAGAAACATCCTTAGCCTTCAGGGAAATGCCAATCAAAACTAGTTGAAATTCCATCTTGCACCTGTCAGAACAGCCAAGATCAACAAAACAAGTGACAGGCAAAGATGTAGAAAAAGGCAAACACCTATTCATTTTTGTTGGGAAAGCAAACTTTACAACAACTATGTAAATCAATTTGGTGGTTCCTTAGAAATTTTGGTAATTGAGACCTCAAGATACAGCTATACCACTATTGGGCATATAGCCAAAAGACACTCCATCTTACCACAGGGACACTTACTCAACCATATTCATAATGGCTTTAATTCATAATAGCCAGAATCTGGAAATATCCTAGATATTCCTCAATGGAAGAACGGATAAAGAAAATGTGGTATATTTTAAAAATGGAGTATTACTCAGGTTTTAGAAAAAAAATAGGATCATGAAATAGGCAGGAAAATGTATGGAACTGAAAAAAATCTTCCTGAGTTATGAATTATATAAAGTTGATGGGCTGCTTGATCTTTCTGTGGGTTCTCTAGCAACTAGAGGTGGGGCATCTCTAAATTGGGCTCTGTTGCCTGCCTTTGAATCCTTTTCCCCTAGCAGGGCCTTGTCTTGCCTCAAGGGAAGAGGAGGCACTTAGTCCTGATGAGACTTGATGTGCCAATGCAGATTGGTATGCTGTGCAGGGAGACTCCATTCTCTGAGTAAGAAGGGGGAGGGGGATAGTGAAAGTGGATGGGAGGGTTGGAATGGGGAAGAGGTAGTAGACCTGCAATTGTGATGTACAATGAACAAATAAATTAGTGGAATAAAATAAGGACCATGAAATTCACACACAAATGAATTAAACTAGGAAAAAAATTATCCTGAATGTGGTAACCCATACACAGAAAGACAAACATGATATGTATTTAGAAGAAGATATTAGCTGTCAAGTGTAGGATAATCACACTGCAATCCACACAATAAGAGAAGCTGAGTAAAACGAAGCGTTCTAGGTTGGATAGCATGGATATCTTTGGAAAGTGGAAATAAAATAAATATTGAGGGTAGACAGGTAATGGGGCGCATGGTGGGGATAGAAACAGAAAGTGAGAAAGAGGCAGAGGGAGAGAGTATAATGAGAGACAACTTGAGTCTCTGAACATTTAGGCGGTAACATAGAATCCTGGTGCAATGGGATCTTCTGGGAACCTATGAGGGTGAACCTAAAAAACCCTCCTAGTAATAGAGTATATAGAACCTGAACATAAACAGGTAAACAGGTTAAGTTCCCACTTGTGGGACTGGGACACTAACTCAGCCACAAAACCTTCTAGCCACAACCTATTCTCTGTAAGATGTGCTGCAGCAGTGGTGGCAGAGTTTGTGGTTATGGGTAACCAATGACTGGCCTAACTTGAGGACCAAGCCATAAGAGAGTGCCCATGCCTGAAACTTCCTGGATGACCAGGAACCCAAAGGTAGATGCCTCAAAGATCTAGTGTTAAACTATGTAATACTGATTTTTTAAAAAAAGTCAATGAGGTGTCCCGGAGTCCCAGATTCATGCAGCGGCTGCACCATCCTCCCAGGGCGCGAATCTGCTAGACACCATACTAGCTCTGCAGGATCGCCATCACTGACGGTACTGCCCGCCCAATCCCACAGTGACAGAGAATACACTATATACTCACCAAAACCAGGCAGAAACATCATACAACCTGGACACACCAGGCGCTGGGCCTCCCAGTCTTGGAGAGCACAGTGAAGAGACCCCAGGACTTCCCAGAAAGCATTGGGACTAGCGACCCAGTCTCCAGTTACAGCAGGACTTGGCAGTGGAGCAGCACTGAACTGGAGGGGCGCCACAACCCTCCAGTTTAAGACTAACCAGGGCCAAACCAGAGAACAGAGAGCGTGATTACCCCATCCCTGCTGAAGTGACCACCCTGAAATCTCCAGCTGCAGCAAGACCTCAGAACCTGGCAGTGACAGCAGCACAGAACTGGCGGAACACATCAAAGAAGCAGGGCCAAACCAGAGAGCAGAGAGCCCAGGATACCAGGATCTATGCCAAGAGACCTGCCTGTAAGTGAGTGCACCCTTGAGAATCTGCAGTTCCCCAGATCCTGGGTCCTTCTAAATCAGAAGCCAGGCATCGAACCCCCTCCCACCCACATACCCACTTTGGGAAACAGAGGGGCACTAGGGACATTGAAGTTCCTGCCCTGTGGGCCTGATTGAGGAGTTTAGGCAGTTAATGCCAGAAATTGCGCCGCTATCATCTTTAGCACCTGCGACATATACAGTGCAGAGCCCCTCCCACACACTCAAGGGTTCAACATTAGCCATCACTCTTCCCTCGAGAAACATTTCCACGCACACTTACACACACAGACACACACACGCGCGTGCACACACGCTTGCATTTGCCCCGTTTGTGCCTGTGTACTTTCCTCCCACAGGTACAGCTAGTCCTCAGCACACGCTGAGAGTGCTCAGCTTCCTGAAGAACTCTCCAGACACCAGAGAGAGACAGCACCAGTCTGATCTGCAGAATCCAAAAACAAACAGGGAAGGTTTCAGATAAGCCAATGGCCAGGGGTAGGCAAAGAACACTTTCAACATAAATCAGGACATCATGACTTCACCAGCAAACCCCCAAATTGATGGATACTCCAATTCGGCAGAAGCACAGGAAAATGATTTTAAAGCGATGCTTGCCCAATTATTTGAGGCTCATAAGGAGGAAATGAACAAGTCTTTCAAAGAGATGGCCAGTCAATTGGAGGCAAAGAAAGAAGAAATAGACAATATCCTTAAAGAAACACAGGCAAACATAGCCAAACAAATAGATACACAAGTAGAGGAAAAATTAGTGGCATATAAGAAGGAAATGAAAAAAGAAATAGAGGCCATTGTAGAGAGACAGGAATCCAAATTCAAACACATGAAAGAAATGGTGCAAGGCATGAAAACAGAATTACAATCAATAAAGAAAACACAAAATGAGAAAACCCTTCAGCTGGAGAACTTGGAGAAAAGATCAGGAACCACAAAAGTAAGCATCACCAACAGAATACAAGAGATGGAAGAGAGAATCTCTGGAGGTGAAGACACACTAGCAGAAACGGATACTTCTCTCAAAGAAAAAGTAAAATCAGAAAAGTTCCAATCACAAAATATCCAAGAAATCAAGGATGCTATGAAAAGACAAAATCTAAGAATATTAGGAATTCATGAAAAAGAAGACTCCAGACTCCAAGGTCCAGAAAATATTTTCAAGAAAATCATAGAAGAAAATTTTCCCAACTTAAAGAAAGAGATGTCTATAAATATACAAGACACCTACAGAACTCCAAATAGACTAGACCAGAAAAGAAACACATCACGTCACATCATAGTCAAAACACTAAATCTACAGAACAAAGAAAAGATATTAAAAGCAGCAAGGGAAAAAAGCCAAGTAACATATGAAGGTAGACCTATCAGAATCACACCAGACTTCTCATCAGAAACTTTGAAAGCCAGAAGGGCCTGGGCAAGTATCATGGAGACTCTAAGAGATCACAAATGTCAACCCAGACTACTATACCCTGCAAAGCTTTCAATCAACATAAATGGAGAAAACAAAATATTCCATGACAAAACTAAATTTACACAATATCTACACAGCAAACCATCCCTACAGAAGATACTAGAAAGAAAACTCCAATCCAATGAAAACAAATTCACCCAAGAAAACAGGGCATACAGATAATATCCCAACAAAAATGAAAAGAAAACAAGCAATGAAACAGGGTTAGATCACGGACTCCTTTACAAAAGGAACTAACATGCATTGGTCACTATTATCTATCAATATCAGTGGACTCAACTCACCAATAAAAAGACACAGGCTAACAGAATGGTTAAGGAAACAGGATCCAACATTCTGTTGCATCCAAGAAACACACCTATGCAACAAAGACAAACACTACCTCAGAGTAAAGGGCTGGAAAACTGCTTTTCAAGCAAACGATTCCAGAAAACAAGCTGGAGTAGCCATCCTATTATCTAATAAAATAGACTTTCAACCCAAGTTAATCAAAAAAGATAAGGAGGGCCACTATATTCTCATCAAAGGAAAAATCCACCAAGAGGACATCACAATCTTGAATATCTATGCCCCAAATACAAGAGCACCGACATTCATAAATGAAACATTATTAAAGCTTAAATCATACATTGATCCTAATACCTTAATAGTGGGAGACTGCAACACTCCACTCTCACCAAGGGACAGATCAACTAGACAGACACCAAATAGGGAAATAAAAGCACTCACAGAATCCCTAAATCAAATGGACCTAATAGACGTCTACAGATCGTTTCACCCAAACTCAAAAGAGTACACCTTCTTTTCAACACCGCATGGAACCTTTTCCAAAATAGACCATATAGTGGGTCACAACCTCAACAGATACAAAAGGATTGTAATAATCCCTTGTATACTATCTGACCACCATGGACTAAAGCTAGACATCAACAACAAGAGAAACAACAAAAAGCCGACACGCACATGGAAACTGAACAACTTACTACGCAATGACAGCCTGGTTAAGGAAGAAATAAAGAAAGAAATTAAAGACTTCCTAGAATTTAATGAAAAGGAAGGCACAACATACCCAAATTTATGGGACACATTGAAAGCAGTGCTCAGAGGAAAATTTTTAGCACTAAGTGCCTGCAAGAAGAAATTCGTAACATCACATACAAACAACTTAATGGCCCAACTGAAAACCCTAGAAAAAAAAAAAAAAAAAAGAAGCAGATACACCCAAGAGGAGCAGAAGGCTGGAAATAATCAAACTAAGGGATGAAATCAATCAACTAGAAACAAATAAAACTATCCAAAGAATCAATGAAACAAAAAGCTGGTTCTTTGAGAAAATCAACAAGATAGACAAACCCTTAGCCAAACTAACTAA
Organism: Meriones unguiculatus; assembly: GCF_030254825.1. Classification (NCBI taxonomy): domain Eukaryota; kingdom Metazoa; phylum Chordata; class Mammalia; order Rodentia; family Muridae; genus Meriones; species Meriones unguiculatus. The sequence goes on along the minus strand of NC_083353.1, from coordinate 25,447,470 downwards.
AAAGCAGAGAGAAACTATCCAGATCAGCAAAATCAGAAATGAAAATGGGGAAATAACCACAGACATTGAGGAAATCCAAACAATTATTAGGTCATACTACAAAAGCCTATATGCCACAAAATTTGAGAATCTAAATGAAATGGATAATTTTCTTGAAAGATTCCATCTACCAAAACTAAATCAAGATCAGGTAGAAAGACGGAATAGCCCTATATCTCCCAAGGAAATCGAAGCAGTCATTAACAGTCTCCCCTCCAAAAAAAGCCCTGGACCAGATGGCTTCAGCGCAGAATTCTACAAGACCTTCAAAGAAGTGCTAACTCCAATTCTCCTCAAGCTATTCCACAAAATAGAAACAGAAGGAACACTACCAAACTCATTCTATGAAGGCACAGTCACCTTAATACCTAAACCACACAAAGACCCAACAAAAAAGAGAACTCCGGGCCTATCTCTATAATGAACATTGACGCAAAAATACTCAATAAAATACTTGCAAACCGAATCAAGAACATATCAAAGATATCATCCACCATGACATAGTAGGCTTCATCCCAGGCATGCAAGGGTGGTTCAACATACGGAAATCCATCAATGTAATCCACTACATAAACAAACTGAAGGAGAAAAAAACACATAATCATCTCCTTTGATGTCGAAAAAGCATTTGAAAAACTCCAACACCCATTCATGTTTAAAGTCTTGGAGAGATCAGCGATACAAGGCACATACCTAAACATAGTAAAGGCAATATACAGCAAGCCTCTAGTCAACATCAAACTCAATGGAGAGAAAATTAAATCAATCCCACTGAAATCGGGGACAAGAAAAGGCTGTCCATTTTCCCCATATCTCTTCAACATAGTACTTGAAATCCTAGCCAGAGCAATAAGACAACTAAAGGAGATCAAGGGGATACAAATCAGAAAGGAAGAGGGCAAAGTGTCACTATTTGCAGATGATAGGATAGTATACATGAGCGACCCCAATAATTCAATGAGAGAACTCCTTCAGCTGATAAACACCTTCAGCAACGTGGCAGGATACAAAATCAACTCAAAAAAATCAGAAGCCCTCCTATATACCAAAAACAAAAAGGCTGAGGAAGAAATTAGGGAAACAACACCCTTCACAATAGCCACTAATAACATAAAGTACCTTGGTGTGACTGTAACCAAACAAGTGAAAGACCTGTTTGAGAAAATCTTCAAGTCTCTGAAGAAAGAAATTGAAGAAGATATCAGAAGATGGAAAGATCTCCCGTGCTCATGGATTGGTAGGATTAACATTGTGAAAATGGCCATACTGCCAAAAGCAGTCTACAGATTCAATGCAATTCCCATCAAAATACCAACTCAATTCTTTACAGACCTTGAAAAAAAGATTCTCAGCTTCATATGGAGAAATAAAAAACCCAGAATCTCCAAAACGATCCTGTACAACAACAGATCATCTGGAGGTATCTCCATCCCTGATCTCAAGCTGTACTACAGGGCAATAGTAATAAAAACTGCATGGTATTGGCGTAGAAACAGAAAGGAGGATCAATGGAACCACATAGAAGACCCAGAAATCAATCCACATACATATGAATACTCGATATTTGACAAAGAAGCCAAATCCATTCAATGGAAAAAAGACAGCATCTTCAACAAATGGTGCTGGACCAACTGGATGTCTACATGCAGAAAAATGAAAATAGATCCATATTTATCACCCTGCAGAAAACCAAAGTTAAAGTGGATCAAAGACCTCAACATAAAACAAGATACCGAAATCAAGTGGAAATAAAAGTGGGGAACAGCCTAGAACTCATTGGCACAGGAGACAACTTCCTGAACAGAACACCAACAGCACAGGCTCTAAGAGCAACAATCAATAAATGGGACCTTATGAAACTGAAAAGTTTCTGTAAAGCAAAGGATACCGTCATCAAAACAAAATGACTTCCTACAGATTGGGCAAAAATCTTCACTAACCCTGTATCTGACAGAGGACTAATATCCAGTATATACAAAGAACTAAAGAAGCTGAAAAGCAGCAAACCAAGTAATCCACTTAAAAAATGGGGAACAGAGCTAAATAGAGAATTCTCGACAGAGGAATATCGAATGGCAGAAAAACACTTAAAGAAATGCTCATCCTCATTAGTCATCAGGGAACTGCAAATCAAAACAACCCTGAGATATCACCTTACACCCATCAGAATGGCCAAGATGAAAAACTCAAGCGATAACACATGCTGGAGTGGTTGTGGAGAAAGGGGAACCCTCCTCCACTGCTGGTGGGAATGTAAACTGTTACAACCACTCTGGAAAGCTATCTGGCACTTTCTAAGACAATTAGGAATAGTGCTTCCTCAAGACCCAGCTATACCACTGCTAGGTATATACCCAAATTCATTCAAGTACACAAAAGGGATGCTTGCTCAACCATGTTTATAGCAGCTTTATTTGTAATAGCCAGAACCTGGAAACAACCCAAATGTCCATCAACGGAGGAATGGGTACAGAAATTGTGGTATTTTTACACAATGGAATACTGCTCAGCAATCAAAAAGGAGGAAATCATGAAATTTGCAGGCAAATGGTGGGATCTAGAAAAGATCATTCTGAGTGAAATATCCCAGAAGGAGAAAGACAAACATGGGATATACTCACTCATCTAGACCTATAAGATATGATAAACATAATGAAATCTATACACCTAAAAAAGATAATCAATTGAGCAGACATGGGGTAAGATGATCAATCCTCATTTAGAAAGACAGATGGGATGTGCATTGAATGTATGACAGGAGTCTACTGAGCGCATCTGAAAGACTGTAACTAGCAATGTTTTCAAAGAAAAGACTCATGACCAAACCTTTGGCAGAGTACAGGGAATCACAAGAAAGAAGGGGAGTTAGTCTGATGGGGAAAGGATAGGAGCTCCACAAGGACCAAATATATCTGGGCACAGGGTCTTTTCTGAGACTGACATTCAACCAAGGACCATGTATGGATATAACCTAGAACCTCCACTCAGATGTAGCCTGTGGTAGCTCAGTAACCAATTGGTTTCCCAAAGTGAGGGGAACAAGGACTATTTCTAACAGGAACTCAATGACTGGCTCTTTGGTCTCCCCACCCCCGAAGGGAGGAGCAGTCCTGTTAGGCCACAGAGGAGGGCTTTGCAGCCAGTCCTGAAGATACCTAATAAAACAGGATCAGATGAATGGGGAGGAGGTCCCCCCTATCAGTGGACTTGGAAAGGGGCACGGTGGAGATGAGAGAGGGAGGGAGGGACTGGGAGGGAATGAGGGATCAGGACACGGCTGGGATACAGAGTTAATAAAATGTAACTGATAAAAAAAATAATAATAAAATAAAAAAGTCAATGAAATGATAGCTTACAATATTCTGCTATATTCATAGATGCTGCCTAGTTCAATAGTGATCAGAGGGGGAGCCCCCATAGTGAAGGGAGCAAATACAGTAATCTACATCCAAACATTAGGGTTAACTCAGGGAGCCGGGAGAAAGAGGAGGAGGACGGAGGATTGTTGGAGCCAAAAAGTTCAAGGACACCACGAGAACATGGCCTAATAAGTCAACTAAGGAGAATTCATAAGGAGGGCAATGAAATACTCCAAAAGACACAGACTGAAGTGTTGTATAAAGTTATTAATATTTATGATGGGTTTAACTTCTGGTATTGCTGCTGTTAATCCTCAGCAGCTGTAAAACCAAATCACCACACAGAGACTGGGTTTTTAGTTAACCTAGAACACAATGCTGGGCAATATTTACTCCCTCCTAAACCTCCATGCCCTCAGTTTCCTAACATTTAGATTTCCCACATTTTACTTGCTTTTTGTGAAATCTTAGGTCTGGTTCATGCTCCAAGTCCTCCAAGCTCTCCTCCCGCTCTGCTCTCCTAGTGCATCCCTCTCCTCGAGCTCCTCCTCGTTCTCTAGCTCCTCCCCTCTTTCCTGTCCTCTGGCTCCTCCCATTGCACAACATTGTATCCAGCTGCTTTATTTGTGTCCTGTTTACACAAGAGCTGGGACAGGATGCTTATAGTGAGTATCACAATGCAATATCCAAATTGAAACCAGAGAGTTGTGGGTGGGGAAATCAGCATTTGAATTAACAAGGGTAAGGCATATACATTTTAAAAGAACATTATACCAACATTTCCCCTTTAAGTCCAATAAAGGCTCTTTTTCTTTCAATACAACAATAATTATGAAATTATGAAAACTGTTAGGTAAGATCTACACATGCAATGTCTAGTCCATGTGTAGTTAGCACATGGAGAGGGTATCTTAGGAGAAAGTGTCTGATTATCCTATCTATCTTGATAAGTTTAAAATTCTATACTTAAATTAACTTTTATCCTTATTGGTATTAAATATATATAAAGATTTCTTAATTTCTAAGCAACTTAAGCTTAAATGTGGTACTGTAATTATTTGTTCTTCAACCCCATCAGAGACTTGAGACGGAATAAAATTAGTTATGAGAGTAAATAGGAAGTGCATGTTAGCAGCTTCCAAAAAATAAAAAAATTGACAGAGACAGTTTGCTGCTGAACAGTTAGTCACCCATAACTCTCTATAACATTGGAGCATCATCTTCAGCCTTCTGGCTCAGAATATTTTGACAGACATATACGTGAAGCAGGAACTTTTTAGGACTTGCTTACCCTGTCTTGGCAGAGTTTGGCAGTTGACTTGTCCTGCATTTAAGCTTGCCCATTTTAGGCAGAATTTGTCTGTTGTGAAGCGAGGGTATTTTCTTTACCCGAGTGGCTTGTTTGCCACATTTGAAGCCATCTCCATATGGAGGTTCTTTGATGCTCATTATCTTCTTTCAGGTAGGTGGGGTGCTGCCAGGAAATGACTTGTCTCATTGTCAAAGAATCTTTAAAATAATAAGAACATTTTAAATGCCATATTCTGTAGGTCTCCGAAGTTTTTGAAGACTACCTATCTTTATGTAATCGCTTTGTATACAAAATCATATTTATCTGTCAAACCTACAAGATATACTCCTGTGACAAATTAAACTAGTGTCTGACATGACTTTGAGTTGAATAACTAACAATTAACTTGTATACCTAATATCCTAACCAACTTTTAATAGTAGTTTAAAAATATTGGAAGTAACCTTGACTTTTTATCAATATACTAAAGCTTATACCAATGTATTAAAAATACTTATTTTTGCATCAATATGCAAAATCCTATACCAGAGTTAAAATTAACCTTATTTGTGAATAACAAATAAAACCTTAAGTTGAGTAGATTCAATAATCTACCCTTTTTCTATTTCTATAAAATATCCCTGTATATTCCTTGTTTCACTTGGAATAAGACCATTAATAATAAACATCTCCCAATGACAATAAAATTTTGTAGCCATATCAAACAACCAAAAACATACCCAGCCCCCTTTAAAGGAAATTGGACGCCATTCTCATGAGTTTCTTCTAGCTGACATTGTGGACATGTAGAAATCCTATAGGGGGCCCAAATAAAAATGGTTAATTAAGCAAGTAATAACATTTGTGGTCCAATAACATTTGAATGTTGAGAAATTTCAGGCTTAATAAAAGTCTTTTTTGGAACAGTCCACAATGCTGGACCAGTTAAAATTAGTGGCTTTCTTCAAAGTTCTTTTGGGAGCAGGCTTTGATGTGAAACGGCAGTTGAAGAAGTTGAGGCAGGTACAAGCAGAATGCTGGAACGTGCAAGATGCTGGAACAGATGTGTCAGTTTCTCAACATGCTGAAGAATGATTCTGTTAGGTTTGCTCTAGCATCTCTGTTGTCTAGTTCTTTTGTTCTGCAAACATATAATTTCTCACAAGCATTATAGAGTTCTAAAATTATAAATGTATGAGAGGTGCAGGATGAAACTAAAATGTAAGCCAATTTTATCTATGCAAATTAAAAGGTTAGCATAATACATTTTGAGGATATTATAGCCAAGAATTACTGGCCAAGTATTGATGGAGTTCTGACTGGAGACATTTTTTATGTCTGTCAGTTTCAGAGGTATTTCCAGGTAAAGGGATTATCAATTTATGTTACCTGTTCTGTTTGATCTTGATTTCTCTCCTCTTCTGAGTGGCTAAGGTCTTCCGGTGGTCTTCCACTGTCATTTCTGATTTTTATTAGTTTTGAAGGAACCCATAATTTCTCTTCTCCTGCATGAACATAAGCAAAACCTCTTCCCCAGCGTAACACATTCCCCACTCTCCACTGTGAAGTTAGGGTATCTTTGAAATATATAGGCTGACATAATTCAGCAGTTTTTTCTATAACCCAGTGTCTCTCCGCAGCTGTTGTTTGTTGTTCATTAACATTTAAGAAATTTAAGGTCAACAAAGCATTATGTAATCTGTCTCTGGGGGTTTTTAATACCCCTCTCTGTTTGTTAAGCATGTCCCTTAAAGTACGATTGGATCTTTCAATAACTGCTTGACCAGTAGGATTGTGAGGTATACCTGTGACATGCTTCATCTTGTAATATGTAAACAATCCTTCCATTTTATTAGAGACATACGCTGTAGCATTATCAGTCTTAAATTGTTTAGGTATGCCCATAATTGCCATCACTTCTAATAAATGGGTAATAACTGAATCAGCCTTTTCAGAGCTTAAGGCTGTTGCCCACTGAAACCCTGAATATGTGTCTATAGTATGGTGCACATATTTCAATTTACCAAACTCTGTAAAATAAAGCATGTCCATGTGCCAAATTTCATTTCTTTGGTTACCTTTAGGGTTACTTCCTGCAGGGAGTGGAGTTTGGCTATATAAAGAACAAGCTGGGCATTTTCTCACAATGTCTTTGGCTTGTTGCCAAGTGATAGAAAAGTCTCTTTTTAAACCTTTGCTGTTAACATGGTGTTTTTTATGAAATTCTGAGGCCTCTAACACGCTTCCTATCAATAGTTCATCAATTTCATCATTGCCTTGTGCTAGAGGACCTGGTAAACCTGTATGAGATCTGACATGTGTTATATACAATTGATTATTTCTATTTCTGATTACTGGTTGTAATTGAAGGAAGAGTGAAGTTAAGTCTGAATTATCCTGAATTAGATCAGCAGTTTCTATATGCAGAACAACTCTTTCTGCATATTGAGAGTCAGTGACTATATTAAGAGAGTCCTGAAAATCTGATAACACCAAGAGAATTGCATATCATTCTGATTTTTGAACTGAATCATATGGACTCTCCACCACTTTACTCAGATTTTCTGACTTATAACCTGCCTTTTTTGATTTATTGGCATCTGTATAAAATGTGGGAGCTCCAGAAATTGGAGTTCCTTTTACTATATGAGGGAGAATCCAATTGGTTTTTTTATAAACTGAAGTCGCTTGCTTTTTGGGTATTTGTTGTTGATTTCTCCCAAAAATTCACACCAAGCTCTTTGCCAATATTCGTTGTCTGCCCATAATGACAAAATCTCAGCATTGGTAAAGGGCACCACAATTTCAGCTGGATCTATTCCAGCCAGTTGACGAAGTCTCATTTTTCCTTTTAGGATCAATTCAGAAACCTTTTCTATATAGGTTTTTAGTTTTTTGTTTTGTTTGTGTGCCAAAAATATCCATTCTAAAATATAGTCCTCCCTCTGCATAAGAATTCCTGTGGGAGAATGAGTGGAGGGCAAAATAACCAAAATACAGGCCCTCTTTGGATCAATACGGTCTATACATGCATCTTGTAATTTCCTTTCTACCAGAGCCAATTCCTTTTCAGCTTCAGCTGGTAACGTTCTTGGACTATTTAAGTCCTTATCACCCTGTAAGGTTTGAAATAAGTTACTTAGCTCTTGAGTAGCTAAAGCAAGGGTAGGCCGTAGCCAGTTAATATCTCCCAGCAATTTTTGAAAATCATTAAGAGTTCTTAGCTGTTTTTTTCTAATTTGTACTTTTTGTGGTCGAATTTTCTGTAGACCTATTTTATATCCTAGGTAATTAATAGAATCTCCTCTTTGTATTTTTTCGGGAGCAATCTGTAATCCCCAACAAGGCAAAGTTCTATTTATTTTATCAAAAATATTTTCTAAGGTTTTCATATCTGAATCAGCTAATAAAATATCATCCATATAGTGGTAAATTATGGATTGAGGAAACTGCTTACGAATTACCTCCAACAGTTGTTGTACAAAATATTGGCACAAAGCAGGACTGTTTAACATCCCCTGTGGTAAGATCCTCCAGTGATACCTCTTTATTGGACATCTTCTATTCAAAGTGGGTACTGAGAAAGCAAACCTTTCCCTATCATGTTCATGTAAAGGAATTGTGAAAAAGCAATCCTTTAAATCAATCACTATAATAGGCCATTCTTTAGGTAACAAGGAAGGCAGTGGGATTCCAGATTGTAACGATCCCATTGGCTGAATAATTTTGTTAATTGCTCTTAGATCTGTTAACATCCTTCATTTGTCAGATTTCTTTTTGATGACAAATACCGGAGAATTACAAGGGCTGTTGGACTCCTCTATATGTTGAGCCTCCAGCTGTTCCAGGACTAGCTGTTCTAGTGCCAGTAATTTTTCTTTACTCATAGACCATTGTTCAATCCATATAGGTTGGTTAGCCAACCACCTCAGTGGTAAGGCTGTGGGAATTTTATTAGCAGTGGCTTCCTAACAGGCAGTTGAAGAGACGGCCTCTGCTGTATTTTGTTTATGGACAGCCTGGACAGTCTGAAACTGTTTTTGATGACATTTTTTTTAATAATTTTAGCTTCTTTATCAGGAGTATTACCTCTTTTTTGGCTTGTCTCAGAACTTGGGGGGATGTTAATCTGGGTCTTCCATTGTTGTAACAGATCTCTTCCCCATAAGTTTATGGCTATCTCAGCCACGTATCGTTTTAGTTTTCCTATTTGACCTCCTGGTCCTATACATTTAAGCCGTTTAACACCTAACACTTTGTTTCACTTTAGATAAATTCCCAACTCCTTGGAATTGAATATCCACCTCCTGAAGTGGCCAATTTGGAGGCCAGGATTTACAAGTAAGAATTGTGACATCAGCCCCAGTATCTACCAAGCCTTCAATTTCAATATTATTTAAAATTATCTTTAACTTTGGCCTTTGATCATTTATAGAGGTTTGCCAATATATTTGTTTTTTGTTCTCCTGGTTTTTTGATTTATCTATAGAATCTGGTTTGGCCTCACTGTCCAAGTTTTTAATGTTTATTCCCAGAGCAGTGGTGTTTAATTTTCTTGTGGAGGAGTATCCCTGTCCTGTTCTGGGGCCTGCAAGAGGCCCCCTTGGGCGTTTTTTGATAAAGGATTACCCCATTTATCTATGAATGCTCTAATTCACTAGGCCAGTGACGACCCTTGCCACATCTTCTGCATATTCTAGGAAGCATAGGCTCCCTTCTTGAATTATATTGGTTTTCCTGGTAATTTCTTCTGTAGTAATCTCGCCCATCACAATTACAACATCTCCCAAGGTCTTTTGAGGTAGCTTCTCTTACCAAGGTCAAATTGGGTGAATGAGGTCTAATATCAATCATATTTCTAATCCATTCGTCTATTGGAGCAGATCTTGCTCTTAATGGCCTTATTGCCTCTTTGCATTCAGTATTAGCATTTTCAAAAGCTAAAGATTCTATTAGTGCTTTTCTAGCTAGTGGATCTGATATACTTCTATCCACAGCTGAAGTCAATCTTTGTGAAAAGTTAGTAAATGTTTCACTTGGACCTTGTATGACCTGGGAGAATGGCTCAAGCCTTTTTCCTGATTCCTCAACCTTGTCCCAAGCATTTCAGGCTGCTAAGCGACATAATGCTAAGGTTTCTTCGTTATATACAGCTTGTATCTCTGTGTCAGCATACTGGCCATCACCAAGCAGCTGTTCCTTAGAAACACCAACACCTCTGGCTCTATTTTTGGGTGCTATCTCTCTAGCCTCTTCTCTCCACCATGATAGCCACTGTAAATATGGCCCAGGTTCTAATATTGCCTTTGCCATATCCTCCCAATCCTTGGGGATTACTCTACTTTTGATTGACCAGGAAGTCAACATTTGTTTTACAAATGGTGAATGCATTCCAAAATTAGTAACACTTTCCTTAAATTTCCTCAGATCTAGCACTTCCACAGGGCGCCATTCAGCTTCATGATAATTCAGTGGATGATCATCATCTGCTGGTTTCTGCTGTATAGTGACTGGATAAGCCAACGTTGGTTTTCTAAACACCTTTGGTTGGCTTTCTTTATTTTTGTCTTTTGCCTCTACCTGAGTATTTTCTTTACTTAGTATTCTAAACTCTTCTCTTAAGGTCTGCACCCATATTTCATACCTATCTCCCTGTTGTTTGTTTTGTTCAATAATCTCTTGAATCTCTTGTTTTATGCTTCTCTTCCAACTTTTAATTTTTTCTTTATATTGTTCTAGTTGTTCTTTGTGCTGTTCCAGTATCTTTTCTAAAACCTCTGCCCTATCTTCCTGTAGTTGATTGCGTTCTGTAAGTTTTTGTATCTCTTGTTTTTGGTCCTGTTTCCAGTCTTCATTTTTTCCTTTATGTTGTTCTAGTTGTTCTTTGTGCTGTTCCAGTATCTTTTCTAAAGCCTTTGCCTTCGAGAAGACATAAAAGGCTAATGCAATGATTAAGGTTAAATTGAGGACTATGAATGTAAGCATAGTTACAATTTCTAGACTTTCCTTTATTTCAGTCTTAAAACCATAGAATAGATTATCAGCCAAGCTCCAAGAAATCTGTTTTATTGTTTCTTCCATCCTGTTAGACTGTAGTGGCAGCTAGTTTTGTTAGGGAAGTCTCAGGTCTGCCCACAGTAGGCTGCCTTTTGCTCCAAGGCCTGTTTAAGAGTCTCTCTTAAAGAGACAGTAACTGACCTGAGAGTTTTTAGATTTTAAGTTTGGTTTACATCACTGGGAGCTTATTCCCCCCACCAAATTATGATAAAGTATGATTTAAAGGGTGTGGATTCTTAGATTAGTTGGGCGCCATTTGTTGTATAAAGTTATTAATATTTACTATGGGTTTAACTTCTGGTATTGCTGCTGTTAATCCTCAGCAGCTGTAAAACCAAATCACCACACAGAGACTGGGTTTTTAGTTAACCTAGAACACAATGCTGGGCAATATTTACTCCCTCCTAAACCTCCATGCCCTCAGTTTCCTAACATTTAGATTTCCCACATTATACTTGTTTTTTGTGAAATCTTAGGTCTGGTTCATGCTCCAAGTCCTCCAAGCTCTCCTCCCACTCTGCTCTCCTAGAGCACCCCTCTCCTCGAGCTCCTCCTCGTTCTCTAGCTCCTCCCCTCTTTCCTGTCCTCTGGCTCCTCCCATTACACAACATTGTATCCAGCTGCTTTATTTGTGTCCTGTTTACACAAGAGCTGGGACAGGATGCTTATAGTGAGTATCACAATGCAATATCCAAATTGAAACCAGAGAGTTGTGGGTGGAGAAATCAGCATTTGAATTAACAAGGGTAAGGCATATACTTTTTAAAAGAACATTATACCAACACTGAAGCAACATCATGGAGCCTGCATGGGTCTGAGCTTGGTCTTCTGTGTACATGCTGTGGTTGTTTGATTTGGGGGTTTTTGTGGAACTCCTAAGAGTTGGAGTAGGGTATCTCTGACTCTTTTGGATGTCAACATTTTTTTCCTCCAACTGAGTTGCTTTGTCCAACCTTGATACGATGGTTTATGCATAGTCTTATAGAATTTTGGTATGCCTTGTTCAGCTAATATCACTGAAGATTTGCTCTTTTCTCAAGGGAAATGGAGGAGCAATGAATATTGCAGAGAAGGGATGGGGGTTGAAAAAAGAGGAAGAAAAGGAGGAATCAGTCAAGATGTATTGTAAGAGGGAAGAATAAAGAACAAGGAAAAAAAGAAATTATAGACAAACTTTAAAACTCCCACAAAATTAACTCAAAGTGACCTCTCAAGTGTAAGTGTTTTTGAACCACCAGATACTAATATTTCTTTTGAACAAAGAAGTCCCATGGTCTAGATTTATCTCTCAAATGGATATGATCAGAAAGGTCTGCCTTGGCTCTGTAGTCATTCATATTCCGTTTTGGTTTCTGGCAAAACTAGAATCAGTGAAGTGCACACACAAAATGACATTGAAGAATAATTTAATGTCTGCTTCCTGCCACAAAAACTATGTCACAAGTTGTGGAAAATGCCTTATCCACTCTCTCAATTCCACGAACACCTGCAGAACCTCTGCAGCTGAGAAACTCCTTTCGTCCTTGGACCTGAAGCTAAGTAACAAGTAGTACTCAAGGTAGGAAGCTTGAATCTCATTGAGAAGGTAGAATAAAAGAGACATCTGATATCTGTGGTGGATATGGATGGGGAATCCAGTGGAAGAAGGGGTTGAAAGGAGAATAGGAGAGAAGTGTGTGGAGGATGGCTGAAAAGAAAACTGGAGTTAGTGGATTGTGGATGGAGGAGTAGCACTGGCACAGGCAGTAATCTAGTACAGTGGAAAATTCCGGGAATCTATGAGGGTGACTCTGGCTAAGATTCCCTTGTGATAGGACCTATGGAGCCTAAACAAGCTATCTCCTCTAAGCAGGCAAGATGTCATCCTGCCTATAAGCTGTACAGAGACAAGAACCTAGCATAACTGTCATCAGAGTGGCTTCACCCCCTAACTCATGGAAACAGATGCAAAAACATGCAGACAAACATTAGGTGGAGTTGGGAATTCCTATGGAAAAAAAGGAAGAAGAATTGTAGGAGGCAGAGGGGTCAAAGACACCGCAAGAAAACCTATAGAATCAACTAACCTGGGCCAATAAAAGCTCAAAGAGAGTATGCCTTGGAAGGACCAAGACCCGCTGCACACATGCAACAGTTGTGTAGCAAGGTCTTCATGTCAGACTCCTAATAGTTAGAGCAGGAACTGTCTCTGACTCTGTTGCCTGCCTTTGAATCTCTTTACCTAACTGGATCACATTGACTGGCCTCAATAGGAGAAGCTGTGCCTAGGCAACTGCAACTTGAAATGCCAAGGTTGCTTGTTGTCATTAGGAGGCCTTCCCTTTTCTGAAGAATAGGAGAGGAGGAATTACTGGGGAAAGGTGAGAGAGAAGGACTAAGAGGTGAAGAAGAAAGAAAATCTGTGCTTGGGATGTAAAGAAAAATAACTAATTAATTAATTAATTAAAAACATATCAGAATGCCTCAATAACACTTAAACAGCACTACATAAAAGTATATACAAATGAATAATGGAGAGAGGGCATCTGCAAACAGAACTTAAAACATGGAGTTATTTACTATATCATAGAAGCAGAATGTGAAATCAGAGAGAGAAATTAGGACTGTAGAGATATTATAGAGAATGAAAACTTTAAATAAATAAACAAAATATATATCCAAAATTATTTCTTAAGTACATGAGTGTCCTGAAACAGCACATCATTCTTCAGTGACGGGGTCCAGAAGGGAATGTACCAGGGGATGAGAAAGACTGGTAAAATACAAGGAAGAAAAGATAAAAGCTTGGGTAGAGAGGTCTCATGCCATGCAAGCTTCTTAAGAAGAACATTGTCTCCACTACTTCCAGGTAAAAATAGAAGGAAATGGGGGATGTTTATGAAGACAGCAGAAACAAGCATACTGTAGAATAAACACACAAGGAAGTTAAACAGTGCTGCTTAAGGGGAACACACAGGGTATTTCAAAAACTTTCTGATCTAGCCCACTGCAGCCTTGGAATTGAAAACAACAGCCCTATGTGGAGAGAAGAGTTGGAGGTCTCAGGAACAGAAGTGAACCCTCCCCAAATGTCCTGGCACCAGAGCATGACCAATTCTCCCAAACATATTCTTGGTTTTGGAGAAGGAGCTCTCTTAATTTCACTGTAACTCAGAGCCCTACAAAAAGTGTCGAAGGCCTAGGCCCCAGGCTGTTACTAGAAAAGCAGGATCCTAAGTTTGAGAAGGAGCTATGTTCCTCCTCTACATATGAAGGATTCAGGGAAAGCCTTGCTTGATCAGGCAGTTGGGTCAGAGAAGAAATAAAGAAAGAAATTAAACACTTCCTAGAAATCAATGAAAATGAAGGCACAACATACTCAAACTTATGGGACACAATGAAAGCAGTGCCAAGAGGAAAGTACATAGCACTCTGTGCCTTTAAGAAGAAATTCAAATCATCTCATTCAAGCAACTTAATGGCTCACGTAAAAGCCCTAGAATAGAAAGAAGCAGACACACCAAAGAGGAGTAGACAGCTGGAAATTATCAAACACATGGTTGAAATCAATAAATTAGAAACAAATAATACAATTCAAAGAATCAATGAAACCAAGAGCTGTACCTTTGAGAAAATAAAAAAAGATATACAAACCCTTAACCAAGCTAACTAAAAGGCAGAGAGACACTATCCAAATCAACAAAATCAGAAATGAAAAGGGGGACATAACCACAGACACCAAAGAAATCCAAACAATAGTTATGTCTTACTTCAAAAGCCTATATGCCACAAAATTTGAAAATCTAAATGAAATGTGCAATTTTCTTGACCAATTCCACATGCCAAAGCTGAATCAAGACCAGGTAAATCAGTTGAATAGCCCTTCCCCTAAGGAAATAGAAAATGTCAACAGAAGTCCCCCATGCAAAAAAAAAAAAAAAAAAAAAAAAAAAGCCCAGGGCAAGATGGTTCCAGACCTTCAAAGAAGAGCAAACACCAATACTCTTCAAACTATTCCACAAAATAGAAACAAAAGGAACACTACCAAACTTATTCTATGAAGCCACAGTCACCTTGGTACCTAAACCTTTTGAAGACCCAACAAAGAAAGAGAATTTCAGGCCAATCTCCCTCATGAACATTGATGCAAAAATACTCAACAAAATACTTGCAAACCGAATCCATGAACACATCAAACATCATCGACTATGACCAAGTAGGCTTCATCCCAGGCATGCAGGGGTGATTCAATATATGGAAATCCATCAATGTGATCCACCAAATAAACTGAAAGAAAAAAATGCATGGTAGTCTCTTTAGATGCTGAAAAGGCATTTGACAAAATCCCACATCCATTCATGTTGAAAGTCTTGGAGAGATCAGGGATACAAGGCACATACCTGAACATAGTAAAGACAACACACAGCAAGCCTATAGCCAACAATAAACTCAATGGAGAGAAACTTAAATCAATCCCACTGAAATCCAGGACAAGGCAAGACTGCCCACTCTCTCCATATCCCTTCAACATTGTTCGTAAAATCCTTCCTAGAGCATTTAGACAATTAAAAGAGAACAAGGAAATACAAGATGATATGATAGTACACCTGAGTGACTCCAAAAATTCTACTAGGGAACTCCTACAGCTGATTCACAGCTTCAGCGAAGTGGCTGGATATAAAATTAACTCAAAAAAATCAGTAGCCTTCCTGTATACAAAAGACAAAAGGTCTGAGAAAGAAATTAGAGAAACAACACCCTTCACAATAGCCACAAAGGACATAAAGTACCTTGGTCTGAAACTAACCAAGCAAGTCAAAGACTTGTATGAAAAATATTTTCAGTCTCTGAAGAAAGAATTGGAAGAAGATATCAGAAGATGGAAAGATCTCCCATACTCATGGCTTGGCAGGATTAATATATTAAAAATGGCCATTTTACCAAAAGCAATCTACAGATTCAATGCAATTCCCATCAAATTACCGACACAATTCTTTACATCCTTAAAATAAAAATTCTCACCTTCATTTGGAACAACAGGAATCCCAGAATTGCTAAAATAATTCTCTACAATAAAAGATTTTCAGGAGGTATCTCCATCCCTGATCTCAAGCTGTACTATAGAGCAATAATAAAACCTGCATGGTACAGGCACAGAAACAGACTGGTGGATCAATTGAATTGAATAGAAGACCCTGAAATAAACTCACACATTTACGGATACCTGATTTTTGACAAAAATGACCTCATTGGCACAGAAGACAACTTCCTGAACAGAATACCAACAGCACAGGCTCTAAGAGCAACTATCAATAACTGGGACCTCATGAAACAGAAAAGCTTCTGTAAAGCAAAGGACAATGTCCTCAGAACAAAATGACTGCCTACAGATTGGGAAAGGATCTTCACTATCCCTTTATCTGACAGAAGACTAATTTCCAGTATATATAAGTACCTCAAGAAGTTAAACAGGATTTCCTCCTTTTTGATTGCTGAGTAGTATTCCATCATGTAAAAATACCACAATTTCTCTATCCATTCCTCCATTGATGGACATCTGGGTTGTTTCCAAGTTCTGGCTATTACAAATAAAGCTGCTACAAACATTGTTGAACAAATGTCCTTGTTGTGTACTTGAGTAAATTTTGGGTATATACCTAGGAGTGGTAGAGCTGGTTCTTGAGGTTGCACTACTCCTAATTGTCTGAGAAAGCACCAGATTGACTTCCAAAGTGGTTGAACCAGTTTACATTGCCACCAGCAGTGGAGGAGGGTTCCCCTTTCTCCACAACCTCTTCAGAATGTTTTATCACTTGAGTTTTTCATCTTGGCCATTCTGATGCGTGTAAGGTAAAATCTCAGGGTCGTTTTGATTTGCATTTCCATAATGGCTAATGAGGTTGAGCATTTCTTTAACTGTTTCTCTGCCATTCAATGTTCCTCTTTCGAGAATTCTCTGTTTAGCTCCATTCTCCATTTTTTTAATGGGATTATTTGGTTTGTTGTTTTTTTGCTTCTTTAGTTCTTTATATATGCTGGATATTAGCCCTCTGTCAGATAAAGGGTTGGTGAAGATTCTTGCCCAATCTGTAGGCAGTCATTTTGTTTTGATGACAGTGTCTTTTGCTTTACAGAAGCTTTTCAGTTTCATGAGGTCCCATTTATTGATTGTTGCTCTTAGAGCCTGTGCTGTTGGTGTTCTTTTCAGGAGGAGTAGCCCTGTTAGGCCATAGAGGAGGTCTTTGCAGCCAGTCCTGAAGATACCTGAAAAAAAAAACTGGATAGGATGAATGTGGAGGAGGTCCCCCCTATCAGTGGACATGGAAAGGGGCATGGTGGAGATGAGAGAGGGAGGGTGGGATTGGGAAGGTATGAGGGAACAGGACACTGCTGGGATACAGAGTTAATAAAATGTAACTGATAAGAAAAAAAAGAAATTAAAAAAAAGAAGATGTTGAACAGGAACAAATCAAGTAATCCAATTAAAAAATGGAGTACAGAGCTAAACACAGAATTCTCAAGTGAGGATTATCGAATGGCAGAGAAAAACTTAATGAAATGCTTAACCTCATTAGCCATCAGAGAAAGGCAAATCAAAAGGACACTAACACTTCACCTTACACCCATCAACATGGTTAAGAGGAAAAACTCAAATAACAACACATGCTGCAGAGGTTGTGGAGAAAGGGGAACCCTCCTCCACTGCTCTTGGGAATGTAAAATTGTACAACCACTCTGGAAAGCAATCTTGCACTTCCTCAGAAAACTAGGAATAGTACTTCCTCAAGATCCAGCTATACCACTCCTCAGTATATACACAAAGAGGATCAAGTACACAATAAGAACATTTGCTCAACCATGTTTGTAGCAGCTTTATTTGTAATAGACAGAAGCTGGAAACATCCCAGATCCCCCTCAGTGGAGGAATGGATACAGAAATTGTGGTACATCTAAACAATGGAATATTACTATGCAATAAAAAAGAAGGAAATCATGAAATTTTCAGGTAAATGGTGAGATCTAGAAAAGATCATCCTGAGTGAGCTATCCCCCAAACAGTAAGACACACACACACACACACACGGTATATACTCACTCATATAGACATATAATATAGAATAAACCTACTAGAATCTGTATATCTAAAGAAACTAATCAAGAGGGAGGACTCTTGATAAATTGCTCAAGCCCTATCCAGAAAGGCAAAGAGAATGGACATCAGTAGAAGGAGAAAAGAGGGAATAAGTCAGGAGCCTGACACAGAGGACCTCTGAAAGGTTCTGCCCTGCAGACTATCAAAGCAGATGTTGAGACTTATGGCCAACCTTTGGACAGAGTGTAGGTAAGCTTAGGAAAAGAAGTGGTACACAATAAGATATGGAGAGGACAGGAACTCCACAAGGAGACCAACACAATCAAAAAATCTAGGCACAGGGGTCTTTCCTGAGACTGATACTCCAACCAAGGACCATGTATGGAGATAACCTAAGACCCCTGCACAGATGTACTCCATGGCAGTTCAGGGTCCAAATTGGTTCCATAGTAATAGGAACAGGGACTGTCTCTGACATGAACTGAATTTTCTGCTTTCTAATTCCCTCCCCCTGAAGGGGAACCAGCATCACAATGCCGCAGAAGACAATTCAGCCACTCCTGATGAGACCTAATTGACTAGAATCAGAAGGAAGAAAAAGAAGACCTCCCCTATCAATGGACTTGGGGAGGGGCATCCTTGCAGAGGGAGGAGGAAGGGAGGGATTGTGGTGGGGTGGAGGGAGCTTAAGGGGCATAAAAGTGAATAAAGTGAAAGAAAGAAAGAAAAAAGAAAGAAAGAAAGAAAGAAAGAAAGAAAGAAAGAAAGAAAGAAAGAAAGAAGAAAGAAAGAACATTGTGTCCACTACTTCCAGGTAAAAGTTGAAGGAAATGGTGGACATCTATGAAGACAGCAGAAACAATCATACAGTGGCATAATCACGCAAGGAAGTTAAAGAGTGCTGCTTAAGGGGAACACGCAGGGTATTTCAAATACATTCCTGATGTAGCCCATTGCAGCCTTGGAATTGAAAACAACAGCCCCATGTAGAGGGAAGAGTTGGAGGTCTCAGTAACAGAAGTGACCCCACCCCAAATGTCCTGGCACCAGAGCATGTCCAACTCTCCCAAACATATTCCTGGTTTTGGAGAAGGAGCTCTGTTAATTTCGCTGTAACTCAGGGCCCTACAAATAGTTCTCTAGGCCTAGGCCCCAGGGTGTTACTGGATCTGAAAAGCAGGTTCCTAAGTGTGAGAAAGAGCTGTTTCTTTTCTACACATGAAGGACTCAGGGAAAGCCTTGCTTGATCAAGCGAGTTCAAGATCAAGCTTGATCAAGAACAGCAGTGTTCGTCTTTCTCAAATAGTTGTCACCTGGGATCTTCTTGACTACCTGGCAGATCTATGCTTTTCTCAGGAAGAAAAATTGACCTTTAGGGCACACCAGGTCTTAATGTTGGTTGTGACCCTGTAATGCCCCTTTGAGAAGCTTGTTGAGTCTCCTTCTCATTTAACATGGGGATTTGCTAGTGGTGGGTTGTAAATCAGTTGTCTGCTTTTCCTATGGTTGGGGCAGTCATAGTGAATGAACATATTTTCTAGGACCTAATCTTTAACAAGCCTGGTTAGCCTACCACATATTTTGGAGTGTTGTAGAAGCAACCCTCCTTTAGGTAATTTCCCCTTTGTGTGACTATCCCTAAGCATTGGTAAATCCTTTCCATCATCAATTCTAATCTTGCACATCACAGCTTAGTAGTAAAGATTTCTACCTCCACAAAATGAAGTCCAAATGGATCTCACCCCCTTCTCCAGGAGCAAAGACATGACAACATAGGTCCTTGGAGGGTGAGGGGGATGAATTCCTCTTTTCATTGCTGTTGAACAGGGATGCCAGGGTGGAGATGGTGACCTGCTTCCTTTCCCATGGCTGATGATACTCATTAGCCATCCTATCATCATAATGGGGCAGCTGGCTCATCTGCAGGTAAAACTCACACAGTGCTCTGAGTCAGAGTCCATGCTCTGGCCTTTGGGCTCACAAGTGGAGTCATACAACTGGATGCCTTTGTGTTGGGACCATACACTCTCTTACCTCTTGAATTCTGTCAGAATCCTTTGGGCTACATAGGGCTCCCTGTTGCCAGTACTTTGCCCCTTTCCTGATTAGCTCTTCAGCTCATTTTTGGCATCAAAGGGATCTGAGTAGTCATCAGCTATGGTCATCTTGTCTTTCTAGCCCACTCAGCTCTCCCCTGCAGCTAACAGCAGGTCACTGGGCTCCAGTTATAGCCAACACAGCTCACACCTCTCAGTCCCCACCCCAAGGGCCTGAACTCAGGACACTTTGATAAGCTAGTACTACCAGGATATGTAGTGCACCACTTCTGGGGTAGTGGGCTTCCATTTGCTGCTGCTAGAGTAGAGGTGCTGAGCATTGTGGGATGAGCACAAGCACAGGGCCTAGGACGCTGATGTGGATGGTCTGCAGCCCTGATCCTTGCAGCAGCAGCAGCAGCAGTAGTGAAGGCATGCTGCCCCTAACAGGACTCCACTCCACCAGTGCAGTAGTTGAGATGGCACAGGGTGCACATTTTGTGCAGTCAGGAGCCCAGCACCATTGTACAGGTCCTCATCTGAGCATGGTAGGCACGGATAGGATACCCGTGCTGCAACTGTGCTGTCTTAGGGCAGAAATCCCGACAATGCCGAGAAGCAGGCCCCAGTGGACCCTCAGGATGCCTAGGATGCGGATCAGCCCTGCTGTAAGGCCTAGGGAGGAGGATAGTTGCGCTTCTCTCCCATGTGCCTCTGCTTGGGGTTGTCGGGCCTTGGCTCTTGGTCTTGCTGTTACCAAAACTTAAGTATCTGTTACAAGAAGCCTCCTAGGGCTATGGCTTGCCAGCCTGATCCAATGCTGCAGCCAATTGAGGATCAACGCCCCTGCCCAGTCCTGCCAAATTCAAGTTCTTGTGGCTACCACCTGGCTAGGGCCTCTACTGCACAGCCCTCAGCTCCATGCTCCATCACCTGAGCTTGGAATCAACAGCTTCTCACAGGTGGGTCTCATAGGAGCCCCAGATGCCAAGAGCAGAAAGCTGGGCGCCCCTGCTGTGTTCCTTCCTGTGGCCAACTGCAAACTTCTCCAGTTTGCATGGGCTAGGCCAGCTGCTTATTGGAGGGGAACACCAGCTAGGATGTTAGCACCCAACACCAGGCAGGACATGCCCCTGCAAGTCCCAGCGGCACCTGCTGCTGCAGCTGCTGCCTACCTAACCGCCATGTGTGTCACACCACAAGCATTGTAATGTGGAGTACTAGGATATGTCTACACACAGCCCTGTTGCCAACACACAGAGGCAATGCACAGAATGAAATTATTCAGAGTACAACGTGTGGGTCCTGATAGTTGCTCAGACCACATTGGGCCACTACTTCACATGGAGCCACTAGGAGGGTCCACCGCAGAAGCTCCCAAGGCTCATCAGCCCACTCCTCCCCACATGGTGGTCCCTCACTTACCATGTTGAGGTTTCCAAGCTCATACTCAGAGCCCTTGCAGCTCCAGGCAGAAGCTCAGGATCACAAGCACTTACTCAGCTACAGAATCCAGCCTTGGAGGATGTTGTCCAGGAAATCCTGCCGTCTTGTCTGACTGGCAGTTCACCTACACATTCTGATTGGCTAGTGAGGGCTGAAACAAGAGCACTTACCTTAGGATTGCTAAAGGCACATAGCACAGTGTTTCCTGGCACTGGTTTCAGGCCCAGGCACAGTATTTTCCTAGATCTGCAGAGACTTGCATTTCAGTAGCACTAGCACCCGAACTCCAATAGCTGGCCCTTCTGCCTTCTTGTACTCAGTAGGTGTTGGTTTCTAGGAGGAAGCCTAGAAAACCCACATCAGAGACATAAACTTGAAAAAGTAGGCTTTATTTTCTGCCTGCAAAAGGAGGTGGTCTGCATGGGATCAAAACAGCATCCCTGAGGAGATGATGTGTTGCATAATTGAAGGGTGAATACCTCAAGGTGAGGGGTATTTTGCTGTGTGGTGTGGTCATTCAATCAAATTTTAACATTATGGGTTAAGCAAGACAGTATCTGTTAGAGACTGGGCCTGATCCAAGACTTCTTGCCTCAAGGCCCCTTATTAGTACACTAGACATTGGGTTCTGAATCCAAAGAAAGAAAGAAAGAAAGAAAGAAAACAATACACTACCCTAACAAGTGTACCTACGTGTGAAGGTGTTAGTTATTTCCAGATGGAGTCAGTTGAATTAGCAAACTTTGCCATTACAACAGCCAAGACAGAAGGGCTGAGACTTAGTTCTTTCATGAAACAGGCAAGGAAAGCCTGGAATCATTTCTAAAGCAACAGTTTGACTCAAAAAAGGAAGCATGGGGAGTCTTGACAAATTCATGTAGAGCTCTCCTATCACTATTTGAAGATGACATGATAGTGTATGCAAGGGACACCAAAAATTCTACCAAACAACACTGAAAACTGATAAACAGTGGCTGGATAAAAAAAAAAAATCAAAAAAAAACAGTAGCCATCCTATACAAAAGCAACAAACTGATGGAGAAAGAAATTAGGGCAACTACTCCCTTCACAATAGTAACAAATAATATAAGTTATCTTGGTGTAACTCTAACCAAGCAAATGAAAGGCCTGTCTGACAAGAACTTTAGGTGTCTGAAGTATGAAACTGAAAAAGATATTAGAAGATAGAATGATATCACATGCTTGTAGACTGGTGGGATTAATATAGTAAAATTGGCCATCTTATCAAAAGCAATCGACAAATTCAATGCAATCCCCATCAAAATACCAGCGCAATTTTTAATAGACCTTGAAAGAACACTCTAAACTTCATATGGTAAAACAAATATAGATTCTTATTTATGCCCCTCTACAAAACTCAAATTCAAGTTGATTGAAACCCCAATATAACACCAAATACAATAAATCTATAAAAAGAGAAAGTGGAGAAGCACCCGGAACTCATTGGTACAGGAGACAACTTCCTGATCAGAATATCAGCAGCACAGAATCTAAGGTCAATAACTCAAAATTGGCACTTCTTGAAACTGGAAATCTTCTATGAGGCAAAGGACACTGTCAATAAAAGGAAACAACAGTCTGTAGATTAGGTACGGATTTTCACCAATCCTACATCCTACAAAGGGTTAATATCCAAAATACATAATAAACTCAAGAAATCAAACACCAATAAAGAAATAACCTATTTAAAAAATGGGGTACAGAACTAAACAGAAAGTTCTCAACAGAGGATTCTCATGGCTGAAAAGCACTTAAAGAAATGTTCAACATTCTTGGTCAACAGGGAAATGCAAATCAAAATGACCCTGAGATTCCCTCTCACACCTGTCAGAATGGCTAAGATCAAATTCTCAAGCAACAGCACATACTAGCAAGAGTGTGGAGAAAGGGGAACACTGCTCCATTGCTGGTGGGAGTGTAAACTTGTAAAACCACTTTGGAAATCAATCTGGCAATTTCTCAGAAAACTGGGAATAGCTTTACCTCAAGACCCATCTATAGCACTCCTGGATATATACCTGAAAGACAATCCACCAGACAAGGATACTTGCTCAACTATGTTCACAGCAACTTTATGTGTAATATCCAGAATCTGGAAACAACCCAGGTGTGCCTCCACCAAACAATGGATAAAGAAATTGGTAAGTTTACACAATGGAATACAACTCAGCTATAAAAAAAAAAAAGAAACCATGACATTTGCAGGGAAATGGATAGAACTCGAAAAGATCATTCTCAGTGAGATATGTCAGATCTGGAAATACATACATGGTATGTAATCACTTACAGGTGGATTTTAGCCATAGAGTACATGATAAGCATACTGTAAGGCACTGAACCAAAGACAGTAAGTAGCACAGAAGATTCAAGAAGGGATGCATAAATTCCACTCAGGAATTTATTTGCAATCGACAGAGGTTATAGGCTAAAGACAAGAACAAGGTGGCAGAGGGGTCGCAGTGAAAAGAGGAGGAGGTCAGACCTGGAAAGAGCAAAGGCGAGAGTAAAGAAGGCCTGTAGAGAAAAGAAAATCTGAGCATGGGATGTGTCTGTGACAAGCTGGAAACCTAAGTCAGGGTAGGCTCCTGGGAGGATATGAGGGGTACACAAGCAGAGACTCCTAATGGCAGAGGCAATAGGGACTAAAGAGGACACCCACTAACTAGACTAGTCTCCTAGCAGAGTGAAGGGAACACCAACCCACTCACAAAAACGTTGAACAAAAATTTACCCTGCCTATAATATGTGCAGCAAAGAAGATAAGCAGAGAGAGCAGAGACTGAGGGAATGCCCAACCAATGCCTAGCCCAACCAAAGACCCAACCTACCAGAGAGTGCCAACACATGACACTATGAATGATACTCTGCTAAACTTGCAGACAGGAACCTGACAGCATTGTCCTCTGAGAGGTGTTAACCAGCAGCACCTCAAAACACATGCAGTCTCAAAACCAAACATTGGGTGATGCATAGGGACATTTGTGGAAAAGAGGGAGGAAAGAGAAAAAGACCTGGAAAGGACAGGAACTCCACAAGAAGACCAACACTGCCAACTAACTAAGGCCAAGAGGTGCCTGCTGAGACTGAAGCATCAATCAAGGATTATGAATGAATTGGACCTAGGCCTTTAAAACAGTGTGTCAGTTAGCTTGAGTCTACAACAAGAAGGCAAAATGAATATAAATTTAAAAGAATTAAAACCACTCACAGGTATATCCAACTGTGTGAGTTAATTCCAGATGTAGGCTGTTTTACTACTAAGCTTGGCTATCACAAGAGCCAAGTCAGAACAGCTGAGACATTTCCTACCTGAAATAAGCAAGAAAAGCATAGAGACATTCCCAAAGAAATGCTTTTTCTCAAAAAAAAAAAAAAAAAAAAAAGAGAAAGAAAAGAAAGTGGGGGGAGCATTGTATAGCTGAGATAAAAAGTTAATAAACTATAACTCATATTAATTGAAATAAAAATTAATTGAAAAAACGAAAGTGTGGTGATTTTACTTTGAGAATCTGGGTACCTTCATGTAGAGTTCTAGTTATTTCTACACATGCTAAGTTAACAGTTCCACATTTGAACATGGTCACAATGTAAAAGCTAGTATTTGGGGAAATTTTACTCAAAGTCATGCATAAAGGTGATAGAAAGACATATCTCTGCCATTTTCGTCTCGTACTGTAACATCTAAATGATGATCAAGTAGTAATCGCCTCAGGAAAGAATAAGGCCACTACCACAATTTTGCACATTATTTGAAGCAAGCTTGATTATACTGGTTTGTAGCCAAAGGATGGCTAAGACTGCTCCTAATTCCAGTTTAAGAGTGCAGCAATGGATTCATTTCCTGGGACACTTTTAAGGAGTAAAATCACAGATAGTTACAAAAGTGAAAAATTTCACTTTTAGAAAGGTTTACTAAAGTGAAAAAAATGGGGCAGTAAAGTCATACAGTAAAATCTCAAATTAACACCAATTTTTCGCTATGTGATTAAAGGGTAATGAGGGGGAATCAGGGTGTTCTCAAAAACAAGTCAAGGTCAAGATTTGGGGCAAGGATGGCTCCAGAAAATGGACTTAAAAGCAGCAACTCAGCTCATACAATAAATGTAACCATATATTTACAAATACGGGGGTCATATCTTCTGTATTGAAAATGGAGACAGACAGATTCCTTACAAGTCAATGACACTGAGACAGTAGATTGCTTTTGAGCCAGTGCTATTTCTTAACCATGATTTATGATCGAAATGTAGAGATATCAATGTCACAATTTTCACAAATAGGAAGAACCAAAACCACAAATACAAAAATCATCTAGGAATAGTCACCTATTAATTAGCACCATAGACATTGTTCAACAATGCATGGCTGTGATGAGCCAGTGTGTCCTCAGAACAAAGATGCTTTTGCCACTGAGCAGGCTGGCTCAGAAGAAGGTCACAGCTGCTTCCATGCAAGACCAAACAGAGTTCATTTTCAGTAGCCCTGGCTGCTGTGTCAGGAGTGTGACATCACTGTAGAAAATTCGTTCTACTTCGTGTTTTACCCTTTATTTTTATTTTAGTTATATGGGTGTTTGCCTGCATGTGTCTCTGTGAAGTACCCACAGAGGCAAGAGCAGGGTGGAAGATTCCAGCAAATGATCTTACAGCACATATGTGTTCTGGAAATAAAACCAGGGCCCTCTGGACAGCACCCCAGGCTGTTAACTGCTGAGACATTTCTAGACCAACTTTCTAAATTTAAATTGACTTTTATAATCTTTGATTAAAATATAGTACATCACTTTCCCCCTTTCTTGTCTTCCATCCATGCCTTCCAAATCCTTCACTTCAGACTTCTTCCTTCTTCTGTATGAAGAAGTATGTTGTAATACATGATGACAACCTGCTAAGTTTGGTTTTGTTGATTGTGTGTATATGGTTTAAGGACTGATTCAATGCTTTATATCTTGTATAAATAATGATGGCTGAAGCTGTTACAGGCCCCTTGCTTGAATGAGAACTGGTGGTTAGTGTCTTCATTCTCACAAACTGCACACAAATGTCCATGGTTAGACAACAATGCTGGAGCAGGACATCTGCAGACATCACCTAAAGTGGGGCAGCACATAGTGACCATCAAACTGTGACCATCATATTTTTAGTCATCAAAAGTAACCATCATGTATTAGCAATCACAGAGTGGCCATCACATAATTCCGATCACATAGTGTCCCTCAGTATGATCATTACACAGCTGGACATTAACATAGGACCTTTAATAAATTGAGCATCATTAAGGCTATCACACAGAGAGCATCAAACAATGCCCATCATGGAGAATAAATCACAGAGTTGGCCCTTAAACAGTGGACATCACACAATGGCCATCAGTCACTGGACTTCCCATTGTATCCATAGAAGAGAGTCCATTAGAGTGGCTATCAAATAGTGATGCTCACTTAGTGTTCACCATATATTTCAATTAAAGAGTGACAGTCAAAAAGCAAACATCGAATACTGGGGATCAGACAGTGTTCACAGTGTGGCCATTGCAGAGTGACCATCAGAGAGTTGGCTATCTCATTGTGTCTATATCACATTGGGCATCCTATAGGGGTTATGATCCTCAACCATCACACAGAGGATATAAAACTTTGGTCAACACATTATGTTGATTACTAGTGACCTCCATATGGAAGCCATCGCATAGTGATGATAAAAAGAGAACATTACATACTTTCCACTCCAAGGTGGCCATCACACAGTGACCATCACACTATGTCCATCACAAAATGATGATCACTCAGTGAATTACTCACAGCGGTTCATCACAATGACTATCACAAATTGGGCATCATTTGTGGCCATCACATGCTGGTCACAACATAGTGGATTTTACAGTATCCATCACCCAGATATGACCACAGAGATGCCATTACAGAGTGACCATTATGCTGTAGCCAGAAAACAACAGCTATCAATCTACTTTCATATTGCAATGATAATGAAAATGTGGAGAGTATAAAATGATAAGCATATGTTGACCAACACAGTGACCATCACATCATGGCCTTCACACAGTGTCTCTCACACTGTGACCATCAGAGAGTTGGCCATCACCATGTACATTAACATTGGCCAACACTCGGTGTCCATCACATGCCGTCTTTAACACTCTGGGCATCACCATGTTTATGACATAATCACTATCACACAGTGGCCATCATATAATGAATATTACACAGTGACAATAAAACAGTATCAATCAAAATGTTCATCACATATCAGTGATTACAGAGTGACCATTATGCAATTAAATCATACAGCTAACCATCAATTATTAGCCAGCACAGAATGGCCATTACAAAACAACCGTCAGTCACAGGCCATGGTAGTGAAAATCATGTATTGGTGATGAAGCACTGATCTTTGCAGAGTGAACAAAACTCAATGTCAATCACACATTGTCCAACACAAGGTCAAATTTACACAGTGACCATCACACCATATAAATGACATAGTGGGATATCAAACAGTGAGCATCAGATAATGGCCATCACAGGGTGACCATCACAGTGGCTATCAAACTTTGACCATCACATAGTGGGATCCCACAGAATTTATAATTCAGTGACCAACACACACAGGCCATCATTAAGTGGCCAGCATACAGTGACCATCAACAGTGTCAAAAAACACATTACTGTCAATCAGAGGCCCTCAAAAAGTGGCCATAACACAGTAACCATCACAGAGTAACCATCACACAGTGAACACAACACAGTAGCCATTAATTATGACCATTTCACAGTGGCCATTACATTGTAGCCCTCACAAAATGATAATTAAACAGAGTTCTCACCCAAACGTCACATGGATTAAATTAGAGTGAACAGCACAAAGTTGAATATCATGACAAGTCCATCTCATAGTGTAAATCAACTCATGGTCATACATTGTCTCCATCAGATAGGGAAGACTACATTGAATATCAAACAGAGATCACATATACAGTGGCCATCATACAGAGGGATATATATATGTATAATTTATGATAATTTAAACAGAATATTATATATATACACATATATATATATATATATATATATATATATATATATATATATATATCACAGCAGGCATCACACAGGTGCAAGTAACCTGTGATATATATATATATATATATATATATATATATATATATGGGTACATTTATATATACATTTAAATATATGAATGTATATCACATATATATATGGTTGAGAATATATATGTATATATCAAGGTACATTTATATATACATATAAATATATGAATGTATATCACATATATATATATATATATATATATATATATATATATATATATATATATATATGGTTGAGAAGCCTGAACCTGGGCACTCAGAAGAGAAGTCCCAGCTTGGGAAACTATCCCAGAGCCAGATTAAGAGCAAGACACACTTGAAAATGAAGGAGTCACAAGAGCTGAGGCTGCAAACCCTGAGAGCCTGCATACAGAGCACACAAGCCAAGAAACTGCAAGGATGCAGACAAATCAAGTTGGTCACTTTCCAAATCCAGGCAAAAAGACCAATGCAGAAAAGGAGACTGAACCTCAGGTGAGAGGTGTTGACTTTTCTGACAAGCACTTCCTCCATGAAGCCTCTACCCACAGCACATGCCAGAGGGATCCTTGCCTGACTATTGGGAAGGATACAGAACCATCATCCAGGCTAAGAAGAGACAAGGTCCTCTAATGACCTCAAAGCTGGAGAACCACAGTGGTGAGCAGGGTAACCAAAAAGACCACGCAGAAAAACACAGTTGACCTGAGCACATTTGGAGGCAAGGAAGGGCTGTGAACCCCATGGAGTCAGCTAGAGTGGGCTCTGGGTTCCAAGAACAGGCTTCATGAGCTATGGAGGAGGCATGGCTTTCCAGCACTTTAACTTGGGATCCCACTACTACCTGATGGGCAAACATTCTGGAGACACTCTCTGCAGGCCTCTCTGCCTGATCTCCACACTCTTTGGGCGCGTTCCTCCAGCCATCTTCCCAGATCAAGCACTGTGTCTTCCATTGGCCCACCAGATTCCCACTACTCAAGGACTCTGGCGAAGGCTCAAGGTCTAGGCTTCAGGAAGAAAGACCAGCACCAAAAACTCACAAAATGTCCTTCACCTTCCTGAGGGACTCACTGACAGACCCGCCCATGCATGCTACTTCCTGATGCACACCTGTCTGAACTGGAAAGGAAGGATGGATTTACTGGAATTCTCACCCCTCTTCTGGAGGGTTGTGCCGAACCAATCATTGACGTCACTTCCCATTTCCAGCTCTCCTCTGCTTGGACAGATCATCCTTTCAGAGTTAGTTTTATATCCCTTAGGGCTTCGTCCATGCCAAGTTACAGAAATTCCTGGGGTAGGACTACTTAGGATAAGTGCCAGGTGTGTTCGTTTCAGCACTAATGAATATTGTGTTCATTTCTCTCCTCTGTATAACAAGCTGTTCATGAATAATCATCTGTGTGTATATACATATGATTGGAAAGAGAGAGTCATTCATGGGCATGGACATAGAGAACTGATAGCCTCTGTGTGAGTATGCATGTGTGTGCAAGTGTGTTTATGTGTGTGTGTGAGGGGGAGTAGTGGGAAATAAACCAGAGAAAAAAAGGGATCCATTTGCAACCCAGAAAACCAAGACCCAGTTGCCCAGGATCAGAATGGAAATGAAAAGCTCTGGGCGGGCTTTTGGGATCTGCACCAGTGTGAACACCTGCGAATGCCTAGCTCCTGGGCTGAAGGAGCCAGGGCAGAAAGGTGGTGTGATAGGTGTGCAAGACAGGACATCCAGGCACCAAGCAGAAATCCACTTGACCCAAGGAGGCTCCACTCACTAGGGTGAAAGAAATCTGTCCCCTCCAAACTCCCCCCACAATGCAATGACTAAAATCGGAGCTCAGAGCAGTTACTAAGCTTTTTTTCCCTTCCCCCTGCTGTTGTGTGAGCATGAGCAGTGTCTGGCAGGCACCCGAAGCTGGTGTCCCCCACTGGGGAACCGGCTATACCGAGAGAGCCAGCAAAGACTTTAACGAAGCCCCCATTTGCCAGAGCTTGCTTAAAAGCCAAGCAGGGCTGTGAATCCCCTGGATACCTCCAGTGTGGGCTCTGGGGTCAGAGAACAGGGTTCCTGAGCTGTGGACGGGGCGTGGCCCAGGGAAGCAGAAGTCAGAAGGGGCTGACTCAGATCCAGGAGCCTCAGCTGCTGACTGGGCAGATTTGATCCCAAGGCGTGGTCCAGCAACTCTATATATATCTAGGGGAGGGATGAGCCCCTCTACAGTGAGGCAAAGTGAGGCTGCAGGCTGGAAGACTGCCAGCAGCCTATCCCAGAATCTGCTGCAGAGACACTGGTAGCCACCGCCAGAGGAAGAGGACAAGATCAGTCTGACATGCTGTTTGCTAGGTGGGGCCCAGTCCTGTCCTCAGGATGGAGGCTGGCTGTTCCCAGGGAGCCCTGAATTAGCTGTGTGATCACCTGTGCAAGGACACAGAGCCACGCAAGCTCTACAAGGCCCTGAAGAAACTCGCCTCCGTACCCATCCTGTCTGAACGTCTGGCAGAGATAGGCTTCAGGCAGACCATCAAAGTCTTGAGGAAACAGCAGCTCCTAGTGCCCTACCCAGGAACCTGGAGGCCAGATTGTGGGAGAGTTCCCTGCTGTTGTCCTGGTCTGGCTCAGACCAGGACTCCCCTGACTCTGCCTTGGTGCTGAGCATGAAGACAGAGCAAGGAAGAACATCTCTGGCAGAGGAGCACCGAGTATCCACGTCCAGCGAAGCCCAAGACAAGCATACAGTGGCCTTGCAGCTGAGCAGGTGAAGGCCCAGCCCGAGCAAGAGGCGAAGCACATGCCAGAGGCCAGAGGCAAGTGACACAGGCCATGGAAGCCTGGGACCAGCAGCCAAGAGGATCCAAAGGTGAAGACAGTGGCCCTCCTCTGGCCCAGGAGGATGGTCGCGCTGACTCTTTGGGGGCTTGCCTCAACTCTGACCAAGCCCGCTACCCCCTGGGTGTCCCGGGTCCCTCTTAGGGCCAAAATGATGGGGAAGTGCAGCTGTGGCCTGTCAAGTTGGATTCCAAGACACTGGTCTACTCAGGTCCCAGGAGTCCCGTTCACCAGCAGGAATCGCCAGGAGGTCTCCTCCTTGCAAAAGATCCCAAGGGCACGTGGGATGCTCAGTGCCAAGCCACGGAAGCCACTGCAGCCCATGCAGCTGATGCAGCCAAACAATCTGCTCTCCAGGGAATCTCCCAAGCCAAGGATGCCTTCAAAGCCAACACAGCCCAAGCAGCCCAAGGAGCAGAACATGGGCAAGCAGGGGACTAGCCTGAGACCCACAGCCAGACTGTGACCAAGACACAGTGGCAGATGGAGGAGGCAGACCAAGAGCTGAGGCTGCAAGCCCTCACAGCCCGCATCCGGAAGCCGACAAACCCAGATGGCCACCTTCTTCACCCAGACCAGGAGCCGAGGCGAGCCAGAGGAGCCCGGACTCCCGGTGCAGGGGCCCTCCTCCGAAACGCACCTCCTCCTGGAGGCCTCTGGCCACGGCCCAATCCAGCGAGCTCTCTGCACCTCGACCCAGGCTAAAAAAAGAACTGCCCCCCTCATGGCCAAGGCTCTCCGGGATAATTGCACCCAGTTCTCTTGCAGATGAACCCCAGAAGGACACTGTCTGCTCAGGCATGCCTTGAGATTCCCTGGGACTGTACACACCCACTTGTCCCTCACAAAAAAAGTCAGGCTTTCCAGAGCTTGCACCTGGCATCCCACTTGGAGCTCTGGAGACACTCTTTGGAGGCCTCTCTGCCTGATCTCCATACTGTTTTGGCAGGTTCCACCCACCCGTGAGAGCCTGGGCTGCAGCCATCTTCCCAGATCAAGCACTCCGTCTTCCATTGGCCCACCAGTCTCCCACTACCCAAGGACTCTGGCGAAGGCTCAAGATCTAGGCTTCAGGAAGGAAGACCAGCACCAACATCTCACACCTTGGCCTTCACCTCCCCGACGGACTCACTGGCAGATAAGCCCACCAGTGCCACGTCCTGATGCACACCTGCGTGAATTGTAAAGTAAGGATGGATTTCCTGGAATTCTCACCCCCTCTTCTGGAGGGCTGTGCCAAACCAATCATTGACCTCACTTCCCATTTCCAGCTCTGTAGTCCTTGGACAGATCTTTTTCCCAGAGTTAGTTTTCCATCCCTTAGGGCTTTGCCCATGCCAAGGTACACAAGTGCCTGGGGGAGGACTGCTTAGGATAAGAGCCAGATGTGTGTGTTTGAACACTAATGTTTTTATTTTCCTCTTTGTATTCACAGTCTTTTAAGCATGATTATGTTTAGAATGATAAATTTTAATTTGATAACCATTCAGAGATATTTGCATTGTATTTGTACATATCGTTCCAATATTTTTGAATGATGAGCATGCGTTCATATAATTTAACAGAGTAACCTATGGATTCATGTAATTAAAGAGGCATAGGGGAGTAACACATCAAAATGTGATCAAATTTTGGCATGCAAACATCTATTCCGTTCCGAATAACGTTTCAATAAGTTCATCTTCTCGATATCTGTAATAAAATTAAAGGTAAAACCAAAAACCATAAAATAAAATGTGTGAATATGTCTGTTTTTTAAAAGAGGTGGGGGAATTGATGCAGAAAAAAAATGAGGCCAAAAGAGACCAGACCTATGACAACCCACACTTTTGGGATGCCCTGTGTTTCGTGGCCACAGTGATCAGGTGAGAAAACCTGATGAGAAAAACAGAGGAATATGCCTTAATTTATAAAGGAAGTTGGGAGGGTCCACAGACAGACAGTGAAGAGGTGAAAGATATGGAAGAAATAAAATAATAGTGAAACACTGACAGTTACAAAAGGAGAAAGAGAGAGGAAAAGAATGGGGGACTTAAAATGTCATGGATAAGCTGCAGCAAGGATCCAATGTCCCAATATCAGAAAAGCAGTGAAAAGCCATAGATGGGCTTGAAGTTTTGCTTCTCTGTGGATGGGCTCCTAGCTATGTGCAAACAGTGGGAAGAAAGAGTTGGTGAGCATCAGCCAGCAAGGTGGTGAAGCAGGCTTGCAAGTTATGATATCCAATCCCATTTAGGAAAACCCCTTTCACTGAGGATGCCTATCATAGATGCCTGGTGTGAGTGTGTTTGAACACTATTGTTTTCTTCTCTGTACTTTGTCTTCAAACCTGTTGATATATATTTGCACAAAATTAATTGACAGTAATATGCATAGTTATTTAATTGGTACTTGTACTTATTGACAGATGATATATCATTGTATGTATATTTACATATAGATTAATAAACAAATAAATACATAGCTTGATAGATACAATGAAAATTGACACACTAAAATGTAATGGTAGTTCAGCATGCATCATGCAGACCGTGGACAACATAAGTAAAGATTAAACAAGTAAATGTAATAGAGGATAAATATTAAAGTAAATGAAGAACAACAAAATACCTCCAAATAGTGTGTGTGAGAGAGAGATGAGGGAGAGAGAGGAACAGAGACAGACAAAGGGAGGTGGGCAGACATGAAGGAATGAAGACAAGTTAATAGGACATAAATTTTCCTTTTAGGGCTTTATTTGTAAACTGAGAATGTAAATGTGTAATGCTCTTACAGCACATTTGATGTAACTGAAGTAAACATTCAGGTAAAGAAATAGACATTTCCTCAAAATCACAACACAATATGAAAGTTGAATGAGTTGTCCATTGCATATACATTTTAAGCTTTGGACTGTCTGCAAATAGAAATTCATGGAATTTTATCATTTGTGCATGAATGACAGAGACCTGTGTTCTTCATCAGCAAGAAAGAAACTATCCGAATGCAGAAGGATGCATCTGAGCTCTTGTCTGGCCTTTAATGCTTTACTGAAGATGAATGCTAATATTCTCTAAATTACCATGGCCATACAGTTTCAACTATTTCTATAGACACATTTTTTTTCTAAGAATTTCCGTAAATTTATAAAAAGTACATAAGATTTGATTTTTTTTTCCTATATTACAGGTGACAGTGAAGATTTCTTTTCAGAATGATTTAATGTTACCTGATTATCCTGTATGGATTTTAAGCACCTTTAAATGATCAAGTATTGATTATAAAATGTTGTAATATACTTTGGTGGTTCATTACACAGTTTTTAGAAGAACTGTTTTGAGTTTATTATTGTAATCACAACCAAAAAGTGAGAAAAGTGATATTGGAAGAAAAGGACTTCAATCTTCTAGTTGATACATGAACATACTAAACATGCACAGTTATATATATACACAGCACAGACTGTATATATATGTAGAACATATAGGATGACATTTCTGTTCCTATAGCAAGTAATAATTGAAATAATGGCTGAAAACAGGCTACAGAAAATTAATTACTTATTTTTTTATGAGTTACAGAATTATTGTAAACATCATATGATTTCCTGCTTAATGGCAAAACCTGAGTCATAAAGAGAAGTTTAAAACACTCATCAATCCCCAGGGTCCGAGGATTGTTCAAGGTTCCTGAATAAACTGCATTGAAAAAAAAAACACATGGCTGAGAAACACTTAAAAAAAAACACTCATCAAGTCCATGTTCATACCACCCAGAATGTGCCTTATCTTGTCTGATCCTGGAAGCTAAAACACTCATCAATGGACACCTTCAAACTCAGCGTCACATACTCCATAACTCACAAAAGATATGAGAGAAAGAATGGGAGAGAAAGAGAGAGAGAGAGAGAGAGAGAGAGAGAGAGAGAGAGAGAGATGGAGATGGAGAGATTAATTTATGGGGAGCATAGAGATGTTAGATGGAAGAGCTCTGCTGGGTGTGAGAGTAGTCATCAGGGCTAGTTTAATTGCTATGCACACCTAAACAATTACCAGAGCATCTGAACCAATCCAGGCAGATCACAGATTCTTGGTGCTATTTTTCCCTTACCTCAACCCAGCAGATGGAAAAAGTATTCGCTTAAAGATCAAGTTTAAAAATTCCATTCCCATAGTGTAACCATTCCTATGCAATAACAAAACAATCCTCAAAGGGTATTGTTTTTTTTTTATTCTTTTTTTTTTTCAATGCAGTTTATTCAGGAACCTTGAACAATCATCTGACCCTGGGGAAAGCCAGCCCACAGCTTAAATAGCCTCTGGGTAGCCAACCCAGGTGTGCCACGTGTGCAATGCAGATAGGTCCACATACATGGAAGCAAGCCAAATCCTCAGCCTTAGCCAAATGTGGAATTGTTCGTGACAGAGAGCACTCACCATCGGGAAGGTGGAAGGAAAAGGTATTGTTAACCCTCTATTTTTCCTATGTTAGGTATTTTTTTTTCTTTTTCTGTTTTTTTCCCTCTTTCTTTCTGTTTCTTTCATATTTCCTTCCTTTCTTTCTTTGTCACAAAACAAAAAGAACAAATGTAATTAATACAAGTAAATTTTAAGCCTTTTCCAGAAAATTATAAAATGCTGACATCTAGTGGAGGTGAAAATATAGGCCTAGAAGGAGTTTTAGGAATGCAGTGTCCTAAGTGTAAGCTAAATGCTTCCAGATCCAAATGCAGAAATAAGCACAGGTGGATATGTCTTGTTTATATTTTTATCCTTACTATTATTATTTACAATTTATTTACATCCCAGATGTAGCCCCTTCCCTCTTCTGCTTATGGTCCCACCCTCTCTTCCTCTTCCTTCGCTATCCCTCTTCCCTAGTCCACAGATAGGGGAAGTCCTTCTCCTTTACTGTCTGACCCTAGAATATTAGGTCCCATCATGACTGCCTGGATCCTCTTCCTCAGTGGGCTAGCTAGGTCTTCCAAGCAGGGAAAAGCGCTCAGGGAACAGGCAACCTAGTTCATGACAGAGACTTTGTCTTCTCTACTTATCCAAGTAAGGGTACTCGCTTGGAGACTGAGCTAACTATGGGCTACGACTGAGCAGGGGTTCTAGGTCCTCCCTATGCATAGCCTTTGGTTGATGCATCAATCTCTACAGTCCCCCACTGGGCCCAGGTTTTTGTTGTTTTGTTGGACTCTGTGTAAGGCTCCTGTCTCCTCCATGTCTTTCTATCTCCCTCTTATTCATAAGATTCCCTGCACTCTGCCCAAGTTTGGCTATGTGTCTCAGCATTCACTTTAATATCCTGCTTGGTACTGAAAGGGTCAAACTAACTTTGTAACCTATATGTCTTTTAAAGCCTATAGTTTTGAGTTTTAGGTCTAGGTTAAGCAAAAAACAAACAAACAAACAACAACAACAACAAAAAGCAACAATCAATGACCTTCACTCAGCAAAAAGAATGACCAGACCCTTGTTTTTGAGATAGTGTTTCTTAGCAACCAAACCGGATGACCTCAATCTTTCTTCTGAGTAGCTTCTGACCTCCAGCCAAAAGCCCACAACCTTGATCTTCAAGGATGGGCTAACCAAACCCACCTTCAATTGCAACTGCATCCACACTTGGCCAAGCTTGAGCACCTAAGACTAACCAATTATCTTAATTTATAGCTTCCTCATCCAATCCTAAATTGCCAAAACTGCAACTTCAAATTTCCCACACTTTTTCTTTTAAAAAACCTAAGGCCTTTGTCGCCTGGTGCCACTCTTTGCTGACAGGCAGGGGTGACCCCATTGCACAATGGTTAATTTAAACCTCTTGCTTTTCCATTGAGTTGTGGTCTGTGGGAGTTTCTGGGAAGGGAGTGATCTTGAACTCCTGAGCTGTGAGACCCCAGGTCTTACAGTCCAGTCTTTCAGAGGCCCTTTGTGGAAGGCTCCTGTCTTGTTCCTTGTTTTCACCCTCTTCCAATGTCTATCTTGTTTGCCTTTCTGAATGAGGATTGAGCATCTTGAGGACTCAAGAAGGGTCCTCCTTCTTGCTTGGCTGCTTTAGGTGTACAGATTTTAGTATGTTTATCCTATACTATGTGGCTAATATATATGTATGAGTGAATATACACCACCTGTGTCTTTCTGTATCTGGGTTACCTCACTCAAGATGATCTTTTCTAGTTCCCACCATTTGCCTGCAAATTTCATTGTGTCCTTGTTTTTAATAACTGAGTAATGTCCCACTGTGTAAATGTAGCATTCTTCAGTTGAGGGACAGGTTATGGCTATAATGAGTAAAGAGGTCATGAACATAGTTGAGCAAATGACCTTGTATGGTTGAGCATCTTTTGGGTATATACCCACATGTAGTATAGCTGGCACTATTCCAATTTTTTTGAGAAAGCTCCAGATTGATTTTCAAGGTGGTTGTACAAGTTTACATTCCCTAAATCAATTGAGGGGGGGGGGTTACCCTTTTTCCACATCCTCTCCAGCATATGTTGTAGCTTAAGTTTTTTATTTTAGCCATTATGATGGCTCTGAGATGGAATTTCAGAGCCATTTGGATCTGCATTTTCTTGATGACTAAGGATGTTGAGCATTGTACTAAGTGCTTCTCTGTCATTCGATATTCCTTCTTTGAGAATTCTCTGTTTAGTTCTGTACCTCATTTTTATTTTGATTATTTGATTTGTTGGTGTTTAATTTCTTGAGTTGTTTATATATTCTAGATGTTAGCCTTCTGTCAGATATAGGGTTGGTGAAGATATTTTCCCAGTGTGAGGGCTGTCCTTTGCTTAACAGTAGCTTTTCCATTTCATGAGATCCCATTTATTGAATGTTTATCTTAGAGCCTGTGCTGTTGGCATTCTATTCAGGAAGTTGCCTCCTGTACCAATGAGTTCCAGGATCTTCACAAATTTTTCTTCTAACAGTTTTAGTGTGTCTAGTTTTATGTTTTGGTCTTTGATCCACTTGGAGCTTACTTTGTGCAGGGTGACAAATATGGATCTATTTTCAGTTTTGTACATGTAGATATCCAGTTAGGAGAGCATTATTTGTTGAAGGTGTTGTCTTTTTTCCCAATGTATGATTTTGGATTCTTTGTCAAAAATCAGGTGTACACAGTTGTATGGAATTATTTCTGGGTCTTCTATTTGATTGCATTGATTCTCCAGTCTGTTGTTTCTATTTTAGCACCATGCCATTTTTTATTATGGTTGCTCAAAAATACAACTTGAGGTCGGTGATGAAGATGCCTTCAGAAGGTATCCGTTCAGGATGGTTTTAGCTATCCAGTTGGTTTTTTTTTTCTTTTTCCCCATATAAAGTTGAGAATTTTTCATTCAAAGTCTGTGAAGAATAATGTTGGTATTTTGATGAAACTGCATTGAACCTGTAGACTTCTTTTAGTAGGATGGCTATTTTTACTCTGCTAATCTGTCTTATCAATGAGCATGGTAGATCTTTCCATCTTCTGATATGTTCTTCAAATTCTTTCTTCAAAGATTTGAAGGTTTTTTTTTTAACAGTTCTTTCACCTTCTTTGTTAGAGTTACAACGAGGTGTTTTATGTTATTTGTGGCTATTGTGAAGGGTGTTGTTTCCCTAATTTCTTTCTCAATCCATTTGTCTTTTGTATACAGGAGGGCTCCTGATATTTTGAGTTAATTTTGTACCCAGCCACTTTACTAAAGTTTTTTATCAGCTGTAGGAGTTCCCTGGTAGAATTTTTGGGGTCACTCATGTATAGTGTCATATTATCTGCAAATAGTGATACTTTGACTTCTTCCTTTCTATTTTGTACCTTTAGCTCTTTTAGTTGTCTTATTGCTATTGCTAGGACTTCTGGTACAGTATCAAAGAAATATGGAGAGGGTGGGCAGCATTGCCTTGCTCCTGATTTCAGTGGAATTGACTTAAGTTATTCTCCATTTAATTTGATGTTGGCTATAGGCTTGCTGTGCATTGCCTTTTCTATGTTTAGGTATGTGCCTTGTGTCCATGATTTCTCAAGATTTCAAACATAAACAGGTGTGAGATTTTTGTCAAATGCCTTTTTCAGCATCTAAGGAGATGATTATGTTTTTTTTTTTGTTTGTTTGTTTGGTAGATTGATGTATTTCCTTATGTTGAACGACCCTTACATGCCTGGAATGATGCCTCCTTGTTCATAGGGGATGATATCTTTGATGTGTTCTTGGATTCGGTTAGCGAGTATTTTATTGAATATTTTTGTGTCAGTGTTCGTATGAGAGATTGGTCTGAAATTCTCTTTCTTTGTTGGGTCTTTGTGTTGTTTAGGTATCAAGTTGATTGTGTCCTCATAGAATAAATTTGGTAATGTTCCTTCTGTTTGTGTTTTGTGAAATAGTTCGAAGAGTATTGGAACTAGGTCTTCTTTGAATGTCTGGTATAATCCTGCAGTGAAACCATCTGGCCCTGGGCTTTATGTTGATGTGAGACTTTTGATGACCTCTTCTTTTTCTATAGGGGAAGTGGACTATTTAATTTAGTTTTTGGATCTTGATTCAGCTTTTTAAATGGAAGCTACCAAGAAAATTTTCCATTTCACTTAGATTTTAGAATTTTGTGGCATATAGTATTTTAAAGTAGGACATAATGAATCTTTGGATTTCCTCAGTGTCTGTTGTTATGACCTCCATTTAATTTCTGATTTTGTTGATTTGGATAGTATCTCTCCTCCCTTTAGTTAGTTTTGCAAAGGGTTTGTCTGTCTTGTTGATTTTCTCAAAGAAACAGCTCTTGGTTTCTTTGAATTGTTTTGTTTCTAATTTATTGATTTCTTAGTTTGATAATTTCCAGCTGTCTACTCCTCCTGGTTATGTCTGCTTTTTTCCCTAGTGCTTTCAGATGTGCCAATAAGTTGCTTGTATGTGAAATCTTGTATTTTTCTACGAAGAAACGTAGTGCTATGAACTTTCCTCAGCACTGCTTTGATTGTGTCCCATAAGTTTGGGTAAGTTGTGTCTTCATTTTTGTTGAATTCTAGGAAGTCCTTAACTTTCTTCCCTGTCCCAGCTGCTGTTGAATATAAAGTTGCTCAGTTTCTATGCATGTGTAGGCTTTTTGCTATTTCTATTATTGTTGAGGTATAACATGGTGGTCTCATATGATACAAGGGAGTATTTTAACTTTTCTTCTGTATCTTTTTTTGAGGCTTGCTTTGTGCCTTACTATATGGTCAGTTTTGGAGAAGGTTCCCCGAGCTGCTGAGAAAAAGAGATACTTCTTTGAGTTTGGGTGAAACGTTCTGTAGACATCTATGTGGTCCATTTGATTTAGGATCTCTTAAGTGACATCATTTCTCTGTTTAGCTTCTGACTTGATAACTTAGCTTCTGACTTCTGTCCCTTGGTGAGAGTTGAATATTGAAGCCTCCTATCATTAAGGTCTTGGGATGGATGTGTGATTTAAGCTTTAATAATGTTTATTTTATAAATGCAGAAGAGCTTGTGTTTGGACATAAATGTTCATTATTGTGATATCCTCCTCATGGATTTTTTTCCTATAGTGAGAGTGAAGTGTTCCTCCCCCTCTCTTTTGGTTAATTTTGGTTGAAAGTCTATTTTGTTAGATATTAGGATGGCTAATTCAGCATGCTTCTTGTATCTGCTTGCTTAAAGAAACACTTTTCCTTCCCTTTATTCTGAGGGAGCATCCTTTTTTGCTGTAAAGTTGTGTTTCCTGAATGCAGCAGAGTGTTGTTTCCTGTTTCCACAACCATCCTGTTATTCTTTGTTTTTTTTTTTATTGGAGAATCAAGTCCATTGGTGTTGTTAGATATTAGTGACCAATGATGTCTAGTTCCTTTTATTGTGGAATTGGTGGGGCTTGTGTGTTTGTGTGCCTGGTTTTTGTTTGTTTGTTTGTTTGCGTGGTTTTTTTTTGTTTGTTTTATTGTGAAGGTATTTTTTTCTCCTCTATTTCCTTTGTTCTTGTTGATTTTGTTTGATTGGGTTTTCCTTTTCCTTTTTAGCTGTAGGGCTGGGTTGTTGTGTATATATTGTTTAAATTTATTTATGTCATGGAATATTTTGTTTTTCCATCTGTGTTGATTTAAAATTTTGCTGGGCATAGTAGTCTGGGTAGGTATCTGTGGTCTCTTAGCTTTTTCATGATATCCACCCAGGCCTTTCTGGATCTCGTAATTTCTGTTGAGAATTCTGGTGTGGTTGTGATTGGTCTGTCTTTATGTGTTAGTTGTCCTTCTTACCTTGCCACTCTTGATATGTTTCTTTGTTCTGTAGATTTAGTGATTTGATTATTATGTGACAGGAGGAATTCCTTTTCCGGTCTAATCTATTTTGTGTTCTGTAAGCATCTTGTATGTTAAAGGGCATCTCTTTCTTAAGGTTGGGGAAATTTTCAACTATGATATTACTGAGAATATTTTCTGCACTTTGGAAACTGGAATTTTCTTTTTTACCTATTCCTATTATTCTTAGGTTTCTTCTTTTCATGGTATCCTTGATTTCTTCAACATTTTGTATCAGGAACTTTTCCACTTTTACGTTTTCTTCTAGAGACATATATATTTCTGCAATTCTATCTTTGGTGCCTGATAGTCTCTTCCCTGTCTCTTTCCTGTCTCCTGCATTCTGCTGAAGATGCTTACTTTTGTGGTTCCTGATCTGTTCTCTAAGTTCAGCAAGTCCAGGCTTTTCTCTGTTTGTGTTTTCTTTATTGATTCTAATTCCGTTTTCATGTCTTGAAAGATTTTATTCATTTTCTTCACCTGTTTGATTGTGGATTCATATCTGTCCATGATGGCCTCTATTTTTTTTGTTGTTTATTTTGACTTTATGATCCACAAATAATTTCATAATCACAGAATTAAGATAATTTTCCTATGTTTCCTCTGCATTAGAATATCTACTGGTTTGGGGGGATTCTGGTGTATCCATAGTGTCCTGATTTTTGCTGATCAGATTCTTTCCCCAGCCTCTAGTTTTCAGGATGTCTGTAACCTTGACTCTTTTTTTCTTGGAGCCTGTACTGCCATGTGCACCTGTGTCTGAAGTCTGCACTAATATACAGGAAGCTGGGAGATTCCAAGGTCTTGAGAATGCATGCTGGAAATTCAGATGTGGCTAAGGAAGGGAGTTCTCTCTGCTGAGTTCATGCTCTCTACTGGCTCACTGTCTGTGATCCAGGTATGCCAGGTAGCTGTGGTTCAGGCAGAAAGATCTCCAAGTCTAGGGCTGCACCAATGCTCCATAGGCTTCCTCAAGATGTACAATATGATGTGGTTCTCACATATAGTTCAGATTCACTGGGTTCACTGACTGTGCTGGGTTCCATGTTTCTGACCCAGGTAGGCCAGGAAGATGGCCCATTGAGCAAGCAGAATGGAGCCATGCTCCTTCCCAAATACAGGAGGTATCCACTCCATAAGACCATGAGAGTGAGCACCACTAGCTACTGTGACCAGGAAGGTGTTCCACTGGATGGTGAAAGTGTGCTCCAGGGTTTAAAGCTAGGAGCCACTGGTACCCAGAAGGTGTCCACAGGACTGTGAGAGTGGGCACCTGGGTTTGTAACCTCACCCCCAGTACCAGTGAGAGTGAGTGCCCAAAGTTGGAGATACCAACTACTGGTATCTGAAGGTATCTACAGACAGTGGGCTTCGCATGTAGCCTGGGGCTGTGTCAGTGCTGGACAGGAGCCCAATTATTTTTCTCAGTATTAGACTAAAAATGGACTCTCAAGTATCCCTGTGGATTCTCATCTCATCTGAGAAACAGAGAGATGTTGTGGTTTGGGTTTTCTACAGTATGGCCTGCCATTCATTCTGCTTTCACTGCTGAGCTGTTGTTCAGATACCATGCATAGTAGGCAATAACATCTTGGATGCTTCCCTCTATTCTTTTTTCAATTTCTTCATGCTTCAAACTGAAGATATTTTAAAAAACAATGTTC
This sequence comes from Meriones unguiculatus, assembly GCF_030254825.1. NCBI lineage: Eukaryota > Metazoa > Chordata > Mammalia > Rodentia > Muridae > Meriones > Meriones unguiculatus. The sequence continues at coordinate 25,404,291 of NC_083353.1, read as the reverse complement.
ATTCTACCACATTTGTTTTTTTAGATTTTGTTTGTTTGTTGGTTAACAGCAGAAGAACTGAAGACAATCCACAGTTCTTTTGTTTTGGCTCTGACTCTGTCTCTCTTTTTCTCCTTTCTCTCTTTCAATTTCCTTTCTCTTATTTTTCCTATAATTTTTCTCTTTTATAATTTTATTTATTTACTTTTCATTATTACAGTTTATTCACTTCATATCCCAGTTGTAACCCCTTCCCTTGTCCTCTTCAATTCCACCCTACCTCTCTTATCTCCTCTCATGCCAATTCCCAAGTCCACCTCCCCTTCCATCTGGCCCTAGCCTATCAGGTGTCATCAGGACTGGCTGCATTGCTTTCCTCTGTGGTCTGGTACAGTTGCACTCCCTCTAGGGTGAGGTGATCAAAGAGCCAGACACTTAGTTCACATCAGAGACAGCCCCTGCTACTCCTCTTACTTGGGAACACACATGGAAGCTGAGCTGCCATTTGCAACATCTGTGCCAGAGGTCTAGGTAACATGCATGCATGGTCCTTGTTGGAGTATAAGACTTGGCAAATACCTATGGGCTCAGATATTTTGGTTCTGTTGCTCTCCTTGTAGAGCTCCTATCCTTTCCAGGTCTTTCTATTTCCTCTTTATTTCATAAGATTCCCTGAAATCTGCCCAAAGTTTGGCAAATAGTGTCAGCATCTGCTTCGATACCCTGCTAGTTAGAATCCTTCAGAGGCCCTCTGTGGTAGGCTCCTGTCCTATTCCCTGTTTTCTCCTACTCCCAATGTCTATCTCATTTGTTTTGAGTGAGGATTGAGCAAACTCCCTAGGGTCCTCCTTCTCATTTAGATTCTTTAGAATTATAGATTTTAGATGTTTATCCCATATTATATGAGTAATATATGCCTATAGTGAATATATACCATGTGTGTCCTTCTGCTTCTAGGTCACCTCATTCAGGATCATCTTTTCTAGTTCCCACCATAGCCCTGCAAAATTTCATGATTTCCCTGTTTTTAATTGCTGAGTAGTATTCCATTGTGTAAATGTACCACCATTTCTGTATCCATTCCTAAGTTTAGGGACATCTGGGTTATTTCCATATTCTGGTTATTATGAATAAAGCTGTTTTGAACATATTTGAGCAAATGTCCTTGCTCATATTTTTGATATATATTACTGGGAGTGTTGTAGATGGATCTTGAAGTGGCAATGTTTCTAAATTTCTGAGAAAGCAGCAGATTGATTCCCAAAGTGGTTGTAATTATTTACATTCCCACCAACAATGGAGGACTTTACCCCTTTCTCCACATCCTCTCCAGCATGTGTTGTCACTTGATTTTTTGTTCTTATCCATTCTGATGGATGTTAGATGAAAACTCATGGTCATTTTGATTTGCAACACATTCAGAATTTTTTTTTGACATTTTAAAACTTTTCTTTATTCTTCATTAATTACACTTTATTTACTTTGTATCCCCCTTGTGGTTCCCTCCCTCCTCCAGTCCCAATCGCTTCCTTCTTCCACCCTCTGCATGCATGACCCTCCCCAAGTCTATTGATAGGGAAGATCTTCTTTTCCTTCCTTCTGATACTAGTCAATTAGGTCTCACCAGGAGTGGCTGCATTGTCTTCTTGTGTGGCCTGGTAATGCTGCTTCTCCCTCAGGGGGAGGTAATTAAAGAGCAGGCCAAACAGTTCATGTCAGAGACAGTCTCTGTTCCTAATAAAATGAAACCCACTTGGATATTCAATTGCTATGGGCTACATCTGTGCAAGGGTCTTAGGTTATCTCCATGCATAGTCCTTTGTTGGAGTATCAGTCTCAGGAAAGACCCCTGTGCTCAGAATTTCTGTTCTGTTGCTGTCTTTGTGGGGTTCCTGTCCTCTCCAGATCTTACTGTTTCCCACTTCTTTCCTAAGATTCCCTGCACTCTGCCCAAAGGTTGCCCATAAGTCTCAACACAAGCATGGATAGTCTGCAGGGCAGAGTCTTTCAGAGGTCCTCTGTGTCAGGCTCCTGACTTGTTACCTCTTTTATCCTTCTTCTGATATCCATCTTCTTTGCCTTTCTGAATAGGAATTGAGCAGTTTAGGAAGAGTCCTCCCTCTTAATTAGTTTCTTTAGGTGTACAGATTTTAGTAGGTTTATCTCATATATCTATATGAGTGAATATATACAGTGTGCATCTTTCTGCTTCTGAGATAGCTCACTCAGAATGATATTTTCCAGATTCCAGCATTTACCTGCAATTTTCATGATTTCCTTTTTTTATTGCTGAGTAATATTCCATTGTGTAGATATACCACAATTTGTGCATTCATTCCTCCACTGAGGGGCATCTGGACTGTTTCCAGCTACTGGCTATTAAAAATATGGCTACTACAAACATGGTTGAGCAAATGTCCTCATTTTGTACTTGAGACTCTTTTGGTTATATGCCTAGAAGTGGTATAGCTAGATCTTGAGGAAACACTATTCCTAGTTGTCTGAGAAAGTGTCAGGTTGCTTTCCAGAGTGGTTTTACAAGTTTACATTCCTACCAGCAGTGCAGGAGGGTTCCCCTTTCTCCACAACCTCTGCAGCATGTGTTGTCTCTTGTGATTTTGAACTTAGCCATTCTGAGGGTTGTAAGGTGAAATCTTAGGATGGTTTTGATTTGCATTTCCCTGATGGCTAATGACATTGAGCATTTCTTTAAGTGTTTCTCTGCCATTCTATATTCCTCTATTGAGAATTCTCTGTTTAGTGCTGTACTCCATTTTTTAATTGGATTTCTAGATTTTTTGCTGTTTAACTTCTTTACTCCTTTATATATACTGGGTATTAGTCCTCTGTCAGTTATGGAGTTGGTGAAGATCCTTTCCCAATCTGTAGGCTGTCATTTTGTTGTGATGACAGTGCCCTTTGCTTTACAGAAGATTTTCAGTCCCATTTGTTGATTGTTGCTCTTAGAGCCTGTGCTGTTGGTGTTCTCTTCAGGAAGTCATTTCATGTGCCAATGAGTTCAAGGCTCTTTCCCATTGTTTCTTCTAAGCATTTTAGTATATCTGGTTTTATGTTGAGGTCTTCGAACCATTTGGACTTTAGTTTTGTGCAGGGTGATAAGGCTGGATTGATTTGCATTTTTCTACATGTAGACATCCAGTTAGACCAGCACCATTTGTTGAAGATACTGTCTTTTTTCCATTGAATGATTTTGGCATCTTTGTAAAAAAATCTTCGTAAGTTTGTGTATTTATGTCAGGATCTTCTATTCAATTCCATTGATCCACCAGTCTATTTCTATACCAGTACCATGCAGTTTTTAGTATTGTTGCTCTATAGTTGAGCTTGAGATGAGGGATGGAGATGCCTCCAGAAGATCTTTTATTGTAGAGGACTGTTTCAGAAATTCTGGGTTCCTTCTTGTTCCATATGAAGGTGAGAATATTTCTTTCAAGCTCTGTAAAGAAGTGTGTTGGTAATTTGATGGGAATTGCATTGAATGAGTAGATTGCTTTTGGTAAGATGGCGATTTTTACTGTGTTAATTCTGTCAAGCCATGGGCATGGGAGATCTTTCCATCTTCTGATATCTTCTAATTCTTTCTTCAGAGACTTGAAATCTTTTTCATACAAGTCTTTGACTTGCTTGGTTAGGGTTACACCAAGGTACTTTATGTCGTTTGTGGCTATTTTGAAGATGTAGATGGCTGGGAATAATGAAAATCATGGCTGAAATCAATAAATTAGAAACAAAGAAAACACTTCAAAGAATCAATGAAACCAAGAGCTTGTTCTTCGAGAAAATCGACAAGATAGACAACCCATTAGCCAAGCTAACTAAAAGGCAGAGAGACACCATCCAAATCAAGAAAATCAGAAATGAAAAGGGGACATTACTACAGATACAAAGGAAACCCAAACAATCATTAGAACTTACTTCAAAGTCTGTATGCCACAAAATTTGAAAATATAAATGAAATTGGCAATTTTCTCGATCGATTCCACTTACCAAAGCTGAATCAAGATCAGGTAAATCAATTAAATAATCCTACATGCCCTAAGAAAATAGAAGTGGTCATCAAAATTCTCCCATCCAAAAAAAGCCCAGGACCAGATGGTTTCAGTACAGAATTCTACCAGACCTTTAAAGAAGAGTTAACTCTAGTTCTCTTCAAACTAAATAGAAACAGCAGGAACACTACCAAACTCATTCTATGAAGCCATAGTCACCTTGGTACCTAACCCTTACAAAGACCCAACAAGAAAAAAGAATTTCAGGCCAATCTCACTTATGAACATTGATGCAAAAATACTCAACAAAATACTTGCAAACCGAATACAAGAACACATCAAAGATATCATCCACTATGACTAAGTCTGCTTCAATGAAGGCATGCAGGGGTGGTTCAATATATAGAAATTCATCAGTGTGATCCACCATATAAACAAACTGAAGGAGAAAAACCACATGATCATCTCCTTAGATGCTGAAAAGGCATTTGACAAAATCCAACATACATTCATGTTTAAAGTCTTGGAGATATCAGGGATACCAGACACATAAATGAACATAGTAAAGGCAATATACAGCAAGCCTATAGCCAATATCAAACTCAATGTAGAGAAACTTAAAACAATCCCACTGAAATCAGGGACAAGGCAAGGCTGCCCACTCTCTCCATATCTATTCTGGAAATCTTTGCTAGAGCAATATGCAGTTGAAGATCAAGCAGATACATATTGAAAAGGAAGAAGCCAAAGTGTCACTATTTGTAGATGATAGGATAGCATACCTGAGTGACCCCAAAAATTCTGCCAGTGAACTCCTATAGCTGATAAACACCTTCAGCAACGTGGCCAGTTACAACATTAACTCAAAAAAAAAAAAAAAAAAGAATAGTGCTTCTGTATACAAAAGTCAAAAGGGCTGAGAAAGAAATTAGGAGAGCATTTCTTTAAGTCTTTCTCTGCCATTAGATATTCCTCTACAGAGAATTCTCTGTTTAACTCTGTACCTCATTTTTTATTTGGATTACTTGGTGTGTTAGTGTTTAAATTCTTCAATTCTTTATATATTCCAGATATTAGCCTATGTTTAATGTAGGGTTGGTGATGATACTTTCCCAGTCTCTATACTGTTGTTTTGTTCTTTTTTTCTGTATCTTTTTTTAATTTTTATTAATTACATGTTATTCAGTTTGTATCCCCCATTAGCCCCTCCCTCATCCCCTCCTGATCCAATCTCCCTACCCCCTACTTCATGCATGCCCCTCCCCAAGTCCACTGATAGGGGAGGTCCTCCTTTCCTACCTTCTGATCTTAGTTTATCAGATCTCATCAGAACTGGCTGCATTGTCTGCTTCTGCTGCCTGCTAAGGCTGCTACCCCCTCAGGGGGAGGTGATCAAAGTGCGGTCCAATCAGATCATGTCAGTTGCAGTCCCTCTTCCCATTACTATGAAACCCACTTGGACACTAAACTGCCATGGGTTACATCTTTGCTGGAGTTCTAGGTTATCTCCATCCCTGATACTTGGTTGGAGTATGGACTCTGGGAAGACCCCTGTGTTCAAATTTCTTGTTCTGTTTCTCTCCTTGTGGAGTTCCTGTCCTCTCCAGATCTTACTATTTCCCACTTCTTACATAAGATTCCATGCTAATTGCCCAACAGTTTGGCCATAAGCCTCAGCATCTGCTTTGACAGTCTGCAGGGCAGAGCCTTACAGAGGCCCTCCATGGCGGGTTTCTAGCTTGATTCCTGTTTTCTTCTTCTTCTGATGTCCATCCTCTTTGCCTTTGGGATAGGGATTGAGCATTTTAGTCAGTGTCTTCTCTCTTGATTAGTTTCTTTAAAGGTACAGATTTCTGTAGGTTTATCCTATATTACATGTCTATATGAGTGAGTATATACTGTGTGTGTCTTTCTGCTTCTGGGACAGCTCACTGAGGATGATCCTTTCCAGGTTCCACCATTTACCTGCAAATTTCAAGATTTCCTTATTTTTCATTGATGAGTAATATTCCATTGTGTAGTTATACCAGAATTTCTGCTTCCATTCTTCAGTTGAGGGGCATCTGGGCTGTTTCCAGCTTCTGGCTATTACAAATAAGGCTGCTAAAAACACGGTTGTGAAAATGTCTTTAATGTGTACTTGAGCCTTTTTTTGGATAACAAAAGCAAACGCCAGATTGAATGCAATTCTCATCAAATTACCAACACAATTCTTCACCGACTTTGAAAGAAAAATTCTCAACATCATATAGAATAACAAGAAACCCAGAATTGCTAAAACAACCCTCTACAACAAAAGATCTTCTGGGGGTATCTCCATCCCTTATCTTAAGCTCTATCATAGAGCAACAGTAACAAAAACTGCATGGTACTGGCTTAGAAACACAGTGGTGGATCAATGGAACCAAAAAGCAGATCCAGAAATAAACCGACACACTTATGGACACCTGATCATATAATGGAAAAGATATGGCATCTTCAACAAATGGTTCTGGTCTAACTGGATGTCTACATGTAGAAAAATGCAAATAGATCCATCCTTATCACCCTGCACAAAACTGAAGTCCAAGTGGATCAAAGACCTCAACATAAATCCAGACATTAAATCACTTAGAAGAAAAAGTGAGCAAGACCCTAGAACACATTGGTACAGGAGACAACTTCCTGAACAGAACACCAACAGCACAGGCTCTAAGAGCAACAATTAATAAATGGGACCTCATGAAACTGAAAAGCTTCTGTAAAGCCAAGGACACTGTCATCAAAACAAAAGGAATACCTACAGATTGGAAAAAAATCTTCAACAAAACTTCTTCTGACAGAGGGCTAATATCCAGTATATATAAAGAACTAAAGAAGTTGAAAAGCAGCAAACAAAGTAATCCAATTAAAAAATGGGGAACAGAGCTAAACAGAGAATTCTTAGTAGAGGAATACAGAATGGCAGAGAAACACTTAAAGAAATGCTCAACATCATTAGCCATATGGGAAATGCAAATCAAAATGACCCTGAGACTTCACCTTATACTAATCAGAATGGTCAAGATGAAAAACTTGAATGACAACACATACTGGAGATAGGGGAACCCTCCTCCACTGCTGGTGGGAATGTAAACTTGTAAAATCACTCTGTAAATCAATCTGGCACTTTCTCAGACAACTAGTAATACTGCTTCCTCAAGATCCAGCCATGTTATTTTGTTCTTACGACAGTATCCTTTGCTTTTTAGAAGCTTTGAGAATCATGAGGTCCCATTTATTGATTGTTGATCTTAGAGCCTGTGCTGTTGGTGTTCTGTTTAGGAAGTTGTTTCCTGTGGCTATGAGTTCTAGGCTCTTCCCCACGTAGCTAATGACTTTGTAAATACCTTTGACACCTCATGGATTTTAGACTTTCCTTTCATTTAAGTTTAATACCTCCCTTTTTTTTGACAGTTTTCAGTGCTTTTAAAAATTATTTGTATCTCTTTCCACTTAGACAGGTAAATTTACCTGCTGACAACTGAGTCCATGACCCAGGTCACAGATAGTGTGAGAAGAGAAGGAAGCTCCACAAATTGTACACACATACACAGAGTCATCCCACATACTCATCTCCACTCAGGCATGCATGATTTCCTTACATACTTTCAATTTAAAGCAATTTCACACTCTCTCTCACACACAAGCACATTAAAATGTAATAAAAATTTTTATGCTTTACCCAGAGTAGCTGTAGATACCACAATATTTTTCACTCATGATTTTATTGTATCATTGATATTTTTCATTTATACTAAGAGTTTGTATTTTTGAAAGGTATATATCCTAGCATTTGCATTTTAGCTTGTTGCACTCTTTCTTTTCCCCCCTTAATTCTTCTCTTCTTCCTCTATCTTCCTTCTTACTTTTCTTTTTGTTTTACTTCCTTTCCCACTCCCCATACCTTATAATAGGAATATAACACATACCACTTTCTCCACCAATTACTGAAGTTTCTCATAGCATCTTAATTAGAAAGAGTATTACATTTAATAATTTATTTTATTCCAGTTATGTATTATTGCTCAATCTTTGTTCAAAGCCATCAGATTCATTTCACAAAGGGCCCTCTAAGCATGAACTTCCTACCTTTTAAAATTTACACTAATTTTTTAGGACATTTCTCAGGCAAGAATTCTGGGGCAAGAGAACTGCAAGGTAATAATTGCTTGGCTACTTTGAATTGTGTCAACAAAGAGCCTGACACAGAGGACCTCTTAAAGTCTCTGCCCTGCAGACTATCAATGCAGATGCTGAGACTTATGGGAAACCTTTGGGCAGAGTGCAGGGAATCTTAGGAAAGAAATGGGAAACAGTAAGATCTGGAGAGGACAGGAACTCCACAAGGAGAGCAACAGAACCAAAAAAAAAAGCTGAGCACAAGGGTCTTTCCTGAGAGTGATACTCCAACCAAGGCCTATGTATGGAGATAACCTAAGATCCCTGTATATATGTAGCCCATGGCAGTTCAGTATTCAAGTATGTTCTATTGTTATAGGAAAAGGGACTGTCTCTGACATGAACTGATTTTTCTGCCCTTTAATTAACTCCCCTGAGGGGGAAGCAGCATTACCAAGCCACACAAGAAGACAATGCAGCCACTCCTGATGAGACCTAATTGACTAGGATCAAAAGGAAGGAAAAGAAGACCTCCTCTATCAGTGGACTTGGGGAGGAATAAAATGTAATAAATAAAGAATTTTAAAAATTTATATAAGTGGGGAAAAGGGAAAGGGTAAAGACAGATGGTAGCTGTAATGGTAATGAAGAATTTGTTGTGAGGCATGCATACATTGCCACCACGGATTGTTGCATAGAGCTAGAGTGAGGTGGAGACATTCATACCTTGGACATCTCATTCTTGATATGGGTAGGTGGAAGCATTGCTACTTCCCTGTTCTGTGCCAGCATGCATTGGCACTTGTAGTCTTGACCCCCTACCTCTGCTATTCTTGGAGTAATCAAGTAGCCTGGGCACCTGGAATTCTTCCCGATATAAATTGGCAACATCCCAGACCAAGCCAATAATATGTGCCCATCCTGGGAAGCTCTCCCAACCCCAAGGGTCCTGCTTTTCAATGATGGCTTCTATTTTTTTGTTTGTTTCCTCTCTATATTCCGCTAATTGTGCCTCTACTTGTTTGGTTCTATTTGCCTGTATTTCTTTGGGAGCTATGTTCATTACTACCCAATGGCTTGAGTGCCATTCCAGAAACTGTTTCCTGTGTAAAGTTGCATTTGAAGGTGTCTTTACTCTGCCGCCGTTCAATTACCTCCATAGTTTAACCTCATAATTATTAGCTCAGATAGTTTATGGTACCTTTCCCACAATATTTAAATAGCATGTCCTTAATGTTTTAGTATTTAGTATGTAGAATCCATTTTTATTCTCAAAGAGTAGCAATGTCCTGCCTAAATTTGCCTTGTTTCTTCTTCTGCAGTGTAAAATTTTCATGCTTATGACAAGTTGGGGAAGTGACATGTTTTCAAGGAAATATGAAGACTGGCTTCATGGTATCCTAAAAAAGATAGTGGAAGGTAACTTTCCAAAAGTGTTGGTTTGAAAACAAGTGGGTCCACAGAAGAAGAATAGGTTCCTGCCAATTATATTCAACATGGAAAAGAAGAAAATTCCAAGAGATTTCACCGGATTTCTCTGACAATCCTATCACTATTTAAGTAGTTTCTAACTTTCGTCTGAAAACTGAGAATAAGATATTGAATCCAATTCGTTTTAGGCATAAATTTGAATCCATGAAAAAAAGTTGTTTTTTTTTTTTTATTTTTATAGACAGCCAAAAAAAAAAAAAAAGAAAAACTGAAAGTTGTGTATTTGAAACAAACATCAAAAATAATCCCCGAAGAGGTGCAGTTGCACATAACTTTAATCCCACCACTCTGGAGGCAGAGACAGATGGATCTTTGTGATCAAGACCAACCAGATCTACATATCCAGTTCCAAGACATCCAGGGCTACTTAAACAGATTCCACTAAAAAAAAAAAAAATCCTTGGATCAGAAAAACTTGGCAAGCATAGGAAGAAATAAGACTCATGATCTAGCCAGATTTGGAGGCACAGACCTGTAATCTAAGCTACTCAGGATGTTCCATCGGGACCATAAACTCAAGACTCAGCTAGGCTACACAGTGAGCTAAAGGCCAACATGGACAAATTAGTAAGATTCTCTCTCACAACAACAACAACAAAAAATTTAAGAAGTCTCTAGCTCAAGGACAGAGAACACTAGACTTGCAAACATGATGCCCTTTAATCCATCCCAAATGGAAAAATAGAGATAAGAGTAACCAAATAATGACCAAGGCTTGAAAGTCCTTGAAGTATTGAAATACATATTCAAAACCCTGGGAGTGGAGGAGAGAGGGGCTTATGGGGGATACAAAGTGAATAAACTGTAATTAATAAAAAAAAAATGTTACTATTTCCATAGGGTAAAGCGTTTTTTATTTCATTATCTATAAACATTAAATTTATTTTTATTAACTATATTGTTTCTCTTAAGATAAATACTGCTTCTTTCAAATGTGTAAGAGTTTGTATGTAAAAGAATAATCGATAAGTACTTGCTCAATACACTTGGCAATTCTGTCTGAGAAACTTGATTATTTACTTATCTTCAAAATAACAGTTGATCACTATTTCAATGTCTTGTTTTTTTATTTGATTAATTAGCCTTTTGTTTCTATGTTTTGACATAATCACTACAAAGACAAAGAAGTGCACACACACACATGCACACACACTCACATACACACAAATTTACATTACTAACAATAAGCCTTATCCAGAATATTTTAGAGACATTTTTTTATTCTTTTTCTACATTACACAAATTTATATAATAAAGAATAAAGCATGTGATTTATATTGTATCTGCATAAATCCTGGCTCTATGGTCCTATGTTGATGACATACCCATTTCTCCTTTAATAGCTCAAAAAATTTAATTACAGTTCATTCACTTTGTATCCCAGAGGTAGCCCTCTCCCCTCATTCCCTCCAAGTCCCACCTCCCCTCTCTCATCTCCTCCTGTGCCCCTTTCTAAGTCCACTGATAGGGGAGGTCCTCCTCCTCTTGCATCTGATCCTAGCTTACCAGGTCTCATCAGGCCTGGTTGCATTGTCTTACTCTGTGGTCTGGTAAGGCTGCTCCCACCTCAGGGGGAGGTGATCAAGGGGCCAGCCACTGAGTTCATGTCAGAGATAGTCCCTGGGAACCCAATTGGATACTGAGCTGCCATAGGCTACATCTGAGCAGGGGTTCTATGTTATATCATGAATGGTCTTTGGTTGGAGTATCAGTCTCAGAAAAGACCCCTGTGTCCAGGTTTTTTGCTTGTGTTGCTCTCCTTTTGGAGCTCCTGTTTAATATCATGCTATGAAATATGCAAAGAGTAAAAAAAGTTCAACTTTTTTCATCTGTACTCATGATGTTCCCTCTTTGATTCAAAGGCCACCTAACAACAACAACAAAAAATCAGACATAAGAAACACTCTTCTTTGTTGTTGGCCAGGGAAGTTAAAAAACAACAACAACAACAACAACAAAAACAGATTACTACTATTGCCCTTAGCCATCTGCTAAGAAGTGAAAGATAAGTCTTTCATCCTGAAGATACCACTTACTTTAGAAATAGGACCCAGAGACCTATTATCTGGCCCTGAATAAATTTTCCTTTGTGAGAATTAGCTTTCCAGAAGACACCATGCCAGCTTCCAAATGAGGGAAGTAACTAACTTTCCTTCATAGCTTTGGTGCCTATGAACCATATCAACGATGAACATGGCAAGGTAAACATAAGGCTGGAATATAGCACTCATACCTTGGCAGTGAGCAACAGCTTTCTAATTGGACTTAAAAACCCACTCAATGAGAAGGATACCATGCCTCATATTAAAAACCTAGCTCACGTCCCAGTTCTAGTGAAGTTGTGGGTTTTGGGAAAATATCTACAGTCATTAATTTACCAATAGCGCAAACTATAAATATTTGTCCTTATTATCAGAAATCGGTGTAGTATTCACTTCTCATTGAGAAAATGTTTCTTTGAGCAGATTCAGACTACTACAGAAAACCATGATCTATCAAAATGCAGCAGTATGGAGCCCAGTCCCAATGAATACCTATACAGAACAATCCAGCACTTAAGGTTCAGGGAACATTGTAGAAGAGGACACTGTAAGACTGTAAGAACCAGAGGATCAGGGAGCTTTCTATAATTGTTTTTCCTTATAAAACCGGGGACTACAGCCATCATTTCTCATCAACATGACTGCCCAAATGTGAGATGAAATTGGATAACACCAAGGGACAGGCCACCATGGATAGAGAAAAGTCTAGAAGGCTTCAACCCTACATAGAAATGTGGGCAACTGAAAAAAGCTGGAGCAGGAGAGGTGATTTTTTCCACAGAGAAGAGTATGGCAATTGGTTGTCCCATGCCAGACCTGCAAAAAATACATACAAGTAACTGTATGTGTACTGAACAAGTTAAATTAAAGAATATATATGTATGTGTGTTCCATTATATATATATGTGTGTGTATGTGTGTGTGTGTGTGTGCTTTCCAAGTATATAGGTAGGTGTGTATGTGTGTCTGTGCAATAACCATTATTGAAAAACAAGGCAATTAATTTGGACCTCGGGGAGGAGTATATTGGAGGGTTTGGAGGGAGGAAAGAAAAGAGAAACATTTTAAGTATATTATAATCTCAAAATTTTTGAAGAATAAACTTCATTACCAAATTGTACTTTAAATTATGTGCAAGAGATAGAACTCCTTGATAGTTTTTCTTATGATAAACCAAGTAGCTAATTAATGTAATAGGTTATGGAGTAGTGCAACAAAAGATTCAGGTAAAGAAAGAGGCATTTCCATAAAGGCATAATATAATGTTAAGGCAAATTGAGTTTGAATTGTCCTTTGAATATGTTCTTTGAGGAGATCTTCAGAGCTGTCTGTACATAAAAATATTTTATTCCATCTGTTCATGCTGCCTGAGTGACAGACCTGTTTCTCAGCATTCATTTTACCACCAAGAGAGAGAAAAGAAATTCAGGTACACATTAATGCAAAAAGTGTTAACTTCACTACCATTCTATTAATGTTAAGTGTAAGCAGAAGAAAACCCTACATATTTTCTGAGATAAGCTGAAATGAAGCCTCTTCCACTAAACATTAAATTCCCAGCAGCCAACTCACATTGTTAACATGCTAACAGTGATATTGATTGAAAACATACTCATTAATTCATATTTTGTGTTTTACTGTTGTTTGACCAATTGGTTTCAATCAAGATTTTATAGGACTTAGTACAGAATATTACCAGGATGCTATTGAAACTAGTTATGTAATCACAGTCTCTTCAATAGCCTTTAGCAAATCATTAAGTCTAAGAATTTTAAGTACTTTAACTAAAACAGAAATCTTGTCGGTATGATTTGATTTCTCTTTATGTAAAAATGTACCAGTGAGATTTTGTTATTTGCAAGGCGATTCAATGTCTTTTAACTAGCTGTGCTTTCTGGGTATGGAGTACTAATAGAATATAAGACTATATGATACTGTGATTTACTTGCAGGATCCATTTCAATCTCTTAGAACAAGAATTCCTTTGAATACATCTTTGTGTACACCACAGAACCTGGCAAAACACCTCACAGAAAGATGGCATAAAATGATTTTTGTTAAAGGGATAGATTTTACAGTCAGTCTGTAACTACCTTTTTCCAGAGAAAGGACTGTATTTAAAACTGAGATAGAGAAAACACACAAAATTCCTGAAAGACAAATGAATCTAAACTTCAGCCAGTTCAAAAGAGTAAATTATCGACTAACTAACGTTTAAGACATTTGTGTCCACAGTAGCCAATTTTCTCTGTACCCTGCACAATACAGAGACTGTAAACCCTCCCACTGCCAACTGTAGGCAAAGTGTTCAGAAGATCTCTTTTGATTGTATGTGTCTTAGTTAGGATAAATATAGAATTACTCCTTACCTTCATTCATCCCCTTTGGCTCTGGGTACTTGGTAAAGATATTAGAGGAAAGGAAATATACATTTTAAAATTGTTATTCAAGTATCCTAAATAATTATTGTCTAAGGAAATTTAATTATACATATTATATTGTGAATTATAAATATATTTAATATATACATAGTAGGTATTCTCCATTGCTCCTCAAGAACTCAACACTTAGCTTAAGTGAAAAAATTTGATGCAAAAATTATTTTTTTATTATGAACAAGTCCATACAATTAACAAGAATATGAATTTACCTTTCATATACAATGCATAAGATATTTCTCTAGGGAACAAGAACTAATAGATATCCTGAAGCAGACCAGTATCTAAGTATAGCCACAGGAAAAGTAGAAAGAATTAAATTTGCAATATAGTAAAAGTGGCAAGGTAAGTTCACTCTTCATTTTTATTCATGAAACAGTATATGAAATAAGTCATAAAATACAGAAACATTTGCTGAGAGATTTAAGTGGAAAACACGATTTAGGCAGTTTTCTGCTGTCATGGAAATTTGAATTATATTTGTTTGCATGCATACACATACATAACCTGTTGTGGGGTGTGTGTGTGTGTGTGTGTGTGTGTGTGTGTGTTTGTGTGTGTGTGGGGTCAGACTGACATTGTTATTGATACCTCTGCCTAACATAATGTTAAACTCATGATCAGAAAATCAGTTACATCAAAAGATTGTCTCGGGTGTCTGAGACTATTATCACCATACAATTTTTAGTTCCTGTGTCTTACATGAAAATGGCCAAACAGAAACACTGTTACAGAGGAAAATAAAAAGACAATGTAAGTTCTTCTGAAGAATTATTGGATGCTGACATCTAGTGACTTAGAAAAGTACCATTATGGAGGAATTTTAATAACACAATATACTTCCATAAAAATGTGTATGTTGCCCAGTGCAAAATCACATATGTACAGGTCGATACATTTAATTTTAATACTTAATTATAGCTTTTTATGTGCCTAACTGCTACTGAATAAAGGTAAACCCTTGTGAAATGAACTTTTTTTATCAGTGATACTCCACACTTTGCAGAAAGCATATCATTCCCTATAATATCTTAAAATCTTCCTCCATTACCCTTTTCCTTCCTTCCTTCCTTCCTTCCTTCCTTCCTTCCTTCCTTCCTTCCTTCCTTCCTCCCTTCCTTCATTCCTTCTTTCCTTCCTTCCTCAATATCTTTTGACCACATTGTCTCTGTATATGCTTTTTTCTTTGCCTCTCTGATATATTCTAATATATATTATCTATATCTCCATCCTTCCTCTTTCAATACACTTAAAAGTGTTCTTCAGTTAGGGTTTCCATCACTATGATAAACACTAAGACCAAAAGCAACTTGGTGAAGAAAGGATTTATATCATCTTACAGTAAACAGGTAACAGTCCTTTATGGACAGAACTCAGGACAAGAACTCAAGCAGGCAAGAACTTCCGGGTAGGAACTGACACTGAAGCCATGGAGGAATGCTACTTACTGGCTTCCTCCTCATGATTTGCTCAGCCCACTATTACAGCTCAGCACAGCTGCCCAGAGCTAGTACTGATGTGCCAAAGATTAATTAAGAAGACATCTGAAAGACTTCTGGGTTTCCTTTTCACAGTAATTCTGACTTGTCAAACTGACCCCCCCAAAAAAGTAATTAGTATAAATAGCTTTTCCATCTACTGGATACTAAATCTACAATAACCTAAAATAAGTTTTTTTGTGTTAAATTCTTCTGAAATTTTAATGTACTTTTCCTATATGTCTCATTTGAGGCCTGCTTTACCATACTATTTCAAGTTACACATATGAAAGTATAACCTTGTAATAATGCTTATACCTGTATCTCCTCTTTTCCATTTGATTTCCTTTTTTTCTATTCCTCGGTGAATTACTGATTTACAATCATTATCTTACATTTATTATTTTACATTTTGATTACAATCATTATTTTACAATTATTATTTTACATTTTGATAGCGCTTATATAATTTTCATCAATGAATATGCAGTTAGGACCATATAGAAAGCAGATCACATTGACATTTTATTTTTTTTCATTATGAATTTTACTTCTTGATCTCTACCCAAAGCTGCATATCCTGTGCTATTCCAAAAAGCTCTCTACACATAGACTTTTTTCTTTGCAGAATTTACAAGTCCTGTGGCAATAAAATGCAAAGTTTTTAGAATGGAGCACTGATTCATGAATTCTCTAAGATAAGCTGTTAGGAAAAAAAAAAGCTGTCAGGAAAGAAAAAAGAAAGGAAGGAAGAAAGAGAGAGAGAGAGGAGAGAGATAAACAAAATTGCAGGAGAGTGTGTGAGTGAGAGTCAGGGACAGAGTGATAGAGGAAGAGAGGGAGAGAAGAAGAAAGGGAGACAGGAGGAAAGAAAGGAAAAAGGAAGGAAAGAAGGAAGGAAAGGAAGAGATTGATGAACTACAACTTATAATTTTAATGAAGGTGAAGAGTTTGTGAGTTTAATCCATAAGAAATTGGAAAAGTTGGTGTAGAGGTATGCTTGAGAATTTTAGATGTGCTTCGGTGCCTATCAGATAGAACCTGGAGGAAGAAAAGGACATGAAATCCCCTGAAACAAGAGTTACTACAAAAAGTTGTGAGCCCCCATATGCGCACAAGAAACAAAATTTCAGTCCACTGCATGAGCAGCATGTACTTTGAATTGCTGAGCCCTCTCTGCATCCCTTGTTCTGTATTATTCATCATATATTTAGTATTGAGTTTTTTTCCCCAGAATTCTTGAAAGTTAAGGTCATTATTGCTTAATATTTTCACTAGTGCTCTCTAAAGGCAATAATTCTTCAGCTTTATCTTCAACATTCTTTCTTATAGTGTTTACTGCTGGAGATATTTTACACTGATATTATATGTTTTGTGGAACTTTTAAGTTCTAATCTTTTAATTTGATTATCTTCAGTTTTTTCCTTTGCAGAATGTGTTGTTTAAGTTGCTGAATTTCTCACCTGAGTCTTGAATTGGTGTATTTATTTCATCCATCTTTTTGAATTTTCATTAAAATCATTGCTCTTTGCAGGAGGACTGCAGAGATTGATGCACCAATCAAGGACTAGCATGGAAAGAACTTATAGCTCATGCTCAGATGTAGTCCATAAGCAGTTCAGAATCCAAGTCAGATTCCTAATAAAGGGAGCAGGGGCAGTTTCTGACATGAACTCAGTTGCCTGCTCTTTGATCACTTCCGACTAAGAGGATGGCCTTACTAGGCCACAAAGGAAGAGAACCCAGGCCATCCTGATGAGACTTGATAAGCTAGGGTTAGAGAGTAGGGGAGAAGGACTCCCCCTTTTCAGTGCACTGGGGGAAGAGGATGGGGGGAAGAGGAAGGGAGGGTGCGACAGGGAGGAGATGAAGGAGGGGGTTACAATCATGATGGAAAGTGAACAAATTGTAAAAATAATAAAATATAAGTAATAATAATAATAAAAACTTTATCAGGTCAAAGGTTGCTTGAAAGTCAATCTTCACTGACTGTTTTCACATACCTAAAATTTTCATATAACTATAATCACTGTACAATGAACATGAGCTTGTCTAGTATGTAAGACTATTTTGAATACTTTTTTCTTTGTTGTCAAACTTGTTTCTTCTCTCTTTTGATCGCTTTGCTTTTGTAAAAGTTGAAGTAGAATCTGTTTTGTATCTTGGACTGGACTTAAACCTAAGTTTCACCTGCTTCAGCCTTCTGAGTTCTAGAAGTCTGTGTTCTTAATGCTAAGCAAACTTGGAATATTAACTCAAAATAGTAAGTTTACAATCTAAATTCAGCGATTTTATTATTTATAAAATTGTAAGAGCTATAAACTTTGTACAATATACACAAATTTACATTAGGAATCGGTTTGTTTACTTACTGAACAAATATTAAACACCAACCCACTTGACATTAACTAAATATTTTTCTCTAATGACTACCTAAATAATGCAGCAAAATAGAGAATTTTAAAAGCATGGCATGGACAGGATATTTGGTATGGTACAGTTATATATTGTCAATCGATGAAGTGTCTCAAAAGAGCAGCTCATCCCCCATCCTGTGAAAAGTCCTGAAGCCTCCTGATCCAAGTGAAATGCAGGGTGATATTTCCTGTAAATCAAGTTCTTGGAGAGGAATGACTGTGGACAGTTCCTTTACCTGAACTTTAACTTCATAAAACAAGTGTCTTGTGATCATAGTAAAGGAAGCCCTATTCACCACTAGAGGACACTGCAAAAAAAACATAATTTTTTTTTCTTTTTTAATTTATTTTTCTTTATTAATTAGACTTTACTCTCTTTGTATAACCTGGTGGTTCCCTCTCTCCTCCCTTCCCAATCCATCCCTTCCTCCACCCTCTGATTGCATGCCCCTCCCCAAGTCCACTGAGAGGGGAGGACTTCTTTTCCTTCCTTCTGATCCTAGTCAATTAGGTCTCATCAGGAGTGGCTGCCTTGTCTTCTTCTGTGGCCTGGTAATGCTGCTTCACCTTCAGGGGGAAGTAATTAAAGAGCAGGCCAATCGGAACTCCATAAGTAGAGAAACAAAATAAAAAAAAATATGAGCACAGGGGTTTTTCCTGAAACTGCTATTCCACCCAACCACTATGCATGGAGATAACCTAAGGCCCCTGCACATATGTAGCCCATGGCAGTTCAGTATCCAAGTGGGTTCCATTGAAATAGTATCTAGACTTGTCCACCATTTCCCCCCACATTGCTCACAACGGGAGCAGTCTAGGATGCTGTCCTTCCTCATATTGGCAAGGGCCTTCTTAGAAGCAATCCTTACCATGAGACATTTCAATTGCTTTCCAAGTCCTGACACTGTTGTTTTCATTAGATTTAGAATATGATTAAAATTTCTATTGAATTTTACATATGGTCTATTGACATTTTCATTGCCAAGATTTGAGTTTCTCTCTCGTTCAGAAAACTCATCACTTAATCAATTGTTCTTTATTAGCCTATAGTTTATTAGTTAATACATGCAACTACCAATACCCATTTCTTGCATTTATTGATCATTTAAAAAATCATTCACTGAATTATATACCTAACATTTTGGTCCTATACTATTTTCAATATCAGTTATTAAGAATGTATAAACTTCTGGAGTAGTTATGTTTTGTATTTTTCCTTATTTTGCAAGTCTCTATGTTGACACTAAGCAATGTATTAGTTGGACATCAATTGCAAGTGTAAGTGAAAGCATTCAGTATGTGCCATCTTTCTTTGTCATTATCCAAAGAACATTAATTTTCTCATTAAGGCAGCATCCAGAATGAAACCATTGACAAATTGCTTGGGATCATCCTTCTCAAATCAGGTTATTGGTTCTGCAATTCAAACCTGACTCAAAAACAACTTCTCAAGTTCTCAGACATGCACAAGATCTGCATATTTTCAAGCCAGAGAAGGATCTCAACTGAGAGGAGGAAGTGCACCCCAGGGTCCCATCTTTAACAAAGAAGCATTTTTGTTCAGTTTTGACATTTATTGTTTCATTGTTGTTTTGATTGTTGGATTTGTTTCTCTTTTTTGTGGTTTTGTACTTTATTTTTTTTTTTAATTTTTGGGGTTTGGTGGGGCTTTTGGGGAAGCAAGAGAATGTAAAGTTGGTGGGGAAGATCTGGAAAAAGTGAAAGGAAAGTAATCAATATGTATTTATAAAAATAATTAAAACTGAAATTAAAAGAACTTTAGAAATGTGCTCTTAGTCAAATGTTCTACTGCTATGAAGAGATGCTATGACTCAGAAGCACTTATTTTTGAAAAGCATTTAACGAGAACTTGGTTACAGTTCAGAGGTTTAGTCCATTATCATAGTGGGAGACATGGGAACACGCAGGCAGATATAATGTTGGAGAGTAGCTGAAGGTTCTTTATCCAGATTGGCAGGCAGAGAGAAGGACACAGCCCTCCAGAAGAGGGGGTGAGAATTCCAGGAAATCCATCCTTCCCATTCCAAATCATGCAGGTGTGCATCAGGAACTGGCATGGGTGGGCGTGTCTGGCAGTGAGTCCGTTGGGGAGGTGAAGATGTAGGTGTAAGTTGAGGTGTGGGTGCTGGTCTTTCTTCCTGAAGCCTAGACCTTGAGCCTTCGCCAGAGTCGTTGGGGAGTGGGTGTCTGGTGGGTCGATGCAGGACGGAGTGCTTGCTCTGGGAAGAAGTCTGCAGCCTAGGCTGTCACGGGTGGGTGGAACCCGCCCAAAGGGTGTGGAGATCAGGCCGAGAGGCCTCCAGAGAGTGTCTTCAGAGCTCCAAGCAGGATTCCAGGTGCAAGCTCTAAAAAGCCTGGGTTTTCCGAGAGGGAAGAGTGGGTGTGTCCAGTGCAGCCAGGGTGTCCCAAGACATGCCTGAGCAGAGAGTGTCCTTCTGGGGTTCACCTGTGAGAGAACCGGTTGTGATAATCCCGGAGAGCCTTGGCCATGGGGGGGGCGGGTCTCTTCTTAGCCTGGGTCTTGGTGCAGAGAGCCCGCCAGGACGGGCCGTGGCCAGAGGCCTGCGGGAGGAGGTGCGCTTCTGAGTAGGGCCCCCGAGCCGGGGGTTCGGGCACCTCTGGCTGGCCTGGGCTCCTGGCCTGGGTGAAGAAGGTGACCATCTTGGTTTGTCGGCGCCCTTGCAGCTTCTTGGCCTGTCTGCTCCGGATGCGGGCTGTGACGGCTTGCAGCCTCAGCTCCTGGTCTGCCTTCTCCATCTGCTGCTGTGTCTTGGTCTCAGTCTGGCTGTGGGTCTCAGTCTCGTCGCCTGCGTGCCCATGTTCCGCTTCTTGGGCTGCTTGGGCTGTGGCGGCTTCAAAGGCCTCCTTGGCTTGGGAGATTCCTTGGAGAGCAGGTTGTTCGGTGGCATCAGCTGCATGGGCTGCAATGGCCTCCTTGGCGTGGCAGTGAGCCTCCCACATGCCCACGAGATCTTGGGAAAGGAGGAGCCCTTCTGGCCATTCCTGCTGGAGAACGGGCTTCCTGGCACCTGAGTAGACAGGCGTCTTGGAATCCACCCTGACAGGCGCCAGCTGCACTTCTCGGTCAGTCTGGCCCCAAGAGAGCTCCGGGACAACCAGGGGGTAGCGGGCGTGGTCAGAGTTGGGGCAAGCCCCCAAAGAGCAGGCGCGGCCATGCTCCTGGGACCCGCGGAGAGCATCCTGTCTGCACCTTCGGATCTTCTTGGCTGCTGGCTCCAGGCTTTCACGGCAAGCGTCACTTGCCTCTGGCGTCTGGCATGTGCTTCGCTTCCTGCTCGGGACTGGCCTGCTGCTGCTCAGCTGCAAGGCCTCTGCCCGCTTGTCTTGGGCTCCTCTGGACGTGGATGCTTGGGTCTCCTCTGCCGGAGATGTTCTTCCTTGCTCTGCCTTCTCGCTCAGCACCAAGGCAGAGTCAGGGGAGAGTGGGTCCCGCTCAGACCTGGGACCCAGCCGTGAACTGTCCCCCCATTTGGCCGCCAAGTCCCTGGCGAAGGGCACTAGCAGCTGCTGTTTCCTCAAGATCTTGATGGTCTGCCTGAAGCCTATCTCTGCCAGACGTTCAGACAGGCTGGGCACGGCGGCGAGTTTCTTCAGGGCCTTGTAGAGCTTGCGTGGCTCTGTCTCCGTGCACAGGCGATCACACAGCTTCTGCAGGGCTGCCTGGGAAGAGCCAGCCTCCATGTCCATGGCTGAGAACAGGACTGGGCCCCACCGGGCAGACAGTACGTCGGACTGCTCTTTTCCTCTTCCTCTCGTGGTGGCTACCTGTGTCTCTGCAGCAGATTCTGGGCTAGGCTGCTGGGAGTTTTCCAGCTGCTGCCTCTCTTTGCCTCACTGTGGAGGGGCGCATCCCTACCCTAGATATATATACAGGGGCTGGACCACGCCTTGGCTCAAATCTGCCCAGTCAGCGGCCGAGGCTGCTGGTTCTGGGCCCGCCCCTTCTGACTTCTGCTTCCCTGTGCCACGCCCCATCCACAGCTCAGAAAACATGATCTCTGACGCCAGAGCCCACTCTGGCCAAATCCCGGGGGTTCACAGCCCTGCCTTGCTTCCAGGCGAGCTCTGGCAAATGGGGGCTTCCTCAAGGTCTTTGCTGGGGCTCTCGGGATAGTCTGCTCCCCGCTGTAGGACGCCAGCTTCGGGAGCCTGCCAGAGACTGCACATGCTCACACAAAAGCAGAGGGAAGTAAAATCGAGTCAATCAATCAATCAATAAGTAAATAAACAAACAAACAAATAAATAAATAAATAAGCCGAGAATCTGCTCTGGGCTCCAATTTCGCACAGTGCATGGAGGGTGGGTGGGAGACACATCGCTTTCACCCCAGCAAGTTGAGCCTGTCGGGGAAAGTGGATTTCTGCTCGGAGCCTGGAAATCCTGTCTTGCACACCTGCCACACCGCCTTGACGGCCTGGGCCCATCTTTCAACCAACTAGGCTTTCACAGGTGTTCACACTGGTGCAGTTCCCAAAAGCCGGCCCACAGCTTTCCATTTCTCTTCTGATCCTGGGCAACTGGGTCTTAGCTTTCTGGGTTCCAAAGGATCCCTTTTTCAATCTGGTTAATTTCCCTCTGCGCACTCTCTGTCTCTGTCTCTGTCTCTGTCTCTGTCTCTGTCTCTCTCTCTCTCTGTTTGTCTCAAACACACACACACTCACACACACACACACACACACACACACACACATACACACCCTTGCACACACATGCACACTCACACAGTGGCTATCAACTCTCTATAACTATGCCTATGAATGACTCTCTCTTTCCAATCATATGTATATACACAGAAATGTTTATTCGTGAACATCTATGTATACAAAGGAGAGAAATGCACACAATATTCATTAGTGCTGAAGCTAACACACCTGACACTTACCCTAAGCAGTTCTCCCTCGGGCAGTTGTGTACCTAAGGCGTGGAAAACTAACTCTGGAAAGAAGATCTGTCCAAGCACTGGAGAAGTGGCAATGATTGCTTCCGCACAGCCCTCCAGAAGAGGGGGTGAGAATTCCAGGAAATCCATCCTTCCCTTCCAAATCACGCAGGTGTGCATCAGTGGGTGGGCGTGTCTGACAGTGAGTCCGTTGGGCAGGTGAAGGCGTAGGTGTGAGTTGAGGTGTGGGTGCTGGTCTTTCTTCCTGAAGCCTAGACCTTGAGCCTTGGCCAGAGTCTTTGGGTAGTGGATGTCTGGTAGGCCGATGCAGGATGGAGTGCTTGCTCTGGGAAGATGGCTGCAGCCTAGGCTCTCACGGGTGGGTGGAACCCGCCCAAAGGGTGTGGAGATCAGGCCGAGAGGCCTCCAGAGATTGTCTCCAGAGCTCCAAGCGGGATCCCAGGTGCAAGCTCTGGAAAGCCTGGGTTTTCCGTGAGAGAAGAGTGGGTGTGTCCAGTGCCGCCGGGGTGTCCCAAGACATGCCTGAGCAGAGAGTGTCCTTCTGGGGTTCACCTGTGAGAGAACCGGTTGTGATAATCCCGGAGAGCCTTGGCCATGAGGGGGGCGGGTCTCTTCTTAGCCTGGGTCTTGGTGCAGAGAGCCCGCCGGGACGGGCCGTGGCCAGAGGCCTGCGGGAGGAGGTGCGCTTCGGAGGAGGGCCCCCGAGCCGGGGGTCCGGGCACCTCTGGCTGGCCTGGGCTCCTGGCCTGGGTGAAGAAGGTGACCATCTTGGTTTGTCGGCGCCCTTGCAGCTTCTTGGCCTGTCTGCTCCGGATGCGGGCTGTGACGGCTTGCAGCCTCAGCTCCTGGTCTGCCTCCTCCATCTGCTGCTGTGTCTTGGTCTCAGTCTGGCTGTGGGTCTCAGTCTCGTCGCCTGCGTGCCCATGTTCCGCTTCTTGGGCTGCTTGGGCTGTGGCGGCTTCAAAGGCCTCCTTGGCTTGGGAGATTCCTTGGAGAGCAGGTTGTTCGGTGGCATCAGCTGCATGGGCTGCAATGGCCTCCTTGGCGTGGCAGTGAGCCTCCCACATGCCCACGAGATCTTGGGAAAGGAGGAGCCCTTCTGGCCATTCCTGCTGGAGAACGGGCTTCCTGGCACCTGAGTAGACAGGCGTCTTGGAATCCACCCTGACAGGCGCCAGCTGCACTTCTCGGTCAGTCTGGCCCCAAGAGAGCTCCGGGACACCCAGGGGGTAGCGGGCGTGGTCAGAGTTGGGGCAAGCCCCCAAAGAGCAGGCGCGGCCATGCTCCTGGGACCCGCGGAGAGCGTCCTGTCTGCACCTTCGGATCTTCTTGGCTGCTGGCTCCAGGCTTTCACGGCAAGCGTCACTTGCCTCTGGCGTCTGGCATGTGCTTCGCTTCCTGCTCGGGACTGGCCTGCTGCTGCTCAGCTGCAAGGCCTCTGCCCGCTTGTCTTGGGCTCCTCTGGACGTGGATGCTTGGGTCTCCTCTGCCGGAGATGTTCTTCCTTGCTCTGCCTTCTCGCTCAGCACCAAGGCAGAGTCAGGGGAGAGTGGGTCCCGCTCAGACCTGGGACCCAGCCGTGAACTGTCCCCCCATTTGGCCGCCAAGTCCCTGGCGAAAGGCACTAGCAGCTGCTGTTTCCTCAAGATCTTGATGGTCTGCCTGAAGCCTATCTCTGCCAGACGTTCAGACAGGCTGGGCACGGCGGCGAGTTTCTTCAGGGCCTTGTAGAGCTTGCGTGGCTCTGTCTCCGTGCACAGGCGATCACACAGCTTCTGCAGGGCTGCCTGGGAAGAGCCAGCCTCCATGTCCATGGCTGAGAACAGGACTGGGCCCCACCGGGCAGACAGTACGTCGGACTGCTCTTTTCCTCTTCCTCTCGTGGTGGCTACCTGTGTCTCTGCAGCAGATTCTGGGCTAGGCTGCTGGGAGTTTTCCAGCTGCTGCCTCTCTTTGCCTCACTGTGGAGGGGCGCATCCCTACCCTAGATATATATACAGGGGCTGGACCACGCCTTGGCTCAAATCTGCCCAGTCAGCGGCCGAGGCTGCTGGTTCTGGGCCCGCCCCTTCTGACTTCTGCTTCCCTGTGCCACGCCCCATCCACAGCTCAGAAAACATGATCTCTGACGCCAGAGCCCACTCTGGCCAAATCCCGGGGGTTCACAGCCCTGCCTTGCTTCCAGGCGAGCTCTGGCAAATGGGGGCTTCCTCAAGGTCTTTGCTGGGGCTCTCGGGATAGTCTGCTCCCCGCTGTAGGACGCCAGCTTCGGGAGCCTGCCAGAGACTGCACATGCTCACACAAAAGCAGAGGGAAGTAAAATCGAGTCAATCAATCAATCAATAAGTAAATAAACAAACAAACAAACAAATAAATAAATAAATAAGCCGAGAATCTGCTCTGGGCTCCAATTTCGCACAGTGCATGGAGGGTGGGTGGGAGACACATCCCTTTCACCCCAGCAAGTTGAGCCTGTCGAGAAAGTGGATTTCTGCTCGGAGCCTGGAAATCCTGTCTTGCACACCTGCCACACCGCCTTGACGGCCTGGGCCCATCTTTCAACCAACTAGGCTTTCACAGGTGTTCACACTGGTGCAGTTCCCAAAAGCCGGCCCACAGCTTTCCATTTCTCTTCTGATCCTGGGCAACTGGGTCTTAGCTTTCTGGGTTCCAAAGGATCCCTTTTTCAATCTGGTTAATTTCCCTCTGCGCACTCTCTGTCTCTGTCTCTGTCTCTGTCTCTGTCTCTCTCTGTTTGTCTCAAACACACACACACTCACACACACACACACACACACACACACATACACACCCTTGCACACACATGCACACTCACACAGTGGCTATCAACTCTCTATAACTATGCCTATGAATGACTCTCTCTTTCCAATCATATGTATATACACAGAAATGTTTATTCGTGAACATCTATGTATACAAAGGAGAGAAATGCACACAATATTCATTAGTGCTGAAGCTAACACACCTGACACTTACCCTAAGCAGTTCTCCCTCGGGCAGTTGTGTACCTAAGGCGTGGAAAACTAACTCTGGAAAGAAGATCTGTCCAAGCACTGGAGAAGTGGCAATGATTGCTTCCGCACAGCCCTCCAGAAGAGGGGGTGAGAATTCCAGGAAATCCATCCTTCCCTTCCAAATCACGCAGGTGTGCATCAGTGGGTGGGCGTGTCTGACAGTGAGTCCGTTGGGCAGGTGAAGGCGTAGGTGTGAGTTGAGGTGTGGGTGCTGGTCTTTCTTCCTGAAGCCTAGACCTTGAGCCTTGGCCAGAGTCTTTGGGTAGTGGATGTCTGGTAGGCCGATGCAGGACGGAGTGCTTGCTCTGGGAAGATGGCTGCAGCCTAGGCTCTCACGGGTGGGTGGAACCCGCCCAAAGGGTGTGGAGATCAGGCCGAGAGGCCTCCAGAGATTGTCTCCAGAGCTCCAAGCGGGATCCCAGGTGCAAGCTCTGGAAAGCCTGGGTTTTCCGTGAGAGAAGAGTGGGTGTGTCCAGTGCCGCCGGGGTGTCCCAAGACATGCCTGAGCAGAGAGTGTCCTTCTGGGGTTCACCTGTGAGAGAACCGGTTGTGATAATCCCGGAGAGCCTTGGCCATGAGGGGGGCGGGTCTCTTCTTAGCCTGGGTCTTGGTGCAGAGAGCCCGCCGGGACGGGCCGTGGCCAGAGGCCTGCGGGAGGAGGTGCGCTTCGGAGGAGGGCCCCCGAGCCGGGGGTCCGGGCACCTCTGGCTGGCCTGGGCTCCTGGCCTGGGTGAAGAAGGTGACCATCTTGGTTTGTCGGCGCCCTTGCAGCTTCTTGGCCTGTCTGCTCCGGATGCGGGCTGTGACGGCTTGCAGCCTCAGCTCCTGGTCTGCCTCCTCCATCTGCTGCTGTGTCTTGGTCTCAGTCTGGCTGTGGGTCTCAGTCTCGTCGCCTGCGTGCCCATGTTCCGCTTCTTGGGCTGCTTGGGCTGTGGCGGCTTCAAAGGCCTCCTTGGCTTGGGAGATTCCTTGGAGAGCAGGTTGTTCGGTGGCATCAGCTGCATGGGCTGCAATGGCCTCCTTGGCGTGGCAGTGAGCCTCCCACATGCCCACGAGATCTTGGGAAAGGAGGAGCCCTTCTGGCCATTCCTGCTGGAGAACGGGCTTCCTGGCACCTGAGTAGACAGGCGTCTTGGAATCCACCCTGACAGGCGCCAGCTGCACTTCTCGGTCAGTCTGGCCCCAAGAGAGCTCCGGGACACCCAGGGGGTAGCGGGCGTGGTCAGAGTTGGGGCAAGCCCCCAAAGAGCAGGCAGGGCCATGCTCCTGGGACCCGCGGAGGGCGTCCTGTCTGCACCTTCGGATCTTCTTGGCTGCTGGGTCCAGGCTTTCACTGCAAGAGTCACTTGCCTCTGGCGTCTTGCATGTGCTTCCCTTCCTGCTCGGGCCTGGCCTGCTGCTGCTCAGCTGCAAGGCCTCTGCCCGCTTGTCTTGGGCTCCTCTAGACGTGGATGCTTGGGTCTCCTCTGCCGGAGATGTTCTTCCTTGCTCTGCCTTCTCGCTCAGCACCAAGGCAGAGTCAGGGGAGAGTGGGTCCCGCTCAGACCTGGGACCCAGCGGGGAACTGTCCCCCCATTTGGCCGCCAAGTCCCTGGTGAAGGGTACTAGCAGCTGCTGTTTCCTCAAGATCTTGATGGTCTGCCTGAAGCCTATCTCTGCCAGACGTTCAGATAGGCTGGGCATGGAGGCGAGTTTCTTCAGGGGTTTGTAGAGCTTGCGTGGCTCCATCTCCATGCATAGGCGACTCTGTCCTACTGCGCTCTCTCTGTCTTTCTCTGTCTCTCTCTGTCCCAAACACACTCTTTCTCTCTGTCTCTCTCTCTGTCTCTGTCTCTTTCTCTCTCTCTCACACACACACACACATACACACATACACACACCCTTGCACACACATGCACACTCACACAGATGCTATCAACTCTCTATGGCTATGCCTATGAATGACTCTCTCTTTCCAATCATATGTATATACACACAAATGTTTATTCGTGAACATCCATGTATACAAAGGGGAGAAATGAAGACAATATTCATTAGTGCTGAAGCTAACACACCTGGTGAAAATCCCAAACGCCTGCCCAGAGCTTTTCCTTTCTCTTTTCATATTCGGGAACTGGGTCTGTGTTATACACCTGCCACACTGCCTTGCCTCCAGGCTCCTTCTTTTCACCAACTGGGCCTTCACAGCTGTTCACACTGGTGCAGATCCCAAAAGCCCGTGGAGACCTTTTCATTTCCATTTTCTTCTTTGGCAACTGGGACTTGGCTTTCTGAGTTGCAAAGGGATCTCTTTTTCACTCTGGTTAATTTCCCACTACTCTCTCTCTCTCTCTCCCCCTCTCTCTTTTATACACATACATATATACAAACACACACAAATAAACACACACACACACACATATACTTATCCTATAAGTTTTTTTTTTCTCTAGAGAACACTGACTCATACCATGGGTGACTGAGACCCTGTCTCAAAAAATAAATTAGAGAAGCATTTGAAGATGATATCCAATTTTGACCCTACTTGCTTTATATGTTTACATATGTATACACTTACATAGCATACAAAACATGCTTGTGTTAGACTTTATTGTTGTCATAACACATTATCGTCATTGCTAAAAAACTATTTTCTATGTGCTCGAGATCCAAATAGTTTTGATAAGTTAAAATCAATCTGGCATCAAGTTTCAGTTCCTTCTGGGGAGAGAAACATTCTGATTTCCTGCCTTTTCAGTATATGGTGACCATTTATATGTCTTGTTTTGTAGCCCTCTTACATCTCCTAATCCAGACACAGGAAGAGTGTTTCTTACAGTGTGTCATTCTGATTGTCCTCATTTCAAATTTTTTGTATTCTCTGTAGTGTCTCCCTTTTGAAAATCTCCTTAAAATCCATTTGTTGTACTGTGATGAACCATGATAACATTTAGAGTGGCAATGAGCAAACATGACTTCATTTTGAGATGTAAAATGTCCTGTTCACTGAATAGAATATAATCATCTTAAAGTGGTGGGAAAGTATTATAGGATAAAATTAAAAAATTGACTTGAATTAGGAAATAATCTTAAATATGCATTATTCTAAATACCCCTTTATTCCATTAAATATTTAAGTTCATTATAATGTGGCACAGAGAAAGAAAATTGTATTTGATTGACAGAGAAAATGTAAACTACATAGTACAATGCTACACACAAAAAATTCCTGGCTCATTGTGGTGGCACCTGCTTATAAACTCAGGTATTCTGGAGGCCAAGGCAACCCGAATTCTAAGAGCAAAGGTAGCTGGGAGTATACACTAAGTATGAGACCAGTTTGGGTTACCTAAGGGATACACTGTCAAAAACAAATCAGATACAAATGTTGAGGAAAAGCTATCTATTCCCAAACCAAAAGATTCCAGTTGTTCTTTCAGCCTAACATTTTTAACAATATATCATGGTATCACTGCATGCCAACAGTAAAGGACTAGAGCAAAAACTGGAACAAATAGGGAAAACTTTAGGAAATACAAGTAAGATAAAATAAATACAGAACAAAATTAAATCCCATTTCTTCTTGATTTATTTCATATAAAAATATTAGTTAAAATAGATACTCGAGCCTATACACTCTAGAATAAAATGTGAGTATATGGAGTTACCTAGAGAAAGTCTGGTTTGGGTTCTCAGAACTGTATGTTACTGTGATCACTAGCCAATGCCAAACATCACTGTTTTCTGTTTCCATGAATGGATGGAAAGTTCTGCATTCAGTTTATTTAGAGAAATGATCTTTCTAAATGATTATTTTGGGAGTTGGAGGTGTAGACATTGGGGCTAATTGTCCTGATATTGTCAGAGATTTTAATCTGCACAGTTGTAAACACTAAGCTACTAAAATTTCCATTATGGTCTGCTTACGACATTTGAAAGATGATTCTTTCCTTTTGTATGCCAGCTTCTCATGACAATTTTAATGGTAAATTTGTACTATATTATCTTTATGTAGCAGCTAGTAATGATAATAAAGACTGTTATAATTATTTGAGATTTACCAGGAATTTTTTTGTATGAGTTATACATATTCTTCTATAATAAACTGTGCAACAATTTTAAAACATTTTAAAATTTGTGATATTAAAATTAATAATCACAGTATGAATTAAACATATCTTCACAGAAAATTATTTTTACAACCAACTACAGATATAAAAAGTTAAGTCAGATGCATTTCTAAGCCAGCTGAAGGTATTTTATCCTATGAATTATGTACTAAATTTAACTTTCTTCATAAAATTTTTCGGAAGTCTATGAGCTTTATTTTTGATGTTCTACTTTCCATTTGTTTTTTTTCTCAAATTTAAAATTATCCCAACTTATTCAAATTCTATAAAATAAGTACATTAGCTTGTAGGATTTGTAAATATTTTTGAGCTTTTAATGTCTTATATTTGTTTTTTAACTCAATTTTGCTGAATATTCAGATAAGTCAAACTTTACACTTTTCTAAATCATTGAAGATAATCATCTGGGTATACTTTCAATAACAAAAATTCTAATACTGTTAATGGATGCATTTCCATTTTTTTACATGTAGATATCCTGTTAGACCAGCACTATTTGTTGATTATGCTATCTTTTTTTGCCATTGTATGATTTTGGTATCTAAAATCAGGTGTTCAGAGTTGTGTGGATTTATTTGTGAATCCTCTATTCAATTCCATTGATTCACCAGTCTGTTTCACAGCCTGCACTATGCAGGTTTTATTGCTGTTGTTCTATAGGACAGCTTGAAATCAGGGATGAAGATATCTCCAGAAGATCTTTTGTTGCAGAGCAGAGGATTATTCTAGCTATTCTGTTTTTTTGTTTGTTTTGTTTGTTTGTTTGTTTTTTTGTTTTTTGTTTTTGTTTTTTCCTATTCTTTATGAAGTTGAGAATTTTCCTTTTAAGTTTTGTAAAGAATTCTGTTGTTATTTTGAAGGGAATTTCATTGAATGTGTAGATTGCTTTTGGTAAGATGGTCATTTTTACTGTTTATCCTGCCAACCCATGAGCATGGGAGATCTTTCCATCTTCTAATAACTTCTTCTGTTTTTTTCCTAAAGACTTGAAGTGTTTTTCATACAAGTCTTTGACTCGATTGGTTGGAGTTACACAAAGGTACTTTTTGTTATTTGTGGCTATTGTGAAAGGCGTTGCTTCCCTAATTTCTTTCTCAGTCCATTTGTCGTATGTATGCAGGAGGGTTGCTGTACTTTTATTTCGAGTTAATTTTGTATCCAAACACTTTGCTGAATGTGTTTATCAGCTGTAGGAGTTCCCTGGTAGAATCTCTGGGGACACTCATGTATACTTTCATATCATCTGCAAAGAATGATACTTTGACTTCTTCCTTTCTGTATTGAATCCCCTTAATCTCTTTTAATTATCTTATTGCTCTAGCAAGGATTTCACGAACTATGTTGAAGAAATATGAAGAGAGAGGGCAGCTCTCTGTTGTCCCTGATTTCAGTTGGAATGATTTAAGTTACTCTCCATTTAGTTTTATATTTGTTATAAGCTTGCTGTATATTGTCTTTACTGTGTTTAGGTAAGTGTCTTGTATCCCTGATCTCTCCAGACTTTAAACAGAAATGGGTGTTAGATTTATCAAATGCTTTTTCAGTATTGAAGGAGATGATCTTGTGTTTTTTTTTTTCTTTCGTTTTTTATATGGTAGATTACATTGATGGATTTCCATTTATTGAATCATCCCTGCATGCCTGAGATGAAGCTTACTTGGTCATAATTGATGATATCTTTGATGTGTTCTTAGATTCAGTCTGCAAGGATTTTGTTGAGTATTTTTTGTATCAGTGTTCACAAGAGAAACTGGCCTAAAATTCTCTTTCTCTCTCCAGTTTTTTTAAGGTTTAAATTTCAAGGTGACTATGGCTTCAAAGAATGAGATGGTAACATTTTTTCTGATTCTCTTTTGTGGATTACTTTGAAGAGTATTGGTGTTAGCTCTTCTTCAAAGGTCTGGTAAAATTCTGTGCTGAAACCATCTGGCCTTGGGCTTTCGTTTTGCATGGGAGACTTTTGATGAAAAGTTCTATTTCCTTAGGGGATGTATGATTATTTAGTTTATTTATGTGAACTTGATTCATCTTTTGTAAGTGGAATCACTCAAGAAAATTGTCCATTTAATTGAGATTTTTTCACTTTGTGGGATATAGGCTTTTGAAGAAAGACCTAGTGATTGTTTGGATTTCTTCCATGTCCGTTGATATGTCCCCTTTTCATTTCAGATTTTGTTGATTTGGATAGTGTCTCTCTGTCCTTTTGTTAGTTTATGTAAAGGTTTGTCTATCTTGTTGATTTTCTCAAGGAAATAGCTCTTGGTTTCCTTGATTGTTTGAATTGTTCTCTTTGTTTGTAGTTTATTGATTTCCTTGGTTGAGTTTGATTATTATCAGCTGTCTACTCCTCTTGGGTGTGTCTGTTTCTTTGTTCCTAGAACTTTCAGGTGAGCCGTTAAGTTGCTTCTATGGGATGCTTCAAATTTCTTCTTGAAGGCACTTAGTGCTATGACCTTTCCTCTTAGTACTGTTTTCATCATATCCTATAAGTTTGGGTATGTTATATCTTCATTTTCATTACATTCCAGGAAGACTTTTATTTTTCTTTGTTTCTTCCCTGACCCAGCTGTCATTGAGTAGCGAGTTGTTCAGTTTCCATGTGTGTGTAGGCTTTTTGCTATTTCTGTTGTTGGTGAGATCCAGCTTTAGTTCATGGTAGTCTGATAGGAGACAAGGGATTATTTCAATCTTCCTGTATCTGTTGAGGTTTTCTTTGTGCCCAATTATATGGTCTATTTTGGAGAAGGTTCCATGAGGTGCTGAGGAGGTAATTCTTTTTGTGATAGGGTGAAAAGCTCTGTAGATGATAGGTCCATTTGATTCATGGCATCTATTTGAGTCATCGTTTCTTTGTTTAATTTCGGTTTGTTCACCTGTCCTTTGTTGAGAGTGGAGTGTTGAAGTCTCCCACTATTAATGTGTGTGGATCTATGTGTGGTTTCAGTGTTATTAATCTTTCTTTTACTATTGTGGGTGCTCTCCTATTTGGAGCATAAATGTTCAGAATTGTGATGTCTTCTTGGTCGATTTTTTTTTTTTTTTGATGAGTATTAAGTAACTTTCCCGGTCTCTTATGTTTAATTTTGGTTGAATATCTATTTTATTAGATACTGGAATGACAACTGCAGCTTGCTTCTTGGGTCCATTTGCTTGGAAAACCATCTTCTAACCCTTTATTCTCAGTTAATATCTATCTTTGTGGCTTAAGTGTGTTTCTTGTATGCATCAAATTTTTGGGTCTTGCTTGCACATCCATTCTCTTTTAGTTTGTGAGTTCATTGATGTTAAGAGAGATTAATAACTAGTAGCTGTTAGATCCTTTGATTTTGCTGCTGGTTGTGGTTTGTGTGCTTAGCTACTTTTAGTTTTGCTGCACTGAGGTTATTTATTTCCTGTGTTTTCCTAATGTTGTTATTTTTCTTCGGCTGTATTTTTCCTTCTAATGTTTTCTGTAATGCTGTATTTGTGTCTAGGTATTGTTTAAATTTGTTTTTGTCGTTGAATATCTTGTTTCCTCCATCTATGATGATTGAGAGTTTTGCTGTGTAAAGTAGCCTGGGCTGATATCTATGTTCTCTTAGGGTTTGTACTATAGCCATCCAGGCCCTTCTGGCTTTCATAGCTTCTGTTGAGTAGTCAGATGTGATTCTGATAGTTTGCCATTATGTGTTACTTGATACTTGGCCTTTTTCCTTTGCTGCTTTTAGTATTTTTTCTTTGTTCTGTTTTGAATATTATGTGGCAGGAGGATTTTTTTTTCTGGTTTAATTTATTAGGTGTTCTGTAGGTCTGTTGTATATTTATTTATAGGCCTCTTTTTTAAGTTGGGAGATTTTCTTCTATTATTTTTTGAAAATATTTTCTGGGCATTGTAGACAGGAATCTTCTTTTTTCTCTATTCCTATTACTCAGTTTTTTTTTTTAATTTTATTTTTTTCTTATCAGTTACATTTTATTAACCCTGTATCCCAGCCGTATCCTGCTCCCTCATTCCCTCCCAATCCCAGCCTCCTTCCCTCATCTCCACCATGCCCCTTTCCAAGTCCACTGATAGGGGGACCTCATCCCCATTCATCTGATCATGTTTTAACAGGTATCTTCAGGACTGGCTGCAAAGCCCTCCTCTGTGCCCTAACAGGACTGCTTCTCCCTTGGGGGGTGGGGAGGTCAAAGAGCCAGTCATTGAGTTCCTGTTAGAAATAGTCCTTTTTTCCCTCACTATGGGAAACTACTTGGTTACTGAGCTAACACAGGGTACATCTGAGTAGAGGTTCTAGGTTATATCTATACATGGTCCTTCATTAAATATCAGTCTCAGAAAAGACCCTGTGCCCAGATATATTTTGTCCTTGTGGAGCTCCTATCCTTTCCCATCATACTAACTCCCCTTTTTTCATATGATTCCCTCTACTCTGCCGAAAGTTTGGTCATGAGTCTTTGTATCTGCTTTGAAAACACTGCTTGTTAGAGTCTTTCACATGCCCTCAGTAGACTCCTATCAGACATTCAATGCACATCCCATCTGTCTTTCTAAGTGAGGATTGATCATCTTACCCCATATCCACTCTCTTGATTATCTTTTTTAGGTGTATAGAATTCATTCTGTTTATCATATCTTATAGGTCTATATAAGTGAATATATACCATGTTTGACTTTCTCCTTCTGGGATATTTCACTCAGAATGATCTTTTCTAGATCCCACCATTTGCCTGCAAATTTCATGATTTCCTCCTTTTTGATTGCTGAGTAGTATTCCATTGTGTAAAAATACCACAACTTCTGTACCCAATCCTCTATTGATGGACATCTGGGTTGTTTCCAGGTTCTGCCTATTACAAATAAAGCTGCTATAGACATGGTTGAACAATATCCCTTTTGTGTACTTGAGCAAAGTTTGGGTATATACCTAGCAGTGGTATAGCTGGGTCTTGAGGAAGCGCTATTCCTAATTGTCTGAGAAAGCGCCAGATAGTTTTCCAGAGTGGTTGTACCAGTTTACATTCCCACCAGCAGTGGAGGAGGGTTCCCCTTTCTCCACAACCTCTCC
Source organism: Meriones unguiculatus (assembly GCF_030254825.1). Taxonomy (NCBI): domain Eukaryota; kingdom Metazoa; phylum Chordata; class Mammalia; order Rodentia; family Muridae; genus Meriones; species Meriones unguiculatus. Next base: position 25,369,161 of record NC_083353.1, on the reverse strand, counting down.
ATCATGTGTTGTCACTTGAGTTTTTCATCTTGGCCATTCTGATGGGTGTAAGGTGAAATCTCAGGGTCGTTTTGATTTGCATTTCTCTGATGGCTAATGAGGTTGAGCATTTCTTTAAGTGTTTCTCTGCCATTCGATATTCCTCTGTCAAGAATTCTCTGTTGCGCTCTGTTCCCCATTTTTTAATTGGATTAATTGGTTTGCTGCTTTTCAGCTTCTTTAGTTCTTTGTATATACTGGATATTAGTCCTCTGTCAGATAATGGGATAGTGAATATTCCTTCCCAATCTGTAGGCAGTCATTTTGTTTTGATGACGGTGTCCTTTGCTTTACAGAAGCTTTTTTGTTTCATGAGGTCCCATTTACTGATTGTTGCTCTTAGAGCCTGTGCTGTTGGTGTTTATGAAGTTGTCTCCTGTGCCAATGAGTTCTAGGCTGTTCCCCACTTTTTCTTCTAAGAGATTTAGAGTATCTGGTTTTATGTTGAGGTCTTTGATCCACTTGGGCTTTAGTTTTGTGCAGGGTGATAAATATGGATCTATTGTCATTTTTCTGCATGTAGACATCCATTTGGTTCAGCACCATTTGTTGAAGATGCTTTCTTTTTTCCATTGAATGGTTTTGGCTTCTTTGTAAAAAATCAAGTATTCATAGGTGTATGCGTTTATTTCTGGGTCTTCTGTGCAGTTCCTTTGATCCTCCTTTCTGTTTTTATGACAATACCATGCAGTTTTTATTACTATTGCTCTGTAGTACAAATTGAGATCAGGGATGGAGATACCTCCACATGATCTGTTGTTGCACAGGATTGTTCTGGAGATTCCTGTTTTTTTGTTTCTTTGTATGAAGCTGAGAATCTTCTTTTCAAGGTCTGTAAAGTATTGAGTTGGTATTTTGATGGGAATTGCATTGAATCTGTTGATTACTTTTGACAGGGTGGCCATTTTCACAATGTTAATCCTACCAATCCATGATCACGGGAGATCTTTCCATCTTCTGATGTCTTATTCAATTTCTTTCTTCAGAGACTTGAAGTTTTTCTCAAACAGGTCTTTCACTTGCTTGGTTAGTGTGTTTCTTGGATGCAACAGAAGGTTGGATCCTGTTTCCACAACTATTCTGTTAGTCTGTGTCTTTTTATTGGGGAGTTGAGTCAGTTGATGTTGATAGATACTAGTGACCAACAATTGTTGCTTACTTTTGATATGGGGTTGGTGGTGTCACTGAGTTTCATTGCTTGTATTCTTTTTTTGTGTGTGTGTGTTGTGTGTGTGTAGTTATCTATTTCCTCTGTTTCCTTAGATGTAGTTGTTTTCTTTGGTTTGGAGTTTCCCTTCTAGTACCTTCTGTAGAGCTGGGTTACTATGTAGATATTGTTTAAATTTGGTTTTGTCATGGAATATTCTGAATTTCTGTCTATGTTGATTGAAAGTTTTGCTGGGTATAGTAGTCTGGGTTGGAATCTGTGGTCCCTTAAGGACAGTATGATTTCTGTCCAGGCCCTTCTGGCCTTCATAGTTTCATAGTTTCTGTTGAGAAATCTTGTGTGATTCTGATAGGTCTACCTTCATATGTTACTTGGCCTTTTTTCCATGCTGCTTTTAGAATTTTTTCTTTGTTCTGTAGGTTCAGTGTTTTGACTATGATGTGACGTGAAGAATTTCTTTTCTGGTCTAGTCTACTTGGTGTTCTGTAGGCATCTTGTATGTTTATGGCCATCTCCTTCTTTAAGTTGGGAAAGTTTTCTTCTATAATTTTCTTGAAAATATTTTCCGGACCTTTGAGCCTGATGTCTTCTTTTCCTTCTACTCTTATTATTCTTAGGTTTTGTCTTTTCATGGTGTCCTTGAGTTCTTGGATGTTTTGTGTTTGGAACTTTTCTGATTTTATTTTTTCTTTGAGAGACGTGTCAATTCCTGGAAGTGTATCTTCGGCGCCTGAGATTCTTTCTTCCATCTCTTGTATTCTGTTGGTGATGCTTACCTTTGGAGTTCCCGATCTTTTCTCTATGTTCTACAGCTCCTAGTTTTTCTCCATTTGTATTTTCTTTTTTTTTAATTTTAATTCTGTTTTCATGACTTGCACCATTTCCTTCATCTGTTTGAATGTGGAGTCCTGCTTTTCAATGACAGCTTCTATTGTTTTTTTCCATTTCTTCTCTATGCATCACTGATTGTGCCTCTATTTCTTTGGGTATAATTGCCTGTATTTCTATGAGAGTTTGTTTATTTCTTCTTCATTTGCCTTCATTTGTGTGGACGTTTCTTTGAAAGCTTTGTTCATTTCTTCTTTGTTTGCCTCAATATTCATGGTCATTTCTCTGAGAGCTCAATTTGTTTCCTCTTGATTCATCTCGATTTCTTTGGCTATTTCTCTGAGGGCTTTGTTCATTTCACCTATATGGGCTCTAATAGCTGGAGAAACATAGTTTTGAGGTTGTTTTCTTGTATATCTAGTGAATTGAAGTGTCCATTTTTTTGTGGGGTTGCTGGTGAGGTCATTATGTCCTGATTTGTGTTGGGTGTGTTCTTAAGTCTGCCTCTAGCCATCTGGTTATTTATAACCCTCACTGTTTGTTCCTCGAGTTTGTAGTTCAGACAATGATCATCTCTTCCTGTTTTCTGGACGTTTTTTTCAGGAAGATGAGAGAGGTTCACTGGTTTGGGAGTGTGCCTTGTGGTTTCAGTTTTGCCTAAGTAAGGAATGTGACGCTGGCACTATTTGCATGCACTTTTAGCAGGCGTAGTGTACATGTGGGGATTCTGTGACTATTGCAGTGGCCTGCAGGCCACTATTATGAAGTATTATGTCTGAGATCCAGGGACTGTTTGCCTGGATTAAACTGGTGGACCCACAAGGCAGAGGCTTCAACGTTGGGGTCGCTATCCCAAGAATCCCTATGATGCCCACATTAGGGGTCTGGGTGGCAGGGATCTCATCTGGTTGCTTCTGTGGAGAGGCCCTGGGTCTGGGGCAAACTCTCCCTAGAAGGCTCACTCACTCTCTTGCAGGACCACTTGGAATGCACTGGGGTTTCCCTTGCTCTCTACTCTCTGATTTGGTCCTGCTGCGGGAAATGTGCGAGTAGGCTAACAGTCAACTCTGTGACACTGTGGCCGCAGGACACGATTTCCACCTCTCCTGTGTGCTGCCTCTCTGTCCTTTCCCTCTGCCAGGAGGGGTTATGTTGATTTGTCCTGGGGTAACTCGGGAAAGAGTTAGGTTGAGTGTTCTCAATATCCTGGGCCCAGAACTCTCTGCCAGAAGCAGCCTGGTGGTAGAACCTATGTTTGCTGATCCTGAGAGAGTACCAGGTAGGGTTGAGTGTCCTCAGATCCAGAGCTTGGGTTTCTCTGCCAGGGGCCACTGGGTGAGCTGGAGAGGGGGTACTGTGTCCTGTGGCAGGCTGCCTCTCTGTCCTTCCCCTCTGATCTTCCCCTCCGCTAGGGCAAGCTTATGGCAGTGTTCTCAGGGGAGTGCCAGAAGGGGTTGGGACTTCTCAGTCCAGATTCTGAGCCGGGTTTTCTCTGCCAGGAGTCGGGGGGGGTCGCCAGTGATAGGACATGGTGATAGACCTTATTGTGCTGGAACTGGGAGCGTCTCAGGACGTGTTGAATGATCACAGTCCCAGATCCTGAGCTGAAGTTTATTTGCAAGGAGCAGCGGCCAGCACGGTGAAGCCCCTGTGCGCCTCTTTGTCCTTCTGCTCCACTGCAGCAGGGTTATGGCAGCGTTTGGGGGAGTGCCCGAAAGGATTGGGTTTTCTCAGCTCCGATCTCAGGTTGGGGTACAGACAATGTGGTCTGTGGCAGATTCTGCTAGACACCACCTGCCTCCTCTGAAGAGGGAGTAGGGATTTTGAGCTGGGCTCGCAGCTGCTCTCTGAGCATGGCTGGAGCTCAGTTGTGATGGAGGCGGGTACCCGCAGTCAGCGAGAACTTCCAGGGAAAGACTGGGTGACCCATAATCAGCCTCGCAACTTTGCTTCCCCGTGGGGTTTTCTTGCGAATGGGACTCCCTTTGTGCCCACCAATCAGCCTGGGAAAGTGATCGGTACGTGCAGGTGTGCAGCTCCAGCACAGAGACCCAAAGCCCATGTTACCAGGGATCTCTTCCGGGTTCTGGCTGGCCGCCTCAGAGTGGACCTGACTGATTCCCATGCTGTGGGAGCCTCCCCTCACCTGGGAAACACGCTTTAGTTTTAGGGCCCAGAGTTCAGTCTCCTGGTCGCTGCACGGAGAGTGTTTTCCCACTTCTCAGACACAGTATTCTCCCAGTGCTGCCATCTTGGCCCCTCCACCCTTAAGTCTACTCTTAGGTTTTGTCTTTTCATGTTTTCTTGGATTTCATGGATGGTTTGTGTCAGGAATTTTTGGGATTTAGTATTTTCTTTAACGGCTACATGCATTTATTTCATTGTATCTTCCATATCTGAGATTCTTTCTTCCATCTATTGTAGTCTGTTGGTTATGGTTACCTCTGTAGTTCCTGTGTTCTTTTCTTTGTTCTTTCTCACCATGGTTTCCTCTGTTTGTGTTTTCTTTAATTTTTCCAATTCTATTTTCAGATCCTGAACCATTTTTTTATTTCCTTTACCTGTCTGACTGTATCTTCCTTCAATTCCTTCACCTGTTTGTTTGAACATTCCTCTGTTTCTTTTATTTCTTTCAGTGATTTAATCATTTTCTTTCTGAAAGCAACAAGCTGTTTTACTACAGTTTCCTGCATTTCTTTACTAATGGTCGTAATCTGTTTGACTTTATCTCCCTCTAAATCTTCAAACATTTTATTTGTTTCCTCCATTATTTTCCTCTTAAGCATTGATGTAAAGTCATCTTCTTAAATTCTACTTATGTTAGGATGTCCAGGGCTGGTTGTCCCTGGATAATTGGGTTCTGGGAATAGCATATTGCTTTGCCTTTTGTTGGTTGTGCTTTAACAGTAGCCTCTACCCATCTTGGTGTCTCAGGTATGGGCTGTTAATTTCTGGTACCTGCTGGAATCCTGGGGTGGAGGGAATCCCCTTGGTAGGGTTCTGAAGGGAGCGTCCTCAGCTCTTTGAGTGTGATCAATGGATTGGTGGTGCTTTTCCAAAATTGGCACAATTCAACCCAGTTGAAGGACCTGTGTGGTAACTATGGTTCTTGGTAGTCAGGAAGGCTCTCCTCTTTCCAAGAGAAGTCCTGGAGACAGCTGCCTCTCTGTGTTTCTTGCTTAGAACATATTGAGCTGCTACCTTTGCTCCTTTATTTTGTTTTCTGAGCATAGTCCACTTGAAGAACCAGGAAGTGCAGTGGTTTCTTCAGTTTAGCTAGACATAACTGGTTGCACTTTGGAGCAGTATCTGGGGGCTGATCCAATGGTCTCAGGCTTCTGTAGGTCTGAGGTTGGAGCTGTGTGCCCCAGTACCTTAGTGGTAAAACATGGCAGTTGAGTACAGTGCTCATGTGGGCAGCCAGAGGCCAGAGCTTGGAGCCTGTGGGAACCCAGCAAGAACCCAGCAGGACCTCAGCAAGAACCCAGAAAGAACCCAGGGGGAACCCAGCGGGAACCCAGAAACTCTTCTGGAAGTGGTTTTCCTGAGGTCGGTCCAGTTGTATCTACCACTGTGTGTTCCTCCCAACAAAAAGACCTAGTGTGCAGTGTTTTGGCATCCACAGTTTCATCTGGGATGGCAAGTAGAGTGCAGGCAGAGTGACTCTGCCTTGTTATGGACTGGGCTCCCAGAGGAACCTGGCTGGGTTGGGGGTGGGTGGATGGGAGTTGTGGTGCCCTGAGTTTGGGCCTGCTCTTTCCCACACTGTCGGTTTTCCTTCTGACAGAAAATGACAGTCTCTGTTGCCCTGGGGCCCACATTTCTGTCTGGGACAGAATTCTGTCTGGGACAATGAGTCAGGTGCACAGCAGTTCTCTAGGCTGGCAGCTGATTATCAGCTGGACCCCAGTACCTTTTGCAAGGGTTGTCTGAGTGTCCTGGGGTTGGTTCCTGATCGCTTCCTTCACCGTGGGGTTTTCTCCAGACTGGAAATCCCAGTCTCAGGTGTTGTGGGGCCCACAGTTCAGGCATGCAGGCATGCGCCTCTGGGCTGGTGACCAAGTGCCAGCTGGGACTGGGTACTCTTCCAGGAGTTTAGCTGGGTGAACTGAACCAAATTGATTCCCACAACATGGGCTTTCCTCTCAGCTGGCAAGCACAATTTTGGTGTGTTAAGGCCAAGAGTTCTGTGTGTTGGTCACTCTCTGTCCCTGCTGTGCTGCTGGTCAGAAACAGTGTCCTCCTGGTGCTGTTATCTTGGATGCTCATTATGACTATTTTAATAATTCTCATTAAAATCTTTGCCAATATTAATTTTACTTTGTTTATTAAAATATTTAAGCTAATTTTCTACTGCTCTGCACATGTTTTCCTCCTACTCTTGTAACTAATTAATGAAGATACTTTTATGATAATGGGCTAATAAGTCCTAAGAATGAATGCATAGATAGGAAATCTGTGTATGTGAGGTTCTTTGTCATGGTTACCAAACCATTTAATAAATAGTTAAGCTTTTAAAGCACAAGATTCATTTATCCAGTGTTATGGATTAGAATCATTGTCTAACTTTCTGAATACATTTTAGTATGATTAATATTACATAGTTTCTGTCTTCATGCTTTTATATTCTTATACATATTCACTGATGGAAATCTACTGTTGGTACAGGAATAGAGTCCCTCCCTATCTTGGAGCTTATCATAGAGCTTGCCAAGAGGAACAAGATGGCTGAGGAGGAGAAGGAAAAATGGACAAATAGAAACTGAAAATTTGTTTACATGACTTGCTTTATTACAAAGCCCTTGGATATTCTATTAGTTCCTTGTTTCACTGATGTGACAAAATAACTAATAAGAGCAACTTAATGTGAGGACAGTAAATTCTGGTTCACAGTTTGAAGGGAGCTAATGCATCATGGCCAAGAGGAGGTTGGGGGAAAAGCATGCTCAGCCTGTTTTCGAGCTTTAGTATATCTAGAACCTCAACCCATGTAATGAAGCCAACCATTGCTAAAGTGCTACACTTAGACTATTTCAGAAGTTTTTCCATCTCAGTTGATCTAATTGAGGCTCATCCCATAGGCATCTGGTGAGGTTTATCTTTTGGAGATTCTAGATCATATCAAGTGGGCAGACAATTTAAACCAATTCACAGGGTAAGCAGTGCAATCTCATGAAAGCAGTAGCTCATTCTCAAGAGATAATGAGTTTCTCCTAAGAACTCTTAAGTTTCTCCTAAGAGTTCATCCTAAAATACCTGTTTAAGCTTTTCTTACATGTTACCATGTTTTCACTCTTCAAAGCGAGTTAGAAGAGGACAAAACATAATCTACCAGTGTAATTTATATCTGTTTAAATTCTCTTATCAGAACCTTCTCTAAATATCATTGTCTTTATGTAATTTCAAAATAATGTTCATAAACAATCCAAGTGACAAATTGATTTCTCTGTTTTCTTTTTATTCTTAGACTAGATTTTTCTTCACCTTTAGAATAACATGTATTGATTTTCATCAATGGTATTTGATGGTACTTATTCATTTGTATTTATTATATTTCTTTTTATACAATGACAATTATATGTGTAGTCTAATTTGTATTCTCTCTCACTAGATTTAACCTTTTTCCTGAAAATATTTTTATTTAATATAATTTTAAATATGCAAATGTGTTTTACATAAATTAGAAATATTTATATAACAATCCTCCTATCAGAAATTTATTTTCTCTGCTAGAAAAAATAGAGTCTTTCAGAGACCCTTTATGGTAGGCTCCTGTCGTGTTTCTTTTTTTCTCCTACTTCCAATGTCTATCCCATTTGTCTTTCTAGATGAGGACTGATTATCTTACCCTGGGTCCTGCTTCTTGCTTAGCTTCTTTAAGTATATAGGTTTTAGTATGTAGATCCTATCTTTTAGGTCTAGTATCCACTTATATGTGAATATATACCATGTGTTTCTTTCTGCTTCTGGGATACCCTATTTATGATGATCTTTTCTAGACCACACCATTTGCCTGCAAATTTCATGATTTCCTTGTTTTTAATTGCTGAGTAGTATTCCATTATGTAAATGTACCACAATTTCTGTAACCATTCCTCCATAGAGGGCCATACAAGGTTGTTTCCAGGTTCCAGCTATTACAAGTACAAAGGAGATGCTGACATTCATAACCAAACCTTGGGCAGAGTACAGGAAATCATATGAAAGAAGGGTGAGTTAGTAAGACCTGGAGAGGAAAGGAGCTCCACAAGGATCAAACATATCTGGGCACAGGAGTCTTTTCTAAAAATGATTCTCTAACAAGGGATCATGCATGGATGTAACCTAAAACCCCTGCTCAGACATAGCCCAAGGCAGCTCAGTATCCAAGTTGGATACCCCAGTAAGTTAAACAGGGATTGAAACTGATATGAACTCAGTGGCTGGACCTTTAACCTCCCCCCAACCCCAAGGGAGGAGCAGCCTTGATAGGCCACAGAGGAGGCCATTGCAGCTAGTCCTGAGGAGACCTGATAAGCTAGGGTCAGAGGAAGGGGAGGAGGAACTCTCTATCAGTGGACTTAGAGAAGGGCAGGGAGGAAATGAGGAAGGAACAGTAGGATTGGGAGGGAATGTGGGAGGGGGCTACAGCTGGGATACAATGTAAATAAACTGTAATTAATATAAAAAACAAAAACTTAATTAAAAATTTTATTGTCTTTTTGTTTTAACTAATTAAGTAATAAAGGATCTACTTAAAATTTAGTTTGTTTCTAATGAATGAACATATTAAATTCCTGTATGAAATTCCATTGAATTTTAAATTGTTGTAAATTATTTATGCTTATTTAGTAATTTATAACTTTTTCATTCTGAATTACTTTTAGATATGTCAAATATTTCAGGTAATTTAATTATATTTGTGTTATTTTTATATTATAATTTTCAGGCTGTTTTGTTTTGGAAAATATTTTTTACTCCCAAATTGATTCTTATGTACTTTGCAATATGCTCCTTTTCTTTTGTTTGTTTTTACCAAAATACTGAGGAATACACAATCAAAGTTATCCACTGGAAGAAGCTCCAGGTTTTTTGAAGGAAGGGTTCTATGAAACCACTGTCACATCCAGACAGCCTCTTGCTGAATAAAGGCTCGCAGAAGTATGTCCTTGGAGAGAATGTGATTTTAACTCCTAACTAGCAACTGCTGGTATCTCTTCGTGGGCTAAACACTACATGACTGTGCTACGCAGGGTCTCCTTCATGATTATGGTATAACATAACCATGGTGCTCATGCCCTTTGTCTTGTTTTCCTGAAGGGAAACTGATTGCCATTTTATGATTTCTGAGTAAAACTGTAATTAACTTCTTACTTCTTGACTCTGTTCTAAAAGTCTTCCGTCCTCATTTGTGACCTTGGTAGACATTATTGACTTCTCTCATGCTATAAACCAAACATTCACTTTGGTTTATGTAAAGTAGATTAATCTCAAACCATGTGTGTTATCTTTTCTCATTGACATTTGCAATGAACCAACTGAAGGAAGAAATTACGTAAATGAATCACTCAGAATTCTAATTTCTGTTCTGTTTTCACTGAATCACTATACCCATGATCATGCCTTCTATTTCTAATTGGTGTACATGGACACAGTGTCCCCTTGGAATAACCTCTTGTAAATGTCTATCCTTAGTGATTGGGTTCATGATCTCCAGTACTTCAAGAAGCAAGCCTGAGAACAGAGAGAATGAAAAATCTTCTATAGTATGTGTAGGATACCTCTTATTTCAAATTCTATCTGAGTGGTTTGTGGTTGGAGTCATGATCTCCAGTTCTGTGAGAGCACAGAAAATAAAAAAAAAATCTTATAGATATGTGTAGGACACCCCTATTTCCAATTTTTGTTCCTGGTATTCACAAGGAATAATATAATATAATATATAATATATTATATATTATATATTATATAATAATATTTTTATATAATATATTATATAATAATATAATATATAATATAATAACTAAGATACACTATGTCATAGACACTCCTTTCTCTGAAGCTTTATTTCTAAAACAAATTTTTAATAATTTTTTTATTAAATTGATTACAGTTTATTCAATTGTATCCCAGGTGTAGCCACCAATTTTTAGTTTTTATATTAATTATAGTTTTGAAGATCAGTACTCACGTCAGCTACAAAGTTTGTATCTTAGTTGCTTTAGATATTGAGCCACCTTTTCAGGCCATTGTGCACATTCTTACAATTGGAATCTACTTCCAACTTTGTCATGTGTGATGCTTAATTTTGATTGTTAATGGTATTTTGTCTGGAACCATCTATGATACAGTTCCCTAAGCACAACTCTGCAGGATTATTTCAATTATGTTACCTTCTGTCCATGCTTCTGAGCAATTAATTGGATTAGGTAATCACGGTGAGAAAACTATATCAACTATTATTGGGCTGTGAAATTACAAACATGATTTCCAGAATGCATAAACAGGAGAAAGCTCAGTGAGTATGAGCCGTCATTGTCCTCTGCTTCTTTGTTATTATTTATTTTTTCTTTATTTCACTTTATTCACTTTGTATCCTCCCATAAACACTTCCCTCCTTCCCTTCTAATCCCACCTTCCCTCCCACTTCTTCATGTATGCCCATCCACAAGTCCACTGATAGGGGAGGTCTCCCTCTCCTTCCTTCTGAAATTAGTCTATCAGATCTCATCAGGAGTGGCTGCATTGTCATCTTCTGCGTCCTCTGTTTCTTAACTAAGTCAGCCACTTCACTTGCTGTGACCTCCTGACATCAGTCCTGCCCTATAGCGCTACCATAAGCCTACAAACACTGAGCCAAATGTATTTCTAATGTAAATAATATCCTAAAGCTCTTTTTCACACCAAGAGGGAAATAACTTCAAATAAAAATGTTCTTATAATGCCCAGGTTGAGTCAGGTTTTGTGGTATACCCCCTTAGTTGATTCTTTGCCTTTGGGACTTTTTGGCGGCTAGAGTCTGAAAGAATTTGGTCAGAGAAATGTCCCGTTTTCATTTTTTAAGCAGAACTTAACATGTCTTTCTGATGGGAGTTTGTAATATTTAATAAATTGATTCTTGTGGCTCTATCACATGAAAGCAGCTTCCTAAGTAACTGAGAGGGAGGAGAAGACTGCCAAATGGCATTTTCCAAAGATGACATTGATTACAACAATAAAAGTATTTAATATACAACATAAATGTAATAGAAGTGAAACATTGTAAATAATAATAAAGTAAAATAGAGAACATTAGGGATGTATTATAATGAGCTATAAAAGGAAGGAAGGATGTAGGCAAATGGAATTGTGGGATTCCATGATTCAGTTTAATAAGAAACTGAAGGGAAGTAAGGTTGCTTGGACAATCCAAAAGCTTCTTCAGTTATCATCCTCCACAGGATGATCAATTGTACTGGAGAAGAAAATTGTTCCAATATTCACTGTCAATAAAACAAAAAAAAATCATGATAAAAAACATTCTCAGAAGACAGATTCCACTCAACTCAGACAAAATGAGTCTTTCAGTCTATTTTTATAACTCTACACAGAAAATTTCATGTGTTTACAACATATCTGATTTTGAGAGGTCCTATTATTGATTCAGATATGTTTTTCCTATTTATCATTCTTCATGTATTTGTTGTAGTTGATCCTGTGAATCCAGTAGTTACATAATGCTAAGCATTGATAAGATTTATCTCTCATAAGAAATCCAACCAACATTACTGTTTTTGCAGGAGGATTGCACAGTTTGTTGACAGTGGCACAGGGCTTAATCTTCCAGAATATTTGCGGGGTTTTTTAATCCAAACGTTGTCTCTAAGTGATCTTTTCAAAAGTAATACTTTGGTAACCAAGATATCCTACATTGACTCAGGGACCAGGAGAAGGAAAGGTGAGAAACACAGCAGGTAATATTCTAGAATCCTTTCAGGGGCTGAATTAGGAGGACATCTGTCATACATACATGCATGCATATATGTGAGTATAAACATGCATGTGTATATGTGTTCAAGGTCAATATGTAAGTATGATTATATTTATATTTTTTAATTATGCTGTTTAATTATATTTAATTAAAAAAGACTTTTTCCATGCTAAAATATCAAGATGTGTGCCAATACTGCTGTGATGTTAATTACAGTTTTGTGAAATCAGGAGAGGATGTCATCCTTCCATTCATCTGATTACTACTTTAAATCTTCCTGTTACCTGTCAGAAAGTCCTCCTGAGAAGGAATAGATGTAAGATTTAATTCTTCAGTATTATCATTTGGAAAGTTATTGTCACTTTGGTTATGGGCATCAGCCTTATCACAAGACTTCTCAACAGCAGTTTATAAACCAGAGGAGTTCTTGATGTCCTCCACACTCCTTTGCATGTCTTTATACAATGTAGTAGTATCCTCTTCAAAGATCTTTGGAAAATATTCAGTGAGAATTTTTATAAGAGAAACCTGTAAATCAACAGTACAGAAACTAGATTCTGTCATTTCACATTGTTTACAAATTTGATACCAGAGTCTTGAAATGACAAAAAAATTAGGAGTTACTACATGCAGGTATCAACCCACGAAAAGAGTAAGAATAGTATGGGCACATATTTAATGTATAGTCAGTAAAATAAGGAAAAGTTTCAGTAGCCTCACAACAATGACTGTTTTTGTTTAACTTTTATGTTTCTTCCCATGATACACCTCATTTTATATTTGACCAGGCTTTTAAAAATTATTCATTTATTACAATTTATTCAAATTTCCCTACTGCAGTCCACGCCCTGGTCTCCTCTTAGAACCACACACCCTCCCTCTTCTCCTTCTTTGCCCCTTCCCTAAGTCCTGTGACAGGTGAGAACCTCCTGCCAGCTCAGCAGGTAAAGTCTAGGCTCACAACCAAAAATAATTTACCAGTCTTAAACAAGGTAGCAAAGAAATAATTTTCAGGAATATCACACTTAGATGATATTCTTTTTTTTTGTATTCTCTCTTTTTTTAATTTTTTATTTAACTTTTATTAATTACACTTTATTCCTTTTATGTCCCACCATAGGCACCTCCCTCCTCCCATCCTGGTCCCACCCTCCCCCCCTTTCTACATGCATGCCTCTCCCCAAGTCCACTGATAGGGGAGGTCCTTCTTTCTGATTTTTTTTTTTTTGTTGTTGTTGTTGTTCTCAATGCAGTTTATTCAGGAACCTTGAATAATCTTCTGACCCTGGTTAAAGCCAGCCCACAGCTTAAAATAACCTCTTTGTAGCCAACCCCAGAGTGCCTCGTGGGCAATGCAGATAGGTCCACATACACGGAAGCAAGCCTGATCCTCAGCCTTAGCCAAATATGGAGTTGTTTGTGACAGAGAGCACTCACCATCGGGAAGGTGGAAGGCAGAAACCAGCTCCATCTTTAAGTCGTGGCATTACACAGCTCTCTACAGTTCCCCCTTTTTGTTTTAGACACATCAGGCAAGAGTAGAGGTCTGATCTCTGATATTAGGAATAAATTGGGACTTTGTACCAATGTTCCTTTAGGTGCCATCCACCCAAAGAGCATCAGACCCGTCTGATACCTTTTTCTCAGAGGCGGGACCTGGGGCATCAACCCACATGCAATCAGACATGCTCTTCTCTGGGTCGAAAGCAGCTGACCCTGAGTGCAGTGCTTAGCTTTGCATCCTGAGCGTAACATTTTAGCTTTTTATGGTAGCCAACCATGTTTGGAGAGACTGTCCTGCTTCAATGGCTGTAAAGGCCTGAATGATCATGGCTGCATTACGCTGTTGTGAGACTCTAATCTTGCATATACACCACAGGCAAACCAAGGAGACCAACCCCAGAAGGCCTGCTAACACTCCCATGCCCGCCCATTCCTTCAGATGATTCATGGCTGCAGCAATCCATGATGATAATCCTCTGGCTAGTCCTGCGTCCACTCTGGTAGAATTTGCCGTAACAATGGCCACTCTCAGCTGCTCCACCATAGTATCGAATTTTTTAGTCCAATTACCTAAAATATAGCTAGACAATTGTTTAGACAGATTTAAAGCACGGAAAAAAATCTTATATTGTATGCTAGTGACACAAAGTCCAGCATACTTCCATTGACAGCCAAGTTGAGCGATTTGCCATAGGGTATCAATTTGCTCCTGCACGAGGTCAATCCTCTGATTGAACACCATCAAGTATCCTTTTTGTTGAGCATTAATTTCTTTTTGTACATCTAAAGCATGAGCTACATTGGCTAAAATATTATTTAGGGTCTGAGCAGTCTGCATAGTATGACTCATGGCTAATGCAGCAGTGGTATCTCCAACAGCCGCCAATGAGATGGCAGTAACAATGGCGGCTGTAATTTTCTTGTTTCATACACAAATAGTTCAGAATAGTGATCCTTCTTTGTTTTCTTCTCTGACTGCATAAAGGAATATATATGAATAGAACTGTTTAGAAAAGAAAATCATTAATAGCACTTAAGAGTGAAAATTATATTTCATTGTTCTTTTTGTACTGAACGTGAATTTTTATTAAGACTTGGATTTTAGGTTGCCAGTTGCTTGGTAGCTGAATAGAGCCAAGAAGAGTCCTGGATGCGAGTGTCATAACTTGTGTTTAACTACTGCAATGTATCATGACTTCTGTTTTGTGCCCCTGATTCCTGAAAGGTTGTAGTTAAATATACCCCTTCCTTTCTTTTTATTTCTTTTCCTTCTTTTTTAACATATGATTTTATTGATTCTTTGTGAATTTTCCATCATGTACCCCAAACCCACAAATTTCCCAATCCTTCCATTACTGCTTACCACCCTTTAAATCCCACAAAAGAAAACAAAAAAATATTATATATATATATATATAATTTTTATTATCGTGTGTGTGTGTATAAATCACTAAATTATTCCATGTAAGCTGTGTTGTGCCACTGTGTGTCACACTAATATCCTTTTGCTCAAACAGCTCCGTTTGCAGATGTTCACTAAAATGAGTCAATACTCTGGTGCAGAGCCTAATGGTTTTGTGCTACACCATCAATAATAGATCCTCTCAGAGACTCTCTCAGATATTCTGGATATCCTCCTGTTGTACCTAGCCATGGATTTCCAGCAGCTTTGGGCGTTCAGGACCAGCCTCTTCACATGTTCCAAAAGTTCATAGATGGAGATGTTGGGATGGGCCAGCTCAAAGTCTTGGATCTGGGTCTTGGCTTAGTCAGCTTGCCAACTCTCCTGCAAATCATGCCACCAGGGCCAGCTCTTCTGCACCTTTTTTTTGCAAGAAGGCACCCCCCATACTTTCTTAAAAGGTTTTTGTCTCTCATTTTGACAAAAAACACAAAAAGGGTCTTATCAGACTGCATCTGCACATTATGGCATTATATTTTTAAATTTTATTCAGTTTTAAAATTCAGTCCTATTCCTACTGAACTTTGTACCCTTTCTGTTTGCAAATCTATCATGTCCAACTTCTTAGTGGCTGCTATCCTCAGGAGACATATATGCTAATCATAAAATCTTTAAGGATTTTACTTGGGAATTATGCTTTAAGAAGTAAGCCCCACTGTGAGGCAACTGGTAGGCAGCTCTGGTATTAGAGGGAATGCAGGTGTCCTATCTTTCTCTGCCTGTGTCTCAATTGGCTTTCTTCTTAACAAGTGAAAATATATTTTCTTCTTAGGAATTTTCTCGCACCACCTGAAATTTTACTCTGAGGCTTTTAATGAAAAAATAAGCTTATCAATACTAAATTTGAAACAATCAGTAAAACAATTTAAAGTAAATTCCTTGGTGAAACAAGGTTAAGGTAAACTATTATGTGAAGTGGTGTGTCAGAAGTTATATTCATTGGCAGTTATCTCAGAAGACTCAGCATCTGTAATTTCACAAGCATGAGTAATTTCAGTTTTATGAGATCCATTGCCATCTTCTTGTTTCCAAGGACACCACAATGCAAGCAGTGTGCAACTTCCATGCAGGCAACATATAAAATGAATAAAAGTTTTAATTGTGCTTTACATGAAATAAAATAAATATTTTGGTGTTAGATTTATGGCTCACTGATAAGTGCACTAGTTTGTACTCGAAAGCATTCAGTTGAGTTCTCAGCACATCACGGTTGCTTTGAGTATTATGTAAGTCTAATTCCATGGAGTTCAAAGATTTCTTTGGGCATGCAGGGAACTAAGAAAAGTTGTTAAATGCAAAATTACATGAAAGCAGAAGGTAAGCACACACAGTTATTTAGTAAAATAAATGTTTCCTTATTATAAGCGTAGTTCTACAGATCTGTTGTTGTACAAATGAAAAGCTGCCTGACATGGGAGCTGTATTGTTTCATCTGTGCTCAATTCAAAAAGGAAGTGTGACTAAGTGAATAGAAGCTGGGAACAAGTGCCACTCCCAGGGATGAGAAAACTACTTGAGGTATATATCCAATTCTATTTTATTCTATTTCTCCGTGATGGTCCACAGTCCTAAATTTTAGTTTGTTGAACCTCATCATCTCTTTCTGTCATCTTTAGCGTCTGTGCTTCAAGTTTATTTGGTTTTCAAAGGCAGTTAAAGACGGATGAGACATAACTTCTAATGACATTAAGAAGGACGATTCCCAACCTCCGTGAAATAGATCAATACCTCTTCTAAACCAAAAGAATGCAATCCTAGGGTGTCCTTAAACACCAATGACCTTTCCAACTCCACTGGTGCAGATCTCAAAAGGTCACCCAGAACTGTTCATTTCCATTCTGATCCTTGGCAACTGGGTCTTGGTTTTCTTGGTTGCAAATTGATCCCTTTTTCGCTCTGGTTTATTTCTCAGTGTGCTCTCTCTTTCTCTCTCTCTCTCTTTCTCTCTCTCTCTCCTCTCTCTCTCTCTCTCTTACATACATACACACACACACTTGCACACATAGGCACACTTACACAGAGGCTATCAACTCTCTATGTCCATGCCTATGAATGACTCTCTTTCCAAACATATCTATATACACACAAATGTTTATTCATGAACATCTATGTATACAAAGGACAGAAATGAACACAATATTCATTAGTGCTGAAGTTAACACACCTGACAGTTATCCTAAACAGTTCTCCCCCAGGCAGTTGTGTACCTTGGCATGGGCGGAGCCCTAAAGTGTGGAAAACTAACTCTGGATAGAAGATTTGTGCAAGCACTGGAGAACTAGCAATGGGAAGTGAGGTCAATGATTTTTGAGGCACAGCCACCCAGAAGAGCAGGTGAGAATTCCAGGAAATCCATCCTTCCCTTCCAATTCATGCAGGTGTGCATCAGGAAGTGGCAGGAGTGGGCATGTCTGGCAGTGAGTCCGATGGGGAGGTGAAGGCCTAGGTGTGAGTTGAGGTGTGTGTGCTGGTCTTTCTTCCTGAAGCCTAGACCTTGAGCCTTCGCCAGAGTCGTTGGGTAGTGGGTGTCTGGTGGGCCGATGCAGGAGAGAGTGCTTGCTCTGGGAAGATGGCTGCAGCCTAGGCTCTCATGAGTGGGTGGAACCCGCCCAAAGGGTGTGGAGATCAGACAGAGAGGCCTCCAGAGAGTGTCTCCAGAGCTCCAAGTAGGATCCCAGGTGCAAGCTCTGGAAGGCCTGGGTTTTCCGTGAGGGAAGAGTGGGTGTGTCCAGTCCCGTGCCATCCAAAGATATGCCTGATCAGAGAGTGTCCTTCTGGGGTTAACCTGCGAGAGAACCGGTTGCGATATTCCCAGAGAGCCTTGGCCATGAGGGAGGCAGGTCTCTTCTTAGCCTGGATCTTGATGCAGAGAGCCCGCTGGGATAGGCTGTGTCCAGAGGCCTCCTGGAGGAGGTGCCTTTCAGAGGTGGGCCCCCGCGCCGGGGGTCCGGGCTCCTAATGCTGGCCTGGGGTCCTGGCCTGGGGGAAGAACATGACCGTCTGAGTACGTTCGAGGCCTTGCAGCTTCTTGGCCTGTGTCCTCCGGATGCGGGCTGTGAGGGCTTGCAGCTTCACCTCTTGGTCTGCCTCCTCCATCTACTGCTCTGTCTTGGTCTCAGTCTGACTGTGGGTCTCAGTCTGGTCCCCTGCGTGACGAGGTTCCTCCTCTTGGGCTGCTTGGGCTGTGTTGGCTTGGAAGGCGTCCTTGGCTTGGGAGATTCCTTGGAGAGCAGTTTGTTCGGCTGTATCAGCTTCATGGGCTGCAATGGTCTCCATGGCTATAGCCAAAGTTTGAGGTCCTGTTGCTGGTCTTTCTCCCTGAAGCCTAGACCTTGAGCCTTTGCTAGATTCCTTGGGTATCGCCTGTCTGGTTGGACAATGCAAGATGGAGTACTTGCTCTGGAAAGATGTCTGCAGCCTAGGCTCTCACGGGTGGGGGGAACACATCCAATGGTGTTGAGATCAGGCAGAGAGGCTTCCAGAGAGTTTCTCTAGAAAGGTCGCCCGTGAACAGGAAGTGGAATCTCAGGTGAAATTGCTGGAAAGCCATGCCTCCTCCATAGCTCAGGAAGCCTGTTTCAGATCTCAGAGCCAACTCTAGCTGACTCCATGGGGTTCACAGCCCTTCCTTGCCTCCAAACGTTCTCTGGTCAAATGTGTTTTTCTGTATGATCTTTTTGGTACTCTTGGGTTAACCTGCCCACATCTGTGGGTCTCCAACTTTGGAGTCATGAGAGAACCTGGTCTCTTCTTACCCTGCTTCATGCTTTTGTGGCCTTCCCTATAGGGCAGACAGGGATCCATCTGGCATGTGCTGTGTGTAGAGGCTTCATGGAGGAAGTGCTTGTCAGAAGAGTCCCCACCTCTCGCCTGAGGTTCACTCTCCTCCTTCTGGATGGGTCTTTTTGCCTGTATTTGGAAAGTGACCATCTTGTTTTGTCTACATCCTTGCAGCTTCTACACTTGTGTGCTCTGTTTGCAGGCTCTCAGGGTTTGCAGCCTCAGCTCTTGTAACTCCTTCATTTGCATGTGTGTTGCTCTCAATCTGGCTCTGGTTTAGTTTCCCAGGCTAGGAATCCTCATCTGCGTGCCCAGGTTCAGGCTTATCAAACATATATATATATATATATATATGTGTGTGTGTGTGTGTGTGTGTGTGTGTGTGTGTGATATACATTCGTACATTTATATGTATATGTATATATATCAGGTAACTTGCACCTGTGTGACGCATGCTGTGATATATATATATGTATAAATTAGCATATATATATATATATATATATATCCCTCGGTATGATGGCCATTGTAATTTTTATCACTGTTTGATATTTAATGTAGTCTTCCCTATGTAACAGAGACCATGAATGACCATGAATTGATTGATACTATGAGATGGCTGTGTCATGATGTTCAAGTTTGTGGTGTTCACTCTAATTGCATCCATGTGATGTTTGGGTGAGGGCTCTGTTTAATTATTGTGTGATGGCTACAATGTAATGGCCCCTGTGAAATGGTAATAATTAATGGCTACTGTGTTGTGTTCACTGTGTGATGATTACTCTGTGATGGTTACTGTGTTATGGCCACTTTTTGAGGGCCTCTTATTGACAGTAATTTGTTTTTGACACTGTTGATGGTCACTGTATGCTGGCCACTTAATGATGGCCTGTGTGTGTTGGTCACTGAATTATAAATTCTGTGGGATCCCACTATGTGATGGTCAAAGTTTGATAGCCACTGTGATGGTCATCCTGTGATGGCCATTACCTGATGGTCACTGTTTGATATACCACTATGTGTTTTATATGGTGTGATGGTCACTGTGTAAATTTGACTTTGTGCTGGACAATGTGTGATTGACATTGAGTTTTGTTCACTGGGCAATGATCAGTGCTTCATCGCCAATACATGATTTTCACTATCATGGCCTGTGACTGATAGTTGTTTTGTGATGGCCATTCTGTGCTAGCTAATAATTGATGGTTAGCTGTGTGATTTAATTGCATAATGGTTACTGTATAATCACTAATCTGTGATGACCATTTTGGTTGATACTGTTTTATTGTCACTGTGTAATATTCATTATATGATGGCCACTGTGTGATAGTCATTATGTCATAAACATGGCGATGCCAAGAGTGTTAAAAATGGCATGTGATGGATACATAGTGATGGCCAATGTCAATGTTCATGGTGATGGCATACTCTGTGATGGTCACAGTATGAGAGACACTGTGTGAAGGCCATGATGTGATGATCACTGTGTTGGTCAATATATGGTTATCATTTTATACTGTCCACATTTTCATTATCATTGCAATATGAAAGCAGATTGATAGCTGTTGTTTTATGGTTAAAGCATAATGGTCACTGTGTGATGGTATCTGTGTGGTCATATCTGGGTGATGGGTACTGTAAAATCCACCATGTTGTGACCAGCATGTGATGGCCACAATGTGATGACCAGTTTGTGGTAGTCATTGTGATGAACAGCTGTGAGTAATTCACTGAGTGATCATCATTTTGTGATGGACATATTGTGATGGTCACTGTGCGATGGCCACCTTGGAGTGGAAAGTATGTAATGGTCTCTGTTTATCATCACTATGTGATGGCTTCTATATGGAGGTCACTAGGAATAAACATAATGTGTTGACCAATGTTTTATAACCTCTGTGTGATGGTCAAATAGCATAACTCCTAGGGATGCCCCCTGTGCTATAGGCACAATGAAATAGTCTACTCTATGATGGTGACTCTTCATGTCTTGGGTCCATGAACCAGGCAGTCAAGAATCTGTTTAAAAAACTGAATGTATTTCTAGAAAACAAATTATTGTAGTTACACTACTTCAACTAAAACAGGAGATTTGGACAAACTGATGTGGCACTGTATGACAGGATTGTTATTTTTTCTGGCTAAAAATGTACATCCTGAGAGAAAAGCTGTGAGTATTCTGTGGTGTGCTTCTCTATAGACTGCTTGTTCCTGGGGCATATAGGGCCATAAAGCAGGTTTCAGCTTTTGTTTTGCTTTGCTTTGTTTTTTTTTTTGTTTGTTTGTTTGTTTTGTTTTGTTTTTTGTTTTGTTTTGTTTTTTGAGACAGAGTTTCTCTGTGTTACCTTGGCTGTCCTGGACTCATTCTGTAGAGAAGGCTGGCATTGATCTCACAGAAATCCATGTGCCTCTGTCCCCTGGAGTGCTGAGATTACAGGTGTCACCACTGCCACAGCTTGGTTTCAACTTTAAAATATAAATTTTTATACTTTTATTAATTAAACCTTACTCACTTTGAATCTCCCCATAAGCCCCTCACCCATCCCTCCCAATCCCACCTTCCTTCCCCCTTCTTCACGCATGCCCCTCCCTGAGTCCACTGATAGGGGAGGTCTTCCTCTACTTCCTTTTGATTTTAGTCTATCATATCTCATCAGGAGTGGCTGCACTGTAATTTTCTGTGGCCTGGTAAGGCTGCTTCCCTCTCAGGGGGAGGTGATCAAAGAGCAGGCCAATCAGATTATGTCAGAGGTAGTCCCACTTCCCATTAGTATGTAACCCACTTGAACACTAAACTGCCATGGACTACATCAGTGCAGGGGTTCTAGGTTATCTCCATACCTGGTAATTGGTTGGAGTATGCATCTCTGGAAAGACCCCTGTGTTCAAATTTTCTGGTTCTGTTTCTCTCCTTGTGGAGTTCTTGTCCTCTCCAGATCTTACTATTTACCACTTCTTTGATAAGATTCCATGCACTCTGCCCAAGAGTTGGCCATAAGTCTCAGCATTTGCTTTCATAGCCTGCAGGGCAGAGCCTTTCAGAGACCCTTTACTGTTTTCTTCTTCTTCTGATGTCCATACTCTTTGCCTTTCAGGATGGGGATTGAGCATTTTAGTCAGGGTTGACTCCCTCTTGATTAGTTAGGACATCAACATAAAATCAGAAACATTAAGTCAGTTATAAGAAAAAGTAGGAAAGACCCTAGAACTCCCTGGTACAGGAGAAAACTCCCTAAGCAGAATACAAACAACACAGGCTCTAAGAGCAACAATCAATAAATGGGACCTCATGAAACTAAAAAGCTTCTGTAAAGCAAAGGACACTGTCATCAAAACAAAATGAATGCGTACAGATTGGGAAAAAATCTTCACCAACCATTTATCTGACAGAGGGCTAATACCCAGTATTTATAAAGAACTAAAGAAACTGAAAAGCAACAAACCAAGTAATCCAATTAAAAAATGGGGAACAGAGCTAAACAGAGAATTCTCTGTAGAGGAATATCGAGTGGCAGAGAAAAACTTAAAGAAAGGCTCAAAGTCACTAGCCATTAGGGAAATGCAAATCAAAACCACCCTGAGATTTCACCTTACAACCATAGAATGGCCAAGATCAAAAACTCAAGTGACAACACATGATGGAGAGGTTGTGGAGAAAGGAGAACCCTCCTCCACTGCTTGTGGTAATGTAAACTTGTACAACCACTGTGGAAAGCAATCTGGTGCTTTCTCAGACAACTAGGAATAGTGCTTTCTCAAGATCCATCCATACCGCTCCTAGGCATATTTCACAAAGAGGTTCAAGTACACAATAAAGACATTTGTTCAGCCATGTTTGTAGCAGCTTTATTTGTAATAGCCAGAAGCTGGAAACATCCCAGATGTCCCTCAGTGGAGGAATGGATACAGATATTGTGGTACATCTACACAATGGAATATTACTCAGCAAAGAAAAATAAGGAAATCATGAAATTTCCAAGTAAATGGTGGGACCTGGAAAGGATCATCCTGAGTGAGCTGTCCCAGCAGCAGGAAGACACACACGGTATATTCTCACTCATATAGACATATAATATAGGATAATCCTTCTAAAATCTGTACATCTAGAATATAATTTTTGTAATTTTAATTACGTTATTTCCAAATTCATTTTTCTCCCTCACATATACTGCTCCTTGCCTTCAATTTCATGGCCTTTTGGTTAAATTATGGTTACTGGTTGAATTTTACTTAAGTTTTGCTCAAGGATTTCCCAGATAGTAAGCCAAGAAATGGCTCCCTTGGACATTGAATATGAAATGAAATGTCACACAAGGACCCATGTCCTGGAACAGGAACTGCTTTGGGACATTGGAAGAATTTCTATTAAAATAGATTTTTCCAGACTAAAATCTTGTCTGCTCCAAGGGTACAAGGGCAGAGCTAGGAAGGCCTGTGCTGTCTGAGTCATTTGCTTTCTATTCACCCTGTAAGGGAAACACTGTTCCCCAAACCCCACCTTGGTGGTCCTTGCTTAGGAAAGACTCTGGAAAGGCCTAGCCAACAGAAGCTCTAATGGACGTTAGCTTGCAGGTTCCTTCCTCGATTCGTCCCTGGTTCTGCTCTAGGGATCTGTGCAGGAGACCACAAGCCACACCATGGTGATTGTGGTCACTCTTTTCTTAGGTCAGGAGGAGCAGGCCCGTTGAACTGTCAGAGCAGCTGGTACTGGGATGGACTGTGAAACAGACTGTGGGTTTGTTCATGTGGTGACCTGAGCAGTGGCCCTTGGCCTCTGAGCTTCGCTGATTGTGGATTCTTTGGAAGAAGGAGGCTCTCTGCATCCATGGCTGTGGGACCCTGTGGTGCTTGTACATACATCACTACATAGTGCATAAACAATCATTGCTTTTGGTGTATTATAGGAAGAAGACATTATAAAATTGAAGGTCTTTTTTATAGAAGTTCTGAATTTTTCATTCTGCTTTTAGGTTTGTGTTACAAGTTCTGTGAAGGGTTTAGAAACTGGTAGTAAATAGGTGACAGGGGTTACCCTTCAACAATACAGCAATGCTTGGTTAGAATACTATGGCTAGAGAGATGGCTAAGTGGTTAAGAGCACTTATGGATAAGACCAGAGTTAATATCCCAGGATATATAGCATGTGGCTCACAACTACCTGCAACCACACCTCCAGGGGACCTTATGATCTACTCTTACTTCACTGGGTATATATATACACACACACACACACACACAAATGCACACATACACAATTCTTCATATACACAAGAATTTAAAATATTTGAAAAGCTAGGTGTTGCTGACATATGCATTTCATTTCAACACTCAAGAGGCAGAGGCAGCTGGAGCTCGGAGTTCAAGACCACTCTGGTCTACACAGTCAGTTCTAGGATAGCTCAAGTTGCATGCAGAAACCTTGTCTCAACAACCAAATCACAGATAAAATAAAATAAAATAAAATAAAATAAAATAAAATAAAATAAAATATAAAATAAAAATCCTTTTATGTTTCTGTGATTCAGAGAAATTCATTTCCAAGGACAAAAGGAGTTTCTGAGCTGCAGAGGTTTCCCAGGTGTTCATGGGGTTGGGTGGCTAAGGCAAATTCCACATCTTGTGACATAGATTTTGTGGCAAAAAATAGACATTAAAATATTTAATGTCATTTTGTCTGTGAGTTTCAGTGGGTCTGGGTTTGCATGAATCCACAAGGGGACATGTGGGGCTACCAATCTATGGCAGAGCTTTTGATCTTATCCATTTGAGAGAGAGCTCTAGAGCATGGTCACTCTCTCTCACTATAGGAAATATCAGTAGGTGTTGGGTCAAACCCAACAGTTTAGGAGTCACTTTGAGTTAATTTTGTGGTAGTTGTGGAGTTTGTCTATAATTTTTTTCTTTATTCTTTTCTTACATATCCTGACTGAATGGTCCCCTTCCTCCTCTTTTTTTAAACCCCCAATCTTCTCAATCATGTCCATTGCTCCTCTATTTCCCTTCAGAAAAGAGCACACCTCCAGTGATATCAGCTGAACAAAGCATAACAAGATGCTATAAGAGTATGCATAAACCATCATATCAAGGCTGGACAAAGCACCAAAGTTGGAGGAAAAGAGTTCCATGAGCAGCCAAGAGTCAGAGATACTACCACCCCAACTCTTAGGAGTTCCACAAAAACACTCAAATCAAACAACCACAGCATGTACACACAGGGCCAAGCTCAGACCCATGCAGGTTCCGTGATTGTTGCTTCAGTCTGTGTGAGCCCTTATGAGCCCTCCTTAGCTGACTCAGTGGTCCACGTTTTTATGGTGTCCTTGAACTTTCTGGCTTCAACAATCCTCCCTTCTCCTCTTTTCCCCGGGTTCCTGAGTTAGTCTAATGTTTGGGTGGATGACTGTGTCTGCTCCTTTCACTTCTGGGGCATCCCCCTCTGATAACTATTGGGCTAGGCAGCATCTATGAATACAGCAGGATATCATAAGATACTATTTCATTGACTTTTTTATTAATGTTAGTCTTATGTGGTTCAACCCTAGGTCTTTGAGGTATCCACCTTTAGGTTCCTGGTGATACAGGAAGTGTGAGGCATGGGCTCTCTCTCTCATGGTTTGGGCCTCAAGCTAGGCCAATTTTTGTGGATTTAGGCCAGCTTGTGGGTTTTTCATACCCACAAGCTATGAGTCACCACTGCTGCAGCACATCTTACAGAGGACAGGTTGAAGGTAGAAGGCTTTGTGGCTGAGTTGGTGTCCCAGTACCACCACTGGGAGCATAGCCTGTTTACAGAAGATAGTCTGTTCAGGTTCCATATCCTCTGTTGCTAGGAGACTTTGTTAGAGTCACCCTGATAGGTTCCCAGAAATTTCCCCTGCACCAGGATTCCATATCATCCTCTAAATGCTCAGCAACTCAAGTTGTTTCTGGTCATATTCTCTCTCTCTGCCTCTCCCTCCTCTATTTGGTTCACCCTATTCCTTTCCATTCTCTGTACCCTGCCACCTGTCTACTCCCTCCAAATTTATTTTATTTTCAATTTCCAGGGAGATCTTGCTATCCCACCTAAAACCCTTCTTTTTACTTACCTTCTCTGGTTTTGTGGATTGTAGTGTGATTATCCTACACTTAACAGCTAATGTCTTCTTGCAAGAGAGTACATACAATGTTTGCTTTTCTGGGTCTGGGTTACAACAATCAGGAAGATTTTTTCAGTTACATACATTTGCCTGAGAATTTCAGAATTTTTTTCTAACACCTGAGTAATACTCCATCTTAAAATATACATTTTATTTATCTGTTCTTCCACTGAGTGACATCCTGGTTGTTTCCAGATTCTGGCCATTATGAACAAAGATGTTATGAATATGGTTGAGCAAGTGTCCTTGTGATAAGATGGAGTGTCTTTTGGGCATATGCCCAATAGTGGTATAGCTGGCAGTTGAGTTCTCCATTCCCAACTTTCTGAGGAACCAGCAAATTGATTTACATTGTGGCTGTAAAATTTATGCTCCCAACAAGAGCAAATTTCCTGTCACTTATTTTGTTGATCTTTTTTATTCTGACATTTGCGAGACAGAATTTCAAACTAGTTTTGATGTGCATTTCCCTGTTGGCTAAGGATATTCCACATTTCTTTAAGTGTTTCCTGGCCATTTGAGATTCACATACTGAGAATTATGTATTTCTGTGCCTCATTTTTTAAATGTTGGATTGTTTAGTTTGTGGATGATTAATTTGTTAAGTTTTTTTTTTTTTGTTTGTTTGGCTTTTTTTAATTTTGAATGTTAACACTCTATAGGATGGGGATTTCATGAAAATCTTTTTCTTTGTTGTAGGCTGATATTTTGTCTTTTGATGATGTTCGTTATATTTCACTATGCTGAGGTCCCATTTATTAACTGTTGTTATTAGTGCCTGCATGAATCATATTCTGCTTAGGAAGTTGTCTCCTATGTCAGTGTGTTCAAGAGTGTTCCCTGTTTTTCTCTTCTGTAAGGTTCAGAGTTCTATGTTGAGATCTTTGACCCACTTGAACATAAGTTTGGAGCAGGATTGTAAATATTGGTGTGTTTGCATTCTTCTGCATTCATATATCCATAGCATTTCTTTTTTTTTTCTTCAACTTCAAAATGTTTATTTTCCTAAATTTAAACATATTTAATATGCACAGGCAATTAAATCTTTAATATTATTTTTTCATAGGATGATTGTAATGAGTTTATTCTGTAGGAAAACAAATGGAAACGTTACAAACCAGTTCATTTCTGTTTATATGGCCTATAAAAAAGATTTATTTTCTGGGGTTATCAATCTGGCACCTTCTCAGACAACTAGGAATAGCGCTTCACCAAGATCCAGCCATACCACTCCTGGGTATATATCCAAATGAGGCTCAAATACACAAAAAAGACATTTGCTCAACCATGTTTGTAGCAGCTTTCTTTGTAATAGCCAGAAGCTGGAAACAACCCAGATGCCCCTCAACTGAAGAATGGATGCAGAAATTGTGGTACATCTACACAATGGAATATTACTGAGCAATGAAAAATAAGGAAATCATGAAATTTGCAGGTAAATGGTGGGATCTGGAAAGGATCATCCTGAGTGAGTTGTCCCAGAAGCAAAAAGACACACATGGTATATACTCACTCATATAGACATACAACATAGGACAAACCCACTAAAACCTGTGCCTCTAAAGAAACTAAGCAAGAGAGAGGACCCTAACTAAAATGTCCAATCCCCATCCGGAAAGGCATAGAGGATGGACATCAGAAGAAGAAGAAAACAGGAAACAACCTAGGAACCTACCACAGAGGGCCTCTGAAAGCCTGTGCCGTAAAGACTATCAAAGCAGATGCTGAGCCTGATGGGCAACTGTTGGGCAGATTGAATGGAATTTTATGTAAGAACTGGGAAATAGTAAGAGCTGGAGAGGACAGGGTCTCCACAAGGACAGCAACAGAACAAGAAAATTTGAACACAGGGAATTTCCCAGAGACTCATACTCCAACCAAGGACTATTCATGGAGATAACCCAGAACCCCTGCACAGATGTAGCCCAGGGCAGTTCAGAGTCCAATTGGGTTACATAGTAATGTGAAGAGGGACTGCCTCTGACATAATCTGATTGGCCTGCTCTTTGATCACCTCCCCCTGAGGGGGGGAGCAGCCTTACCAGGCCACAGTAGAGGACAATGCAGCCACTTTTGATGTGCACTGATAGACTAAGTTCAGAAAGGAGAGGAGAACCTCCCATATCATTGGACTTGGGGAGTGGCATGCATGCAGAGGGAGGAGGGAGGGTGGGATTGGGAGTGGAGGAGGGAGGGGCTTATGGGCGGATGCAGAATGAATAAAGTGTAATTGATGAAAAATTTAAAAAAAAGATTTATTTGAGGAATTGCCTTCAGAGAATTGGTGAATGAGTTTCATTTGCAGTATAATATCAGAAAGATAATAGTAATAGTTATGTTCAAAGACCTTTTCTTGGGATAAGAGAATCATAATTTTTTCCAGTTGGATCATTTTTTTTTCTTCATGAATTGGCAAAGATCTGTGGAACACTATTGTTACTGTCATATTCTGTTAACTATATACCTAAATTTCTTTTCAGCCTAGCACAACCACTCTGGAAATCAATCTGGCCCTTTAATAGACAACTAGAAATAGCATATCGTCAAGATGCAGCCATACCACTTCTAGGCATATATTGAAAAGAGGCTCAAGTACACAATAAGGACATTTGCTCAACCATGTTTGTAGAAGCTTTATTTGTAATAGCCCTAAGCTGGAAACAGCCGAAATGACCCTCAACTTAAGAATGGATGCAGAAATTGTGGTATATCTACACAATGGAGTATTACTCTGCAATGAAAAATAAGGAAATCATGAAATTTGCAGGCAATTGTTGGGACCTGGAAAGGATCATCCTGAGTGAGCCGTCCAAGAAGCAGAAAGACATACAAGGTATATATTCACTCATATAGACTTATAACATAGGATAAACCTACTAAAATCTATACATCTAAAGAAACTAATCAAGAGAGAGGATCCTGACTAAAATGGTCAATCCACATCCCGAAAGGCAAAAAGGATGGACATCGGAAGAAGAAAACAGGAAACAACCTAGAAACCTGCTGCAGAGGGCCTCTGAAAAGCTCTGCCCTGCAGACTATCAAAGCAGACACTGAGACTCATGGCCAACTGTTGGGCAGAGTGCATGGAATCCATAGCATTTCTTAAAGAAGCATTCTTTTTTCTGTTGTGTCTTTTTACCTTCTTTATCAAAAATCAAATGGGCATAGGTGTGTGGATTTATATATGGGTCTTTGATTTGATTATAATTGTGTGGAAATTTGAGAATTGTGTTCAATCCGTAGGTTGCTTTTGGTAGGATGGCCATTTTACTATATTAATTCTATCCATGAGTGAAATCTTTCTATCTTCTGGTATCTTCTTCACTTTAATTCTCTAAACAGTCTAGAAAGACCCTAAAAAAAACTTCTTTAACATTCTTGCTGTACAAGAATTTCACTTTCTTGGTTAGAATTACCCCAAGATATTTTATATTAATTGTGGCTATTGTGAACTGTGTGGTTTTTCATATCTTCCTCAGCTTGTTTGTCATTTGTATATAGGAGAGTTACTGTTTTTTTGTCTGTTTGTTTGATTTCTTTTTCTCTATTTGGTTTTGTTTGTTTCAAGCAACTTTGTATCCAGCTGTTTTGTGAAAGGTATTTATCAGGTGTAGGAGTTCCCTGGTAGAATTCTTGGGATCTCTCATGGATACTATGGTATCATCTGCAATTAACGATACTTTAATTACTTCTTTTCTAGTTTGTATTTCCATGATCTTTTTCATTGCCCTCACTAGAAAGAATTTAAAGTATTCTGTTGGATAGATATGGGCAGAGGAAAGAAGCTTGTCTTCTTCCTGATTTTAGTGGAATTGCCTTGAGTTTTTCACCATTTAATTTGTTGTTGGCTGTAGGCTTGCTGTGAATTTCCCTTATTATATTTATGTATGTCTTGTATATTCCTACTCTCCACAAATGCTTTCTCATTACAGGGTGTTGGATTTTGTTAAAGCCATTTTCAGCATCTAATGATCTCATAATGTTATTTTTTTTTTCTCCTTTCAGTTTGTTTATATGGTAGAATACATTGACAGATTTTATATGTTATGTACTTCTGCTTTGTTGGACTATTCAGGGCTTGCTGTAGTAGGATAGCCAGTGGAATATATCGACCTGGCTGTTATAGATCGTATTCTTATTTATTTATTTATTTATTTATTTATTTATTTATTTATTTATCTAGCTAGCTAGCTAGCTACCTGTTTATTTGTTTATTTATTTATTTGTATTTTTAATAATTTATTCACGTTACATCCCAATTGTAGCCCCCTCCCACATCAATTCCCATTCCCATCTTCACCTTCTTTTCCACCTTACATCCTTCCTTAATCCACTGAAAATGGAAGTCCTCCTCCACTACCATCTGACCCTAGTCTATCAAGTCTCATCAGAACTGCCTGGATCCTCTTCTTCTGTGTCCTGGTAAGGCCACATTGCCAGAAGGGAGTGATCAAAGAGCAGGCAACAAAGTTTATATCAAAGATAACACCTGCTCCACTTATTGGGAACCCTCATGGAGACTGAGTGCCTATGGGCTGCTTCCTGGTAGGAGATCTAATTCTTCTCCATGTATGGGACTTGGTTGGCCCATCTGTCTTGGCAGGGCTCCTTGGATCAAGATTTTTAACTTTTTTGGTCTCCTTGTAGAGCTTCTGACCCCCTTCCATTTCCCCATTCTCCCTTAAGACTCCCTGTGCTCTGCCCAGAGTTTGGCTGTAATTCTCAGCTTCTGCTTCCATCTTCTGCTGGGTGGAGACTTTCAGAGAACATCTGTGCTAGACTCTTGTCCTGTTCTCTCCTTCATACTTCCGGTGTCTATCCTGTTTGCCCTTCTTAATGGGAATTCATAATCCTCCCTAGGGTCCTCCTTGTTCTTTACTTTCTTTAAGTCTTTGGATTTTAGTATGATTATCCTATATTAACTGGCTAATATTTGCTTATAAGTGAGTATGTGCCATGCATATCTTTCTAGTTCTGGCTACCTCACTCAGGATGATCTTTTCTAGTCCCATCCATTTGCCTGCAAGTTTCATGACTTCCTTGTTTTTATTAGCTGCATAGTATTCTGTTGTGTAATTGTATAAGAATTCCTGTATCCATTCTTTGCTTGAGAAAAATATAGGTTGATTCCAGATTCTGAATATTATGAATAAAGCTGCTGTGAATATAGTTGAGCAAATGTCCTTTATGTATGGTGGAGCATCTTTTGGGTACATGCCCAGAAGTAATATAGCTGGATCTTGAGGTAGTTATTCCGAATTATCTGAGACAGCGCCATCTTGATTTCCAAAGTGGTTGTACATGTTTACATTTCCACCAGCAACGGAGGAGGGTTTCACTTTCCCTGCATCCTTGCTAGGATGTGTTGTCACTTGAGTTATTGTTATTAGCCATTCTAATAGAATCTCAGAGTCATTTGCATTTGCATTTCCCAGAGGACTAAGGACAGTGAGCCCTTTTTAAGTCATTCCCTGACATTTAGTATTCCTCTGTTGAGAATACTCTGTTTAGCTCTGTATCCCAGTTTGGTGTTTAATTTCTTGAGTCTATATAAATTTTGCATATTAGCCTTCTGTCAAATGTAGGGTTGGTGAAGATCTGTTTTCAGTCTGTAGGCTGTCATTTTGTTCTGATGACAGTGTCCTTTGCTTTACAGAAGCTTTTCAGTTCATGAGATACCATTTATTGATTGTTGATATTAGAGCCTGTGTTTTTGGTGTTCTATTCAGGATCTTGTCTCTTGGGCCAATGAGTTCAAGGCTCTTCATTCCTTTCTCTTCTAACAGGTTCATTGTGTCTGGTTTTATGTTGAGGTCTTTGACCCACTTGAACTACAGTTTTTCTCAGAGTGATACATATGGGTCTTTTTGCATTTTTCTATATGGAGACATCAAACTGGGCCACTACCATTTGATGAAGATACTGTCTTTTTTTACACTGTTTGGTTTTGGCTTCTTTGTCAAAAATTAAATATCTGTAGGTGTCTGGGTTTATTTCTGGATTTCCCATTAATTACACTAATCCTCTATTCTGTTTCTATGAGAGTACCATGCCATTTTTATTACTGTTGTTCTGTAGTACCACTTGAGATCAGGGATGGAGATACTTCTAGAGGATCTTTGATTGTACAGGATTGTTTTAGCTATTTTTTTCCACATGAAATTGAGAATTGTTTTTTTTTTTTCAAAATCTTTAAAGAAGTCTGTTGGTATTTTCATGGGAATTGCATTGAATCTATATTCTTTTGGCTAGAATGGCCATTTTCACTATGTTAATCCTATTGATCCATGGGCATGGGAGATCTTTCTATCTTCTGATATCTTATTCGATTTCTTTCTTGAGAGACTTGAATTTTTTTTTTCATACAAGTCTTTCACTTGCTTTGTTAGAATTATACCAAAATACATTATGTTTTTTTGTTTTGTTTTGTTTTTGTTTTTTCTGTTGTGAAGGTTCTGTTTGCCTAATTTCCTTCTTTCCCCTTTTATCTTTTGTATACAGGAGGGCTTCGGAGTTTTCTGAGTTAATTTTTTATCCAGCCACTTTGCTGAAGGTGTTTATCAGCTGTAGGGATTCTCTTGTAGAATTTTTGGGGTTACTTATGTATACTATCATATCATCTCTGAATAGTGATACTTTGACTTCTTTTCGGATTTCTATCCCCTTGATTTCCTTTATATTTCTAATTGCTCTAGCTAGGACTTCAAGTAATATTTTCAAGAGATAGGGCAAGAGTGAACAGTCTTGCCTGTTTTATTTCAGTGGAATTGATTTAAGTTTCTCTCCGTTTAGCTTGATGTTGGCTATACCTTGTTGTATATTGCTTTTTCTATGTTTAGGTATGTGCCTTGTAGCCCTGATTTCTCCAAAATTTTAAACATGAATGGGTATTGGATTTTGTCTAATGTTTTTTCAGCATCTAAGGTGATGATTATGTGTTTTTTGTCCTTCCATTTGTTTATATGCTCTATTACACAGACAGATTTACATATATTGAACCACAGTGCATGCCTGGTATGAAGCACACTTGGTCATGATGTATACCTTTGATGTGTTTTATTGTATTTGGTTTGTAAGTATTCAGCATTTTTTGCATCAGTGTTCATTAGGAAAATTATTCTATTTTGTAGAATGGTTTGAACAGTGTTGGTATTAGCTCTTCCTTGAGTGTCTGGTAGAATTTTGCACTGAAACTATCTGGTGCTGGACATTTTTTGAATAGGAGAGTTTTGAAGACTGTTTCTATTTCTTTAGGGGACACAAGACTATTAAACTTGTTTATCTGATCTTAATTCTAATTTTGTAAGTGGAATCTATCAAGAAAATTGCCCATCTCATTTAGATTTCTAAATTATGTGGTATACATCCTTTTGAATTAAGACCTAATGTTTCTTTGAATTTCCTCAGTGTCTGTCATTATGTCCTCCTTTTCTTTTCTTATTTTGTTGATTTGGATAGTGTTTCTCTGCCTTTTCATTAGTTTTGCTAAGGATTTCTCTATCTTGTTGAATTTCCAAAGATTCAGCTCTTGGTTTCATTGATTCTTTGAATTGTTTTCTTTGTTCTAATTTATTGATTTCAGTCCTGAATTTGATTATTTCCAGCTGTCTGCTCTTCTTGGGTTCACCTGCTTCCATTTTTTTCTGGTGTGACATCAAGTTGCTTGTATGAGATGTCTCTAATTTCTTTATGAATGTACTTCATGCTATGAACTTTCTTTTTATCACTGATTTCATTGTTTTCCATAAGTGTGGATATGCTGTTCCTTCATTTTCATTGATTTGTAGAAAGTCTTTAATTTCTTTCTTCTTTCTTCCCTGACCCAGCTGTCATTGAGTGGAGAGTTGTTCAGTTTCTATGCTTATGTCGACTTTTTCTATTTCTGTTGTTGTTGAGAGTCAGCTTAGTCTATGGTGGTCTGAAAGGTACAAGGGATTATTTCAGTCTTTTTGTATATGTTGATTATGTTGGTCTTTTTGTATGTGTTGAAGCTTGCTTTGTGACCAACTGTGTGATCTATTTTGGAGAAGGTTTTATGCAGTGCTGAGAAGAAGTGATATTCTTTTGTGTTTGCGAGAAAAGTTCTGTAGATGTCTGTTACATCCATTTGTTTCATGACATTTGTTAGTGTTATTAATTCTCTGTTTAGTTTCTGTTTCCTTGACCTGTCCTTTGATGAGAGTGGGATGTTGAAGTCATCCACTATTAATGTATGGGGATTAATATGTGGTTTAAATTTTATTAATGTTTCTTTTACAAATGTGGCTGCATTTGAATTTGGGGCATAGATGTTCAAAATTGAATTTTTTCTTGGCACAATTTTTCTCTTTTGAGCATGAAGTGTCTTTCTTCATTCATTTTGATTTATTTTGGTTGAAAGTATTTTATTAGATATTAGAATGGCTACTGCAGCTTGCTTCTTGTTGTCCATTTGTTTGGGGAACATTTACTCTCAGGTAATATCTGTCTTTGGTTGAGATGTGTTTGAGTTGTGTTTCTTATATGCAGCAGAAAGCTTGGTCACTCATCCATTCTTTTAGTCTGTGTCTTTTTATTGGAGAGTTGACTTCATTGATATTTTGAGGTATTAATGACCAGTGACTGTAAGTTCCTTTCAGTTTGGTGTTGGTTGCAATAGTGTGTTTGTGTCCTTTTCTACTTTTGGTTTTGCTATAGTGAAGTTATTTATGTCCGTTTTTTTGTTTTTTTTGGTGGGGGGAGGGTATGGTTAACCTTGAGTGGTGGTTTTCCTTTTAGTATCATGTGTACGACTGGGTATTTGCATAGATATTATTTAAATTTTGTTCTGTTCTGTAATATCTTCTTTTCTCCATGTATGTTTTCTCCGTATATGTTGAAAGTTTTGCTAGGTATAGTAGTATGGACCAGTATCCTTTATTTATTTTTTTTTCTGGGGGGTGGTGTTCAAGATATCTGCCCAGACACTTCTTTCATTTATGAGCTCTATAGAGAAGTCACTTGTGATTCTGATAAGTTTGCCTTTTTTAAATTTTTTTCTGGGCCCTTTTCCCTTTCAGCATTCAATTTTCATTTTCTCTTCTGTTCATTTAGTGATTTAGCTGTTATGCGGCCAGATGATTTTCTCTTCTGGCCTAATTTATTGTAGTTCTCTTGTATCCTTGTAAGCATCTCTTTCTTAACTTTGGGAAATTTTTCTTTTATAATTTGTTGGAAATATTTTATGGTCCTTGGACCTGGGAATCTTTTCTTTCTTCTATTTATAATATTCTTAGGTTTTTCCTTTTCACAGTGTCCTTGATTTCTTTGATGTTTTCTGTCACAGATTTCTTATGATTTAACATTTTTGGTTTGGATGATGCATCAATTTCTTTTTCTTTTTAGATTTTTTTTTATTTTTTATTTTTTTTATCAGTTACATTTTATTAACTCTGTATCCCAGCTGTGTCCCGATCCCTCATTCCCTCCCAGTCCCTCCCTCCCTCCCTCATCTCCACCATGCCCCTTTCCAAGTCCACTGATAGGGGGGACCTCCTCCCCATTCATCTGATCCTGTTTTACCAGGTATCTTCAGGACTGGCTGCAAAGCCCTCCTCTGTGGCCTAACAGGACTGCTCCTCCCTTCGGGGGTGGGGAGACCAAAGAGCCAGTCATTGAGTTCCTGTTAGAAATAGTCCCTGTTCCCCTCACTTTGGGAGCATCAATTTCTTTCATTGTGTCTTCTACACCTGAGGTTCTTTCCTCCATCTTTTGTATTTTGTTGTTAATGCTTACCTCTGTAATTCCTGCTTTCTTCCCTAAGTTCTCCCTCTCTAGGATTTCTTAAATTTGTGCTTTCTTTAATGTTGCCATTTCCATCTTCAGCTTTTGCACAGTATTGTTAATTTCCTACACCTGTTTGTTTGTATTTTCCTGTTTTTTTTATTAGATGATCTGTCCAATATTCTTCATCTCTTTGAATTCTCCTGCTGATCTTTCAGTGATTAATTTATTTCTATCTCTAAAGGTTTCAGACTTTTTTCTCTATCTTCCTGTATTTCTTTATGGATTTTACTTGTTCCCTTTGTTATCATCTTAATAAGTATAGATTTAAGGTTATTTTCTTCTGTTTCATTTGTATTTGGGCATTCATGGTTACTTCCCTTTGGACCACTGGGTTCTGGGGAGGCCATATTGCTTTGGCTTTTGTTGATTGTGTTTTTATACTGACCTTCAGCCAACTGGCTGACTCTGGCATTGGACATTAGATCCTGTTGCCTACTGAAGTGCTCAGGGATGTGGAAATAATCCTGGACAAGAAACTGGATATTCCTGCAGGAGCCCTTCTCAGTTTGGTGGAAATAACCTGAGACTGGTGGGTGGCTCTCCAGGAATTTCCAGTCAGAATCATCAGATGTTTGATCCTGGGGAACATGTGGACTCCTCAGGTACTCAAGGATCCTCCTCTCACAGGGAAGACCTGGAGTCAGCTACTCTACTACTGCCTTTATTTCTCTTAAGTTAGTGAGCCCAGTCACTGTGCTTAGACAATGTGCTTGCTGTATGTAGCCTTTCTAGAGAACCTGTGAGCTCAGAGGTTCTGCTGGTCTCCATAGGAAGACTGAGTGTGTCTTGGAGCAGTGTCTTAGTTTCTTCTGTGGGTCCCAAGTGTCAGAAGGCCCATGGTTGGAGCCAGGTGCTCAGAATGGTGAGAGTGGTCCCTGAGTTTGGAGCTGGGTGTCCCTGGTACTGTAAGGTATCCCCTTTAAGGACACTGAGAGTAGGCACCTGAGTTTTGAGCCATAAACCAGAATACCCAGAAGGTATTTATGGGACAGTGAGAGTGTGTGTTCTGCTCTGGAGCCTCACCCAGGTACTGGAAGGAAGATATGTACTGCATGGTCAGTGAGAGTAAGCACCTGAAGTAAGAGCTGCAAACCACCAGTACCAGACAGTGAGCTATGGCAGGAAGCCTATCACTTTGGCTGTGCCAGGCAGAAGCCTGGGAACTATTCCAGGGAATAGCAGGGTGGCCTGAAGGTGGACCCTTGAGTTTCCCTGTGGGTTCTTCTCTCACCTGCAAAGAACAGATGTAAAGGTTTTGAGGGCCACAGTATTCCCTGCTGGTCACTGTGCTCTCACTCCTGAGCTGCTGTTCAGATCTCTGCATGGTTGGTGACACCATCAGCCATCATGGATCTCTTTATAGACTGTATTCTCGCATTGTTTTTTTTTCTTTTGTATAAATGTTCCAGGTAATTATTGATTCAGGCCTTATTTCTGAGTTTGTCTTACTTGGAGAAGTGTTTTGTTCCATGGCTTCTGTTTCTTCTCATGTGTTGTGAACTGTAGTATGCATGCAATGAGCCATTTAAGGAGAAACTGGAAAATGAAAGTGTTGAGCTTAAGAAGATAGTGGTCACAGTGAGGAAGATTCAGTGGGGAAAAGAGCACATTAACAATTAGACTAGAGACCATGTGGTTGGAATGGCCCAGATCTGCTCATATATTTGAACACTCAATTTTCAGTTAGTGGAACAGATTTGGAAATATCAGTAGAAATGCTGTGTTGGAGGAGCTCTTTCAGTGAACGTGTTTTGAAACTTCAAAATCACATGCCAGGATCAGAGTTTCTTTTTCTGCATGCTGCTTGCAGATCTAGATGTACCTTTTCAGCTCCATGTTGATTTAATGATCAGAAAATCCCAGATGTTCGATTTTACCAATACAAACTCATGAGCTAGATGCTGGCTTGAGAACTTGCTGGCTCAGTGAGGAAAGAGAAAGCAACTAGCTGACCTTCAGCTTACATCTCAGATGGCAAAGCCCAAAGCCGACAGCTAAAAACAAAAAGTCGAGACACAGCATCAGCTGGTTACTTGGTCTGACTCTTGGTCTAGGGCTAACTGTATTTAATCCTGTTTACAGAAGGCTCTTGGATGAGGGGTGTGAGCTGCTCCATGGGTTAGTATTTACAGGAGAAAGAAAGCCCTAGGATTAAAGTTTGAACCATACCACAATTAGAAACAGGGGTTTATACTTTACAATATAAGGGTTCACAATGGAATCAAATATCCTGCAACAGCTCCTTGCTTGCCTACTGCCATGTTTTTTCCCATGAGGATAATGAAGTATCCTCTGAAAGTATAAGCAAGCCTCCAATAAAAAGCTTTCTTGTAAGTGTTGCTTTGCAATGGTGTCTCCTCACAGGAGAAAAACAAAAACCAAGAAAGGTCGTTTCTCTAATGTCTGTATTCTGCCTGTAATCTGTCTGTATTCTGCCCATGTCCTGAGAAACAGAAAGGCAGAATTAAAAAATAAGGAGCTGACATTTTTGAGAAAACATTGAGTCAGTGATTGTGTTGAATAGTTTTATGTCAACTTCACATAAGCTGAAGTCATCTGAGAGGAAGGACTCTTAATAAAAGGCTTCCATAACATGTAGCTTTACGCAAGCATGCAGTGCACTTTATTAATTAGTGAATGATGAGGGAGTGCCAAGCCCAATGTGGGTGATGTAACCACTTTTACATAAACCAAAATGGGAACAGCTATAAACTTTCTGGTGTGACTGAGCCATCAGGATGTTACCCCATTTCCACTAAGAAGGTGACACCAGATTTCCAGGGTGTATATATGCTGTATTTTATTTTTGGTGGTTTGCTTTCTGTGATAAACTTTCTGACTTTCACAGGTTACTAAAGAATTTTCTTAGTCATGTGCCTCCAGTGATAGATAACAATCAAAGGATGCTGAAACTTAACATGTATTGACTAGGAAGGCTCATGGTAATTTGCATCAGCACAGAGCCAGTCTTGGGAAGCAAACATCCAACAGGAATCAAAATAATAGGTTGGTGGGTTTCAGACACTCTGTTGCCCCTGTAGCCATGACAGCTGGAGGCTGTAGCCTCAGGCAGTGCTGAGTCCTCATGTGCTGTCCCAGCCCCACCCTCCTCATGGACTCTCCTAACCTCTTTTTCTTTCAGATACTTGGGACTCCTTTGGTCCAGTTCACTGCCTACTAGTGTGTGCTGCAACAGGCCCTCCAAAACCATGCTCTTGCCTTCATCTCTAGTTGCTATGATATAAACATACTATAGAAAAAATAACATGCTAATATCATTTCTTGCTCCATTATATTATGTTTTTTCTGTGTCCTATATCCTATGTCCTATAGGTACTTAGTCTAAGAAAGCATATGGTAAATTATACCATGCATTCCCTAACCCAGGCAGCCTGATTTATAGAAATCCATCTCTAAAATTGGGAATTTAACTTGAGTGCTGTCATACATGACTCATATCTAGATTAAAAAATGTAACAGAGATTAACAGATTATGAATTTGGAGAACCGGGTCAAGGGAATATTTGCAAGAAATATTAGAAGTTTAGCCCACCAGGGGCCCCAAACTCTTCTAAGTTAGTTATTAAAAGTTTGCTGATTGCTTTGGCATGCTGTAGAGAAATATTAATGCAGCGAGATGACTACTGTGGCAATGTCAGCATTTCATCATCCCCAGGCTATGTATTCATAAAACTTGGAGTTTGAGCTAACATCACCACTCCCTTTATTCCATTTAACAGTATAGAATGTTATTTCATCTGTTTATGTCCTTTAATGAAGAACTTAGTTCTATTACATTACCTTGGGTCCTCTTTTTCCTGGAACTGTATACTTTGTACTTTTCCTTGCTCAACCTTTTTCATTATAGATCTGCATAAGACTGGCCATTAACAATGCTGCAGCACACTCAATACTAGGTTGCTTTGAAATGTCCTCTGCTAATTCTATTAATCAAATTCTTGCCCTTGGGTCTTTAGTTTAGCCTCAGGCTGAGTTTTTAGACAATGGCAAAAATCAGCCACATCTTTTGCCAGAGTATTATAACAAGGGACTCTAGGCCACATATTAATATTGTTACCCCTGAAACTGACCCTCATGGTTCACATCACCCTCAGCCCTACTGACTGCCATGTGCAAACTAGGATGGGCCATTAAGGCCCTCATAAAATGTCCAATCTTTATCTAGTCCTGTGTTCCAACATGTTCTATATTCCTCAAAACCAAAGCATATTCAGACCTGTCACAGCAATACCCCAGTTCCTGTCACCAACTTCTGAAGTCTTAGTCAGTCTTCTATTGATGTGAAGAGATACTGTGACCATTGATCTCTTGTACAAGAAAGCATTTAATTGGGGCTTGCTTACAGTTTCAGATGTTTAGTCCATTGTTTTCATGGTGGAGACCATGGTGGCACAGAGTCAGAGATGTGGTTAATAAAAGCTGAGAGTTCTACATCCAGATATACAGGCAGCAGGTAGAGCTGCACTGATGAACTATGTAAACTATAATATTTAATATATATTAAATATTTTAAGATGAATACTGATATATAATTATTTATCTTTGGCTCATGAATCCTAGAATGGCAGTCATCCATAGAAGGGGAAGTTTCCAAGCAATATGATGTCAGTACTAGTGGAACTAATGAAGAGCATTCTCAACAAGGTTGCTTTCTCATGGCCATCTAGACTTGTGAATCTCAGGTTTGCTTCTACCCTCAAGGGCACAGATTTATGGTATCTGTTGTAGAGATAATATCAGAACAAATTCTTACACAGTTTCTGTAGTTGAAAGAGGAACCATTTCACCTTCTCAACTTCGACAAGACAATTCTGTTTTGGGTATCTCAGTTACTGTGAGGAAACCACCACAATCAAGGCAACTTAAAAAGGAAGCATTAAATTGGACTTATGTTCTAGAGAGTTGAAATTTCTGATGAGGGACTAAAGGTATGGCAGCAAGAATAACTGATGGTTCAAATCCAAAGCTAAGCAGGAAGGAGAGAGTACACTTGGGATAGTGCAGTCTTTGGAAACCTCAGAGCCTACTCATGTTACACAGATCCTTAAAGACAGCCATACCTCCAATGCTTCCACCGAATTGGAAAGAAGTATTCAAACAATTGAATCTAAGGGAGTCATTCTCTTTCAAACCACCACACATTTCTTTAATACTTTTCATCTGCACAAACCCTACCATACACTTAAGTGAGAATGTTATGCTTCCAACATACAATGCCACAGACTAAATATTGCCATTCCACAAAGAAAGAAACAAAGGTGTTCCCATTCCTGCGGCTCTGTCACTTGTAACACACAGAATGTCTTTCAGGCCAGTTCTACTGCACACCTGCTTCCTCAAAAAAAATATCTGACTACAAGTGATGTAAGGAATTAAATTATATTTTAGCTTATAACTCCAACAGAAATACTTCCTTATGTTGGGAAAGACATGAGGACAGTGTTGGGAGTATACCTCCAGAACTGGGTCTAATGCCAGGTTCACAAGCAAATAGAAATTTCCACAGGTGTAAAACCTCACATACTCCACAGTAATTCATTTCCTCCAAGGAGACTCCATTTCCTAGAGGTACTACAAACTGAAAAATAGCATCACCACCTTGGGATCCAATATTCAACAGAAATTTTCAGGAGGATTTTTTTTTTTACATTGAAAACATAACAGTTACAGGACCTAATATATGTGACCATAGTCTACCATAGTCTTGTAAGATACTATGATAACCCAAACTTCATGTTCCATATAATAGTCCCAAGAAGTTTTTTTTTAACTTTTTCCTTTAAACTGCAGTAACAAAAGAAAGAATGTTATGAATCAGGATATCTAAAATAAATTAGTTGATGCATTTCATAGGGGAGTTACATTAAAATTGAAAAGTATCTGTCATTGTGTTTAGATAGGACCTCATAACAATGTTAGTCTCTCCATGGGTGCCATCGATGAACACTAAGAATGGTAATATAATCCCTCTATGTGTTATATGTCACTCAGGAAAAAAAATTAGCCAATGTCAGCATTTCATCATTAGGCATTGATTTCATCATTCCATTTGATCACTTTCCTTGGAGCATTTGTAAATGGAAAGGTCATGCTAGTGGGACAAAGAATCTATACTAGTCAACCTTGAAACATTTGCCTTGCATTTTAGAAAACAAATCTAATACCAACATGATTTGATAATTAAGATAACATTCTAATTCGGTGGCCATAATTGTTTCTTGTTCGTATAGTGTCCGGAATATTTTCTAGAATAGGAAAGCACATTCACTTTAGTTTATTATGGTCAAATGGAGATTTTGGCAAAGTATAAAGGAAGTTTTCATGAAAATCTAAAAAAAAAAAAATGCAAAATCAAACACAAATCAATTTAAAAGACAAAGAAAGTAGATAAGTAGATGTACTTACAGGAAGAAGATTCCCTGTGAGTATTCCTGAGGATTCTGTGGACTCTACTATATGCTCAAAAAGCTTCTAATCCACAACTTGTCATGGTGTCCCCAGATGCTTTGTGCAAACTCCTGCTACTTCATTTGGAGCAGCCTCTACAGGTCACCTCCTATCATAAACATTGAGTATCTCAAGTTTGCTTGTCTAAACTAACAGACCTCATTGTTCCTGTACTTCCAATATATGAATTCAGTTCAAAATTTGTAAAATGATAATGTGCTATTGCCACTCCTTGTGGCAGCCAACATTCTAATTCACTTATTTATTTATTTACGCTGTTTCCGATAAGGCTTAATAAAATAATAGCACATTCATATTACTGAGTAGCTCTACATCCCTTGTGTATGGATATGGATGGGATGCTTGCATCTCTAGTAAATTTCACTGTGGAAAGAAAATTTAACACAAATGTTTTTACAACCGTACAAATTTATCCCCCTACATAACCTACAGTATTATAAAAAGAAAAAAAAATAACTCAGTTATTGTCATTACACTAAGAACACTAATATAGTATAAAACATTTCAGTATATATTGAGTAACATTTGCTTAATGTAAAGCATTATTACAAAAATGCAAAGTTTAAGTAACCTTATTTGTGTGCCTGAACTGTGTTCTGTCCTGTACTGGTTAGTTGGTTAGGTTTTTTTTTTTTGTTGTTTGTTTGTTTGTTTGTTTTCCTTAACTTAAGCTACAAGCATGTGGAAAGAGAGAGCCCCCTTTGAGGAAGTGCCTCCACCAGATTAGTGTTTATGTAAATCTACCGGGTCATTTTCTTCAGCAATGTTTGGTGTTCATGGAATCGGCCCATTGTGTACAATGCCACCTTTGAGCAGATGGTTCTGGGAGGCATAAGGAAGAGGATGAAGTGTTTGAAAAGATTGAACACATACTATTTTTCCATAGGACCTTAGAGTAATACCTAGAACCTCATAAGGAAGCTTATAATAGAGCAGACAGTATCAGCCAATTTGTCCTAAGATACAAACTGCACATTGTGTTTCTCTGTCAAAGTCCTGCTTCAAAACCAAAGGGGTAAACTAAGTCAGAGTGTAGATCCCCAGTTGCTGCCTGGTTGGTAATCCAGCAGGCTTTTTCTGATGCTAATTTTTCAGGCTGCAACTGATGGTTACCAACCATGGCTTCCACTGACAGTGGCAAACTGAGGGGGCAGAATTAGATTACTGGTGTAGGCCAGGCCAGTGCTGGTAGCTTCGTAGCATGGTCTTACATCTACCGTGTAAGCATCGGAGATGGCTATTGGCTCTAGCATTGGTGCTCCACTGAAAGTGGCAAAGCATCGTCTTAAAAAGAAAAGGAAGGAGAGAAAAGACCACACACACATACACACACACACACACACATTTACACCTGATGAAGTAAGACAGACTCCAGCAGGTAGGTTTCAACAAGCTTTTCTAGCTTTTCTTTCTCCCAGTTTATACACCCAAGAAAATTCTTTTAAACAAAATAAAAATTACAATTTGATTACATGTTATTTTTCTTTAAGTGAATTACAATGAGTATATGTAAGAAAAATATATTCCCCAATACCTTCACATGATCAAGGTTTTACATATTCTGGGTGAAAAACCAAAAAGCAAAACAAGTTATTTTCAAGAATCCATATACATTTGTAACTAAACAACTTGTTATAAATTAACAAGGTGAGCAAACAAGGTAATTTCTTAGCTACTTTTCTCTACTAGCAGGCTGCAATTTACAGTTACAAAGAAAGAATTAACTTACAAAGTAATCTCTCACAAAAGTCTTAAAAGAATCACAAATCTAAACTTTTATATAATAAAAACCAACCAGCCATCTCTACTTTAAATCTTTAAGGTGTACATCTACACATTAATAATTTTGTTTTAATTCACTATCAGGAAGCTGAGAGCAAAAGCAAGTATAAGGAAGTCAATTGTTTTGTTGAGAATGTCACCTCAGCCAGTGCTATCTTGGGCTATTGTTCTCACTCACCAACCTTTAAAAGTCCCTGGCCTTACTATTAAGGTGTACTTTCCTGAACTTCAGAATGTTCTCTAAGATAATTTACATCACAGCCATTAACAAAAATATCTTTACTTAACCTTGCTAAACACTCTGTTTTTTCCTAAAATTTTCTACATCATATCCACTGGCAAAAGCATCTTTTCCTAACCTTGCTAAATAAATCTATTTTTCCAAACTCATTGTAAAGTTAATGGCCATTGCTAACAATCTGCATCTGAAGGTTCTCCTCAAAGGTGGTAGTTAAAATTAAATCATTAATGTCTCCAACAACCTTGCCTAAAAGAGATCAAGCATTCTTAATTTTAAGTGCCAGATACGCTGCATAGTCAGGGGCTGGAATTTCCATTAGAGTTTTCATATGATTCGTATATTAGGAGGATTATAAGGCTACAAGGGTAATAAGCAGAGCTATGGTTCCATAACAGCATGAAAGACCTAGAAATTGTACTTCCTTGTACTTCTGAGCTCTGCCACAAACTGAGACAAACCCATCATGGCTCTGCTAACTGGTTGATTGCATTCCATGCATTCTAGAGCTGTTTGCTATTCCTTTGGCACACACTCCAGCAATTGTCCTCTTGTCTTACGTTTTGTATACTCAAAATTGTCTCCATATTCCATAGTTCTTTGTAAA
The DNA here is from genome assembly GCF_030254825.1 of Meriones unguiculatus. Taxonomy (NCBI): domain Eukaryota; kingdom Metazoa; phylum Chordata; class Mammalia; order Rodentia; family Muridae; genus Meriones; species Meriones unguiculatus. The sequence goes on along the minus strand of NC_083353.1, from coordinate 25,324,370 downwards.
TTCTCAATTCCCCCCAGACTTCGAGTTCAGCCTCAACAACCTCTGCCAAACTCAATGTCTTCTGGAATCAGCACTACACTCAGGACTCTTAACTAAGGGTTTCGTAGGTAGCAGGGAAGCAGATTTCTGCTTCTGTCAGACAAGTCAGCCTGCAAATTGCTTTTCCTCCATTACAGGAGGAATAAATTCTAGATTCATTCACCTTATCTGCCTGTGTCCTTGTGGCTCACCAACAGGGTTTTTCTTCCCATGAACTGGTTCACATAACAAAAAGCAGGCAGGAAGGCTTGAAATCGGAGAATCAACCCTTTTCAGCTTGTGATATAATTTGTGAATATTTAGTAACTGCCACTTTGATTGAGAAATATGTCACTAGGGGATGGGCTTTGAGTTTAAATCCTGACCCCACTTCTAGTGACTAGTTGTCTGGCCTGAAGATGTGAGCTTTGAACTGCTTTAGCTGCTTTAGCTGACGCCTGTTTGATGGTGATTCCATGTCCTTCTGGAACCATAAAACAAATTAAACTCTTTGATAAGGTGCCCTAGATATTATATTTTATCACATCAATGGAAAAGGCATTAATATACATCCTGGGTGAGTTATTGCATATAAAAATAAAAGAAATGTGAAATCAGAATGAACTACCTCATCATGTAAATTTACAATGTTTTATCCACATGAGTTTGTAGGTACACATGAAGTAAAAATGGACATAGGCTTGAACAGATTACTGACACTTGTCAGATTCTTTTAAATACAGAACAAATAATCCCAAGTAACTAAAACAAGTGTGTTGGCTAACAATCTTACTAAATATTTTGTAGTCATAGATTCCCTTCAGTATGCATTATTTTATATAACATGGAAAGGCTTTACTACATTGATTACATTCATAGGGTTGCACTCCAGTTTGATTTTTTTTCACAATTTGGAAGAGTATTCTGATGTATAAAAAGCTTTACCGTATTGACTATATTCATAGGATTTTTCTCCAGTCTGAATTCTTTCATGACTTTGAAGATGGCTGTGAAGTGCAAAGTTTTTATCGCATTGGTTACATTCATAGGGTTTCTCTCCAAATGGATTCTTTTATGTTTTTGAAGAAAGGTGTGACATACAAAGGCTTTACCACATTGATAACATTTCAAGGATTGCTCTCTGGTATGAATTCTTTTATGAGTTTGAAGACTTGTATGATGTGCAAAGGCTTTACCGTATCGACTACATTCATAGGGTTTCTCTCCAGTATGAATTCTCTCATGAATTTGGAGATAGCTGTGACATGCAAAGGCTTTACCACACTGACTACATTCATAGGGTTTCTCTCCAGTATGAATTCTTTCATGACATTGAAGATTACTATTAATGCTGAATGCTTTACCACATTGTTTACATTCATAGGATCTCTCTCCCATATGAACTCTTTCATGTCTTTGAAGATGAGAGCGATGTGCCAAGGCTTTGCCACATTGACTGCATTCATAGGGTTTCTCTCCAGAATGAATTATTTCATGACTCTGAAGTTTACCATTACTAAAGAAGGCTTTACCACATTGACTACATTCATAGGGTTTCTTTCCAGAATGAATTATTTCGTGCCTGGAAAGATAAATAGAATGTGTAAACTTTTACCACATTGCTTAGACTGATGAATCTGTCTAACTGTGTAATTTCACAGTTTTGTCTAATTGTAGAAAAGAAACAGACCTTAAGATTTTGTTACATTGTTTCATTTATGAAGTACCTACTTATTAGGTGTCTTTTGTGTGTCTGAAAATAAATTTGTGAAGAGTAGAGCGTTTTGTATGTGGTTCACATATACAGCATCCATTTTCCAAGCAGGTATTTTCACATCTTTGAAGAGAACTGGAAGAACTCACAGCTTTACCACAGTGATTGCATTCATAATGTTTTCCTATAATACGACTCAGACTATATTTGTATTTGGAACAACACAAATGGAAGAATTTTCATAATTTAATAACAGGGTTTTACTGCAGTGTGAGCTTGTTAATGTATTCCCAATAAAGTCTGAAACACGATTAATTTTATACATTTACAAAATCTTTCAGAGTGGTGACAATGTCATATCTTCTAATTGTTCTGGGAGAGAGAGTGGAATCTTGCCTTTCTCCATATCCCTAATGTTCATGTTGCTTGTATCTAATGTGACCTGTGATATACATATTAAAGCAAGAATAACAAATAAGTGCTATCCACATTGGATTAATACAGTTTAACTTATTACTCATTACAGACATATAATATAAAGATTAAGGTTTCTCCACAAAAACATTTTTGCATCTCATAAACTGCCCATCTCAGTAAACTTTCATAAGCCACTACAAGTACATGAGTAACATGGGACTCAGCATAAACTAATTGAGCACTAGAAGGTTTTGTACATGTAATTTTTGTGTAGGTCTACTGCAATATCTGAGTAGCATCAAACTAAATGAATTGGCAGTTCTACAGAGTAGATCTTATGTTGTGATGATTACAATGTTGATAGCTCTTAAATCATTGATTCCTTGTCTTGTTCCTTGCAAACATGAATCAGCTACTTGACCCTGAGGTATATGAAATATTTACTACTCATCAATGTACTTAAAGCCGTGCTCCTTTACACTGTTGCTTTTCCTTAAAATTTCCAGAACACATTAAAATATCTTTATAAGCACATTTATGTCATCTTGCACATGAAACTCACCTTCCATGTATTTTAGAATTTTGACAGTGTTCTTCAATATCTTAGTCTTTCCATTTGTAACCTAAAATAAATTACCAGAAAATGAACACGACTGATAATTACATAAAATTTAAGTTACTATCCTCAGTGATCCTTAGAACTATGCCTGTTTTATTTACCACATTCTGCTTTTTTCACAATCAAAATTATAGAAGAGCATTGATAATCAAGAAAACCTTTCCCCCATATTTAAAAAGTAGAAGAAAATCAAAGTCTTACCTATAGCAGTGAGATTCCTGTAGGTCTCTAGCATGATATTTACATGGACACTCTTCTGGAAGTATTCAGCAAAGCACAGTCTTCCAGAGTGAAGTTTATGTGCACATCATTATAGGTCATTACATCCTAAAATATCCCAAAGATGTGTCCAACAGAAAGCATAATTCAGACAATATTGTGAATATATACATCTTTTACAACTAAGTTTAAATGATTCAGGTGATTTCCATACTTATTCTATGACATGAAATAGAAGAGGTGGTTCATTCCTGTCATTTCTGTGCTCTTTGAATAGGATAGAGCTTTGCAAGGGAAGTTCCTCTTAACAGACATATAGACATAGAAAAAGAAAAACAAACCAACAGATCAATCATAATGAGTACACATCAGAGAAGTTGTATGAACAATTACTAACTACAAAAAAGCAAAACAAACAAAAAACATGGGCAAGCAGGTTATTTGGGCACATGCCTTTATCCCTAGCACTCAGGAGTTAGAGGCAGATGTATCTCATTGAGTTGGAGGAAGGCCTAAGCTATGGAATGAGTTCAAGGACAACCTGAGGTGTATGTTAAGACCTTGTCCCTACTCATCCCCACCAAATAAACAAACAAACTAAGGAACAAACAAAAATTAACCAATCAACCAACTAAATGAATGAAAATGTTAGAGAAAAAATTAAAAAATTTGAAGGTCTCACTGAAGTCATTAAAAAAGTTATGCATTCACTCTAGCTCTGCTTTTATCTCCCAGAAATATGAATACTCACAGTTTAAACTATTAATAAGATACTACTAAAAGAGAATGCATGTTTAACCAGTTTGAAATGGATAGATGAAAATAAAGCAATGTATATGTAGATCATGAAAAAAAAAACATAAGAGAACCAAAGATATGTCTTGAGAATCAAACGTACTTTTTGGACTTCTAAAGCAGGTGAGTTCAATTGGCAGTACTTATAAGGCACTGAAGAAACTATGGAACAAATACATGTGTTGGTCTAAGAAAATGTTAAATCTAAAAAATTCCAATGACAAAAAATCCAGAAAATCTTAGATATCATGCAAAGACTATATCTAAGAATAATAGGAATACAGAAAGGAGAAGAATAGAAGCTCATTGGCACTGAAATGATTTTAACAAAATCATAGAAGAAAATTTTCATAACTAAAAAAAGAAATATATAAATATACAAGAAGATATACAGATCACCAATTAGATTGAACCAGAAAGCAAAGTCTCCTCACAACCTAATAATCAAAATGTAGAAAGAACATTAAAACATGCAAGAGAAAAAAAAAAACTAACATCTGGAGATAGGCCTATGAAAATTACACCTAACTTCTCAACTGAAACAGTAACAGGCAGAAAGCCTTGGGCAAGATGTACTAAAGAATAAAGAGTCCACAGATACCGGCCAAGATTACTAAACCCAGCAAAACTTTCAATCACTAGAGATGGAGAAAATAAGAGCTTCCACAATTAGAACAACATCTATCTACAAATCCAGCCCTACAGAAAGTGTCAGAAGAAAAACTCTAAACAAAGGAGGTTAACTATACATACAAAAAGACAGGAAATAAATAATCTCACACCAGCAAAACGTAAATAAAAAAAAAAAAACACACAAACACATGCACACACACACACACACACACACACACACCTCAACTACTACCAGCAACAACAAAACTACAGATATTAACAACCATTGGTCACAGATATCTCTCAATATAAAAGGCATCGATTCCCTAATAAAAACTTCAGACTATCAGAATGCATGTGAAAACAGGATCCATCCTTCTGGTGCATACAAGAAACACACGTCAATATCAAAAAGGGATTGGAAAAAAGATTTTCCAACCAAGTGGACCTGAGAATTAAGTTGGTGTAACTTTACTAATATCTAACACAATACTCTTTAAACCAAAATTAACCAAAAGGAATTGGAAAATACATTTCATATTCATCAAAGGAAAAATACAGCAAGCAGGTATCTCAGTTCTGAACATCTATGCTGCAAATGCAAGGATACCCATATCTGAAAACAAAAACAAAAACAAAATTATGACTTACCCTTAAACCATACATGTATCCTTACATACTGGTAGTGGAAGACTTTATCACCCTAACTTCACCAACCAACACTCGAGCTAACATATATTAAAAACCAAATGTTGTTCCATAGAACATTGCACCCAAACACCAAAGAATATACCTTCTTCTCAGTACCTTGTGGAACTTCATTCAAAACTAACCACATATGCATTTGCTTAAGAAGTTTCCACGGATAAAGGAAAATTGAAATATCCTCCAGTATCCAATTAGTCACCACATATTAAAGCTAGATTTCAACAACAACAAAACAACAAAAGGCCTACAAACTCATGGGAACTGAACCACTCACTTCTTAATGAATATTGGGTCAACATTGAAATAAAGAAAGAAATTAAAGATTTCCTAGAATATAAAAATGACTGCACGACATACCCTACATATAGGACCCAATGAAAGTAGTACAAAAAAGAAACTTAATATCATTAAGTGACTACGTAAAAAAAAAAAAAAAAAAAAAACAGCTCATCTGAAAAGTATAGAACTAAAGAAGCAAGCATACCCAAAGGAATAGGAAAAAGAGAACATTATTATTATTTATTTTTTATTTTTCCCCATTTTATTTTATTTTTTTTATCAGTTACATTTTATTAACTCTGTATCCCAGCCGTGTCCCGATCCCTCATTCCCTCCCAGTCCCTCCCTCCCTCCCTCCCTCCCTCATCTCCACCATGACCCTTTCCAAGTCCACTGATGGGGGGGACCTCCTCCCCATTCATCTGATCCTGTTTTATCAGGTATCTTCAGGACTGGCTGCAAAGCCCTCCTCTGTGGCCTAACAGGACTGCTCCTCCCTTCGGGGGTGGGGAGACCAAAGAGCCAGTCATCGAGTTCCTGTTAGAAATAGTCCCTGTTCCCCTCACTTTGGGAAACCAATTGGTTACTGAGCTACCACAGGCTACATCTGAGTGGAGGTTCTAGGTTATATCCATACATGGTCCTTGGTTGAATGTCAGTCTCAGAAAAGATCCTGTGCCCAGATATATTTGGTCCTTGTGGAGCTCCTATCCTTTCCCCATCAGACTAACTCCCCTTCTTTCTTATGATTCCCTGTACTCTGCCAAAGGTTTGGTCATGAGTCTTTGCTTTGAAAACACTGCTAGTAAGAGTCTTTCAGATGCGCTCAGTAGACTCCTGTCATACGTTCAATGCAAATCCCATCTGTCTTTCTAAATGAGGATTGATCATCTTACCCCATGTCCGCTCAATTGATTATCTTTTTTAGGTGTATAGATTTCATTATGTTTATCATATCTTATAGGTCTATATAAGTGAGTATATCCCATGTTTGTCTTTCTCCTTCTGGGATATTTCACTCAGAATGATCTTTTCTAGATCCCACCATTTGCCTGCAAATTTCATGATTTCCTCCTTTTTGATTGCTGAGTAGTATTCCATTGTATAAAAATACCACAATTTCTGTACCCATTCCACCGGTGATGGACATCTGGGTTGTTTCCAGGTTCTGGCTATTACAAATAGAGCTGCTATAAACATGGTTGAGCAAGTGTCCTTTTTGTGTACTTGAACAAACTTTGGGTATATACCTAGCAGTGGTATAGCTGGGTCTGGAGGAAGCACTATTCCTATTTGTCTTAGAAAGCGCCAGATAGCTTTCCAGAGTGGTTGTACCAGTTTACATTCCCACCAGCAGTGGAGCAGGGTTCCCCTTTCTCCATAACCTCTCCAGCATGTGTTATCGCTTGAGTTTTTCATCTTGGCCATTCTGATGGGTGTAAGGTGATATCTCAGGGTCGTTTTGATTTGCATTTCCCTGATGGCTAATGAGGATGAGCATTTCTTTAAGTGTTTTTCTGCCATTCGATATTCCTCTGTCGAGAATTCTCTGTTTAGCTCTGTTCCCCATTTTTTAAGTGGATTACTTGGATTGCTGCTTTTCAGCTTCTTTAGTTCTTTGTATATACTGGATATTAGTCCTCTGTCAGATAAAGGGTTAGTGAAGATTCTTTCCCAATCTGTAGGCAGTCGTTTTGTTTTGATGACGGTATCCTTTGCTTTACAGAAACTTTTCAGTTTCATGAGGTCCCATTTATTGATTGTTGCTCTTAGAGCCTGTGCTGTTGGTGTTCTGTTCAGGAAGTTGTCTCCTGTGCCAATGAGTTCTAGGCTGTTCCCCACTTTTTTTTCCAATTGATTTAGGGTATCGGAATTTATGTTGAGGTCCTTCATCCACTTTGACTTTAGTTTTGTGCAGGGTGATAAATATGGATCTATTTTCATTTTTCTGCATGTAGACATCCAGTTGGTCCAGCACCATTTGTTGAAAATGCTGTCTTTTTTCCATTGAATGGAATTGGCTTCTTTGTCGAATATCGAGTATTCATAGGTGTGTGGATTTATTTCTGGGTCTTCTATGCGGTTCCATTGATCCTCCTTTCTGTTTCTATGCCAGTACCATGCAGTTTTTATTACTGTTGCCCTGTAGTACAGCTTGAGATCAGGAATGGAGATACCTCCAGATGATCTGTTGTTGTACAGGATCGTTTTGGAGATTCTGGGTTTTTTGTTTCTCCATATGAAGCTGAGAATCTTTTTTTCAAGGTCTGTAAAGAATTGAGTTGGTATTTTGATGGGAATTGCATTGAATCTGTAGACTGCTTTTGGCAGTATGGCCATTTTCACAATGTTAATCCTACCAATCCATGAGCACGGGAGATCTTTCCATCTTCTGATATCTTCTTCGATTTCTTTCTTCAGAGACTTGAAGTTTTTCTCAAACAGGTCTTTCACTTGCTTGGTTAGGGTCACACCAAGGTACTTTATGTTATTAGTGGCTATTGTGAAGGGTGTTGTTTCCCTAATTTCTTTCTCAGCCTTTTTGTCTTTGATATATAGGAGGGCTTCTGATTTTTTTGAGTTGATTTTGTATCCTGCCACTTTGCTGAAGGTGTTTATCAGCTGAAGGAGTTCTCTGGTTGATTTTTTGAGGTCGCTCATGTATACTATCATATCATCTGCAAATAGTGACACTTTGACCTCTTCCTTTCCGATTTGTATCCCCTTGATCTCCTTTAGTTGTCTTATTGCTCTGGCTAGGACTTCAAGTACTATGTTGAAGAGATATGGGGACAATGGACAGCCTTGTCTTGTCCCTGATTTCAGTGGGATTGATTTAAGTTTCTCTCCATTGAGTTTGATGTTAGCTATAGGCTTGCTATATACTGCCTTTACTATGTTTAGGTATGTGCCTTGTATCCCTGATCTCTCCAAGACTTTAAACATGAATGGGTGTTGGACTTTGTCAAATGCTTTTTCGGCGTCTAAGGAGATGATCATGTGGTTTTTCTCCTTCAGTTTGTTTATGTAGTGGATTACATTGATGGATTTTCGTATGTTGAACCACCCTTGCATGCCTGGGATGAAGCCTACTTGGTCATGGTGGATGATATCTTTGATGTGTTCTTGGATTCGGTTTGCAAGTATTTTATTGAGTATTTTTGCGTCAATGTTTATAAGAGAGATAGGCCTAAAGTTCTCTTTTTTCGTTGGGTCTTTGTGTGGTTTAGGTATTAAGGTGACTGTGGCTTCATAGAATGAGTTTGGTAGTGTTCCTTCTGTTTCTATTTTGTGGAATAGCTTGAGGAGAATTGGAGTTAGCACTTCTTTGAAGGTCTTGTAGAATTCTGCGCTGAAGCCATCTGGTCCAGGGCTTTTTTTGGAGGGGAGACTGTTAATGACTGCTTCGATTTCCTTGGGAGATATAGGGCTATTCCGTCTTTCTACCTGATCTTGATTTAGTTTTGGTAGATGGAATCTTTCAAGAAAATTATCCATTTCATTTAGATTCTCAAATTTTGTGGCATATAGGCTTTTGTAGTATGACCTAATAATTGTTTGGATTTCCTCAATGTCTGTGGTTATTTCCCCATTTTCATTTCTGATTTTGCTGATCTGGATAGTTTCTCTCTGCTTTTTAGTTAGTTTGGCTAAGGGTTTGTCTATCTTGTTGATTTTCTCAAAGAACCAGCTTTTTGTTTCATTGATTCTTTGGATAGTTTTATTTGTTTCTATTTGATTGATTTCAGCCCTTAGTTTGATTATTTCCAGCCGTCTGCTCCTTTTGGGTGTATCTGCTTCTTTTTGTTCTAGGGTTTTCAGTTGGGCCATTAAGTTGTTTGTATGTGATGTTACGAATTTCTTCTTGCAGGCACTTAGTGCTATAAATTTTCCTCTGAGCACTGCTTTCAGTGTGTCCCATAAATTTGGGTATGTTGTGCCTTCCTTTTCATTGAATTCTAGGAAGTCTTTAATTTCTTTCTTTATTTCTTCCTTAACCCAGCTGTCATTGAGTAGTAAGTTGTTTAGTTTCCATGTGCGTGTCGGCTTTTTGTTGTTTCTGTTGTTGTTGAGGTCGAGCTTTAGTCCATGGTGGTCAGATAGTATACAAGGGATTATTTCAATCCTTTTGTATCTGTTGAGGTTGTGACCCACTATATGGTCTATTTTGGAAAAGGTTCCATGGGGTGCTGAAAAGAAGGTGTACTCTTTTGAGTTTGGGTGAAATGATCTGTAGACGTCTATTAGGTCCATTTGATTTAGGGATTCTGTGAGTGCTTTTATTTCCCTATTTGGTGTCTGTCTAGTTGATCTGTCCCTTGGTGAGAGTGGAGTGTTGAAGTCTCCCACTATTAAGGTATTAGGATCAATGTATGATTTAAGCTTTAATAATGTTTCATTTACGAATGTCGGTGCTCTTGTATTTGGGGCATAGATATTCAAGATTGTGATGTCCTCCTGGTGGATTTTTCCTTTGATGAGAATATAGTGGCCCTCCTTATCTTTTTTGATTAACTTGGGTTGAAAGTCTATTTTATTAGATATTAGGATGGCTACTCCAGCTTGTTTTCTGGAACCGTTTGCTTGAAAAACAGTTTTCCAGCCCTTTACTCTGAGGTAGTGTTTGTCTTTGTTGCATAGGTGTGTTTCTTGGATGCAACAGAATGTTGGATCCTGTTTCCTTAACCATTCTGTTAGCGTGTGTCTTTTTATTGGTGAGTTGAGTCCATTGATATTGATAGATAATAGTGACCAATGCATGTTAATTCCTTTTGTAATGGAGTCGATGATCTAACCCTGATTCATTGCTTGTTTTCTTTTCATTTTTGTTGGGACATTATCTGTATGCCCTGTTTTCTTGGGTGAATTTGTTTTCATTGGATTGGAGTTTTCTTTCTAGTATCTTCTGTAGGGATGGTTTGCTGTGTAGATATTGTATAAATTTAGTTTTGTCATGGAATATTTTGTTTTCTCCATCTATGTTGATTGAAAGCTTTGCAGGGTTTAGTAGTCTGGGTTGACATTTGTGATCTCTTAGAGTCTCCATGATACTTGCCCAGGCCCTTCTGGCTTTCATAGTTTCTGATGAGAAGTCCGGCGTGATTCTGATAGGTCTACCTTCATATGTTACTTGGCCTTTTTCCCTTGCTGCTTTTAATATCTTTTCTTTGTTCTGTAGATTTAGTGTTTTGACTATGATGTGACGTGATGTGTTTCTTTTCTGGTCTAGTCTATTTGGAGTTCTGTAGGCCTCTTGTATATTTATGGACATCTCTTTCTTTAAGTTGGGAAAATTTTCTTCTATGATTTTCTTGAAAATATTTTCTGGACCTTGGAGTCTGGAGTCTTCTTTTTCGTGAATTCCTATTATTCTTAGATTTTGTCTTTTCATAGCATCCTTGATTTCTTAGATATTTTGTGATTGGAACTTTTCTGATTTTACTTTTTCTTTGAGAGAAGTATCCATTTCTGCAAGTATGTCTTCAGCTCCAGAGATTCTCTCTTCCATCTCTTGTATTCTGTTGGTGATGCTTACTTTTGTGGTTCCTGATCTTTTCTCCAAGTTCTCCAGCTCAAGGGTTTTCTCATTTTGTATTTTCTTTATTGATTCTAATTCTGTTTTCATGCCTTGCACCATTTCTTTCATGTGTTTGAATTTAGATTCCTGTCTCTCTACGATGGCCTCTATTTCTTTTTTCATTTCCTTCTTATATGCCACTAATTTTTCCTCTACTTGTGTATCTATTTGTTTGGCTATGTTTGCCTGTGTTTCTTTAAGGATATTGTCTATTTCTTCTTTCTTTGCCTCCAATTGACTGGCCATCTCTTTGAAAGACTTGTTCATTTCCTCCTTATGAGCCTCAAATAATTGGGCAAGCATGGCTTTAAAATCATTTTCCTGTGCTTCTGCTGAATTGGTGTATCCATCGATTTGGGGGTTTGCTGGTGAAGTCATGATGTCCTGATTTATGTTGGAAGTGTTCTTTCGCCTACCTCTGGCCATTGGCTTATCTGAAACCTTCCCTGTTTGTTTTTGGATTCTGCAGATCAGACTGGTGCTGTCTCTCTCTGATGTCTGGAGAGTTCTTCAGGAAGCTGAGCACTCTCAGCATGTGCTGAGGACTAGCTGTACCTGTGGGAGGAAAGTACACAGGCGCAAACGGGGCAAATGCAAGCGTGTGTGTGCGCGCGCGCACGTGTGTGTCTGTGTGTGTAAGTGTGCGTGGATGAGTTTCTCGAGGGACAGAGTGATGGCTAATGTTGAACCCTTGAGTGTGTGGGAGGGGCTCTGTACTGTATATGTCGCAGGCGCTAATGATGATCGCAGCGCAATTTCTGGTATTAACTGTCTTAGCTCCTCAATCAGGCCCACAGGGCAGGACCTTCAATGTCCCTAGTGCCACTCTGTTTCCCAAAGTGGGTATGTGGGTGGGAGGGGGGTTCGATGCCTGGCTTCTGATTTAGAAGGACCCAGGATGTGGGGAACTGCAGATTCTCAAGGGTGCACTCACTTACAGGCAGGTCTCTTGGCCGAGATGGTGGTATCCGGGGCTCTCTGCTCTCTGGTTTGGCCCTGCTTCTTTGATGTGTTCCGCCAGTTCTGTGCTGCTGTCACTGACAGGTTCTGAGGTCTTGCTGCAGCTGGAGATTTCAGGGTGGTCACTTCAGCAGGGATGGGGTAATCAGGCTCTCTGTTCTCTGGTTTGGCCCTGGTTAGTCTTAAACTGGAGGGCTGTGGTGCCCCGCCAGTTCAGTACTGCTCCGCTGCCACGTCCTGCTGTAACTGGAGACTGGCTTGCTAGTCCCAATGCTTTCTGGGAAGTCCTGGGATCTCTTCGTTGTGCTCTCCAAGCTTGGGAGGCCCAGTGCCTGGTGTGTCAGGTTGTATGACGTTTCTGCCTGGTTTCGGTGAGTATATAGCGTATTCTCTGTCACTGTGGGATTGGGCGGGTTGTACCGTCAGTGATGGCGATCCTGTGGAGCTAGTATGGTGTCTAGCAGATTCGCGCCCTGGGAGGATGGTGCAGCCGCTGCGCGAATCTGGGACTCCGGGGTACGTACTGCTGGCTTTTGTCTGCCGCTAAAGTGGTTGGGGCTCCGTCTCAGCGGTTGTATACCCCAGGCAGTTAGGTCTGCGCTGAGAAAGATGAGTCCGCTGTGCCGCTGTGCCCAGGAGGAAGGAGGTCTGGGGGAAGGGAGTGCAGCAAGAACAAAGGATCTTTTCTCTCCCTCCCCAAGCAAGTCTCCGGGTGACCAGAGGCCAAAGTTTTCACCTCCTGCGATGTTCTCTGGTGTTCAGAAAGCCTCGCTGTGGTTTTCCTGGGTTGGGGGTCCTTCCATTCTCCAACTCAGAAGATCAGGTATCCCACTGCTCAGAAACTGTGTGTGCTAGTCGCCATCTTGGCTCCGCCCGAGAACATTATTTTTAAGAAAATCAAGGTAACAAGAACCTGGCTCTTTGAAAAAAAATCAAGAAGATGGACAAACCCTTATCCAAACTAACTAAAAGACAAAGGGAGAATATACAAATTAACAAAATCAAAAATGAAAAGACATAACAGACACTGAAGAAATCCATAAAATAATCAGATCATACTTTAAAAAATTGTATACCATAAAATTGAAAAAAATAAAAGAAATGGATAGATTTCCCAATAGATGCCATTTACCAAAGCTACGTCTCAATCAGACACACACACACATGCACACACACAAAATTTAAATAGATCTATAATCTGTAACAGAGGCAGTCATTAAAATCTGTACCCTTTGATTTTCCAAAACCCTAGTTTATTTAGGGTTTTTAAATTCTTCTACCTACCTTCTATCCCACTGATCATAGGAAGGGGAGAAAGAAAGTTCTTAGAATAAAGGATTTTGTGGACCTTTTTTAGCAGTATTTCCTTGGGGCAAATACACTCTATGCTTTCCAGATACCAGCATTCCTATCCAATAGACAACACCCAACAACAACATGAATTGGCACAATTCAGCAAAGAAAACAAGACTCCCAAAAAAAACAGAGTCAGCAAAAGCTGCAAGACTCAGCTGGATTGCTACAAGAAGTTGTCTGCTCTGCAGTGTTTCTCTTTGAAAAGTTTAGAAAAATGAAGACCAGCAATGAGTAGCAATACAAATGCATGTCTCCCTGTCTGTGGGCTTCTGTTTATCATAGCCCACACAAAGCTGTTTTACAACCTGAACATGCCATGCCCCTTGCACAGGACAGCTTCTAGCAAAACATCACTGGCTCTCTCATGTGTCAGTTTTCAGCTGGCAAGATGATGTGTCCCTTCATGAGTTTGTTTTTAACTGAGGATAAACTACAAACATTTCAACACAAAAATTTCCAAACCCAGAGACTTGCACATTCACATGGTTTTAGTGCAGAATTTTATTAGACATTCAAAGAAGAGCCAATACCAACACTTCTCAAATTATTCCAAAATATTACAAATGTATATTTCCAAATTCTTTTATGAGGCCAGAGTCACCCTGATATTCAAACCACAAAGATTACACGAAGATTACATAAAGATTACATAAAGACAGAGGATTATAAAAAAACTTCCCTTATAAATATACATAAAATATACTCAATAAAATAATTTCAAATCAATTTTACAAACACATCAAAAAAGATTATTCACCGTATTCAAGTAGGCTTCATCCCAGAAATTCAGGGGTGGTACAAAATATAAAATCTGTCAGTGCAATCTACCATGTAAATATATTGAAAGAAAAAAGTACATTATCAAATCATTATATGCTGAAAAAGGCTTTGAGAAAGTCCAATGCCCCTTCATGATAAAAGTCTTGTGGAGAGTAGAAATACACAGAGTATACACAAACATAATTAGGGAAATTTACAGCAAGCCTATAGCCAACAGCAAATTAAATGGTGAGAAACTCAAAGCAATTCCTCTAAAATCAGGAACAAGACAAGTTTGTCTCCTCTGTCCATATCTATTTAATATTGTACTTGTAGTTCTAGCTTGGACAGTAAGAAAACTGCAAGAGATCAAAGAAATACAAATTGGAAAAATAGTAGTCAAAATGTCAATAATTGCAAAAGATATGATAATATATATGAGAGATTCCAAAAATTCTGTCAGGGAACTCCTACAGTTGATAAATACCTTCTGCAAAATGGCTGGGTACAAAATTACCTAAAAACAAACAAAACAAAAACCAGTAGCTCTCCTATAAACAAA